>NC_072012.1:6986609-7291725 GCF_027791375.1 Indicator indicator | reverse complement strand
ATGTATGACCATACATGACTATCACCTAACCCTACAAAATCCAGTCTCCCTAGCTGCAAAAGCTGAACTGCACGCCACTGCTGCAGTGTGAGCCAGCCCTGTTTGAGCTCCAGGTATTGCTGGTGCCAAATGCACCACTATGGTTGCTCCACTGGCCCAGGATCTCACCATTATTCTCAAGAAACAGGCTCTGTCCTGCTAATATTATTCCTCCTCTTCATTCTGAAAGAGTTAAAAAAGCGTTGAGGATCTTCCTCTGCCCTCTTTACTCCCATTGCTCAAAACATCCTCATTTGATCTCTCTCTCCTTCTTCTTATGGATGTTACTGAGTCTCTACCAGGGTGGGCAGGAGCACCTTCTCAGGTGCATGGACTGGTCAGTCTCACTGCTACCCTTGGGCTCCTCTCTCTGTAAAACAGATCATGCCCAGGCATATTATGTGGTTTTTTTCTTCCACACATTTTCAAATGTGTCACCTCCATTCCCTCCTGATCCCCTCAGAGCTGTGATTAGGGAGCATGCTGCTAGGTCTCCGGTCACCTCTAACCATAACTCAAATTTTCTTTAAGGGTTCCTAGGCACTTACTACTCTCTCCTTACTCACCACTGCTTCAGATCTGCTGGTTTTGCCTCTTAGCTGCCTCAAAGAACACTATCTTCTTCCTCCCAACTGAAGATAAAGAGGGTCGGCAGGAAAAACTCTTGCTGCAAATGAAAATGGTGAAAAGGTTAATAATGACAAAGCAGTACAAGACACAGAAAGCAGGCAGATAGGGCAAGTGTAATTTTTCTCTTAAAGGAAAAGAAATGAAGGTCATGAGACAGAAGTTGTGCATTTTCTGATCTATTTTCTGGGCTACACTGGGCAAAACATTGTCCATCTGTAGCTGCACCCCAGAAACAATATATAGTATGGGGAAGCTCAGCTCCTGTGGGCAAAGTAGCTGCAGCTCTGAGGGCTATGAGGACACAGGGAGGGGAATGACCTAAGACCAAAGAGACAGTTGCCCTTTATACAAGAAGGGCTAGAGTGGGTCCTTCCTTCACCAGACTGTGAGGACTCCCAGAGAGTGGCACACTGAGCAACAAAGAAGTGCTTTTTCATCACACCATATCAAGCAACCCAAGATGCTTCAAATCTGGATCCCAGAAACAAGTTCAAAAAAATGGGAGGTAGATGATTGTTTAGCTGTTAGCCAAATCCTTCTGCAGGCACTATTGACAAATGATCCAGTGAGTCCACACAAAAAAAAAAAAAAAACAAACAAGGGCAGTTTCTCCCCCTTCTCCCTCCTTTGTCTTTTAAATAAAACAAGCTTCCTAGAAAAACAAAAAGGAAAAGGATATGTTACAAAGGAATCAGCTTGCAGAAACACTTTGGCATTTTCCACAGACTTTATTGAATTGTATGTGGCAATACACAGAGGAGTTACACTGCCCTCTTCAAACACGCACGGATTTGAATGCCCCCAAGGTATCAGTTGTGTGCATGTTGGCCTCCTTACTTTATCAGTTGCTTTCATATTGCACCCCCCATAAAACAAGCCAGGTTCAGGTGAGAGGCAGCTTTAAGGGGACGAGCTGGCTTCCAACCGAGGCAGAATGCTGCTTATGCAACACTTGAATGAACCGCCCCCTGCCGTCAATGATATGCTCGCTAATAATTGCACTGGGATGAAGTGAAGCTGGAGAGGATTTGTGCCTGTTTCAGCCCATCTTGCGTCCCTCACATCCATTCTTCTCTCCTCTGTGAGCATCCAGCCACCTTCACTAGCCAGTGTGGAGGGAAAGCCGATCTGGAGGTGCTCAGGCACCTGCACCACTTCTTCCCAGTGCAGCATGTGGGGCAGTCAGGGTCTTCTGCTCAACTTTCATGTCTTTAATAAGCATACTGCAGTACTCACAGAAGGCAAGCCCTGAATTTGAATTCCAAGCACCTGTATCCTAAAGCTTATGACAGGTGTTATAAAATATGGTATTTTGGCCTGGATAAAATAGCTCAGACACTCCCAACACTGTGGAAGAAGCAACAACACACAGGAAATTATTTGTGGACAGGAATTAGTCAGGAATACTGAAGAAAGCATGTTATCAGCTCTTAGCCAAATGGTAAGCAGCACAAACTGTTTTATGCACACATTATGGATTGTTTGCCTGGTTCCAGTTGCTAAAAAGAAAACAGCAATGCTTGGTACTATGTGGAATGCACCCACATCAGATTTTCCACCTTGGTACAGAAATCATAGCCTACACTGCACAGCCTTCAAAGAAACAGGCTGGTAATAGCTTATGAGGTTACACCAAGATAATGAAAGAATGTGACTCCACTCTACCCCAACATCTGGTGGGAGTCCCCTGGAAGCCCCTGGAAGAACCTTCCTTTCCTAACTTTGTTAATAGTGTTTCGGAGATACCTGCAAAGTCAGCACAGATCTAACATCCCTTGTACCACACACCAGCAAGAATGATGAAAACAGTGACAAAATCAACACAGCACCATAAGGAACAATCCCAGCTGTACATTTTTTTTTTTTTGCTTTTATAAAGCAAAGAAGCTTCATGCCACTGTGCTAAAATCCATGCAATGTTCAACACCATACGAACAACCACCACAACAATCAGGAATTACTTTGTTTTGTTTGCTTTTGGGTAGCACATTGGAAGATTTCCACTGACTTGTCAGGATTTGTAAAACCTGATGGTCTTCAAAAGCAGAGCAGTTGTGCTTCAAGAAGGTAAAACACTGAGCAACATATTGGACACTTGAATTTTAGAGGAGAAGTCTCACTTTATGTTTAATATTATGAAATAATATATTTCCTGTACATTTCTCTATATAACTTTTTTTTGTTTTGTTTTTCCAACTACACTATCTTGACTTGAGTCACAGCACAGAAACACACATTCCATATGCAGGGAGCACTCTCAACTTTTTAAGTCATAGAATCATAGAATTGTCAGGGTTGAAAGGGACCTCAAGGATCATTCAGTTCCAACCCCCCTGCCATGAGCAGGGCGGCCTCACACTAAATCAGGTTGCTCAGAGCCACATCCAGCCTGGCCTTAAAAACCTCCAGGGATGGGGGCTTTTACCACCTCCCTGGGCAGCCTGTTCGGGTGTCTCGCCACCCTCATGTCACAGAAGTGTTCAACACCTTGTTTGAATACAACAACTACCACTGCTGGCAAGGAGAAAGAAGAGGTTTTGCAAATATGCAGTTTCCACATGAGTCACCAGCAGAAGAAACATGCTTTCTAATGGTCTCATCCCAAGATGAAGATCATGAAACTGTTCACTGGGTCAAAAGCAGTAAGAGCAAACAGTTCAAAAGGTCAGCCTGCCTTTTCCAGTAACCAGCTGGTATGCAAACTGGCATAGTTTTCCTCTCCCCTTCACCCATACTTCCCACCACTCTATCTCACAGAATTTAAATTTCTTTTATATGTACTTCATACAATACTTCTTTATTTTTTTATTTTATTTTTTAACTTTAAATATAAAACAGTATGAAAATAAGAGCAACAGCCAAGAGCTCCTGGATCTTTAGACAGGGCATGGATGGCTAAAATCCTACACTGGATAACATAGGAAGGGCAGAATTGGTATTTGTGCCACACAAATGCACTTGGAAAGAAAAAAAAAAGTACTAACCTTTTTTTTTCAGCTGACAGCATAGAGAAAGCTGATTGCACAGTATCTACAACCCAATACTTCTACCTAACACCACCTGTTATTTCAAAACAGGATAAAGCATTATCTGAGGTCATGAATAAGGAAAATGAGCAGTATCATACCAGGTACATTTAAATGCAACACTCTTGAAACATATCACCAATTTGTACATTAAATATAGAAAAAAACCCCAAAAACAATTACCATTCACCAGTGTCTAGGTGTTTCTTATGGCAATTTTAGAGTAGGCACCTTGTTTTTTTGTTAAACTCTAACCCCCTCCCCCCAGTATTACTTCTAACTAACAGAAGCAAGAGCAATGTAATGTACATAACCTGCTGCTCGTCATTTATAACGATGACCTTTCCTGCACGTAGCAAAGCGAGCCTTGGCCAGTGTCTGGTGCTTGCTGTCACACATTGGAGTCCTCATCTGTTACACTGGTGCTAGGAGAGTGAGTTGCAAAGTCTTTAAACATGTCATCTTCTTTCAACATGTGCTAGAAAGAAAAGGAGAGAGGAGTCAAGGTTCTGCCCCTCACAGCTGAAATCAGGCACCTCGGAAAAGGCTGCTACTGGCCACCAATTTTTTTCTGATGAGAAGAGTTTCCACCCATGAAAAAAACAGCTCACTGCTACCTGCTGGCCCAAACAGCTCAGGAAGCATAGGCTGGGGTTGAGTGTCCATCCAGAAAATGTGATGCAATTCTCAGTTGGTAACTCACTATTCAAGGGCAACCTGCTGGCCTAGAGCTCAGTGCCACATCCATTGCCCTTCTTGGAGGACAGGGAGTCAGCGAACTGGTGACCATTCCCTGTCAGGATGGGTGGACATCCTCCTGAACCACCCATTTTTCTTCCCCTCCTTGTCCCTGTACAAAACCCAAAGGACCTCAGCTGACACCCATTTTTGATGAGGCATCATGATGTCCATAGTTTGCACAGTATTTATATACTTCTAGCTCTCAGAAACCAGAAACTGTATCCAAAGATTAGGTCCCACTACATGCTGAAATCAAAGCAGTTGTCCCCAAAATGACAAAACTCAGCTGCTTGACAAAGCCAGGAACAGCAACAAAAAGCTGTACTTAGTGTATTTGTATTAAATAGTCTCATCACTATCTAACAACAGTGACTGCCAAGGGGTTTATACCCATCTTAGAGAAACAGAGATCATCTTCCACAGACCCCACTCTTAAGCCTTACTGTTAAGTTGTTGATGCCTTCAGAAAATGCTCCTATTTGCCTCACTGTCCCTTCTGAATCTTCCATCTACAAAAAAAAAAGGCAAAAATAAAAAAAAGATAATGAATAATGAATCAATAATAAATTCGTTGTATGCCACAACAGAATGGCAATTAGGTGTGGCACATGACATTCCTGATTGATTCCAACCAATGTAGTCAGAGCAAGGGAGAAGGATGCCTTGTCAGCGAAGGACAGTTATGCTGGAGGAGGTCCTAAGAGGTGATGCATTCACAGCTTGAACCCCTCTGGGCCACACAGACCACAGCAAAAGGAAGGTTTCCCTGGGAAAAGGAAGGTTTTCCACCAAACCTGACAGTAGAGTCAAGGACTCCGAAGTGCTAAAGCTGGCTTACCTGCTCCAGCCTGTCCAGATCGTCGTCGTCATACACTCTCATATCCAGGCCAGGTTTAAAGCCCTTCTTCGACCCACTTCCAGGTGCACGGCCCAGCTCCATAGGGCACACATACTCCTCTACATCATCTTGCTTCTTCTTCCTCAGGCTCCCAAAATTGCTGAAGGTCAGCTTCTTTGGCTTACAAGAAGTGAAATTTGTCAAGAAGTCAGAGTCAGAAAAGAATGAACAGATCTCTTACTCTTGCAGTGCTGTTGCAGTGGTGAAGGGTCAAAGCCCTACTGCTCTGCTAAACAAAGATCCTCTACACTTCATGATCACTGCATCCTAAGGAACAAGATGTGTCCCTTCATTCTGCCATGGCTAAGGCAACACCATTCAAAGGATTCCAAATGAGATCAGAATCACAATGCATGATGGACAGTATAAGACAGTCTCCCTCCCCAAATTCTTACCGTAGAGACAACAGCACAACCTCTTGTCTGCGTGAGAGGCTGAGATGTGGTCCTTTCCTGGCACACATCACAGGATCTTAGGAGTTGGAAGAGACCTCCAAAGATCGAGTCTAACCTCCCTCCCAGAGCAGGGCCATAGAATCTAGCACAGGTCGCACAGGAATGCATCGAAATGGGTCTGGAAAGTCTCCAGAGAAGGAGACTTCACAACCTCTCTGGGGAGCCTGTTCCAGTGCTCTGTGACCCACACAGTGAAGAAGCTCCTCTTCATGCTCAGGTGGAATCTCCTGTGCTGTTATTTACATCCATTAGCCCTTGTCCTATCACAGGGAGCAACTGAGCAGAACCTGTCCCCTCCCCTCTTGACACCCAGTCCTCAGGTATTTATAAACGTGTATTAAATCCCCTCTCAGTCTTCTCTTCTCCAGACTAAACAGCCCCAGGGCTCTCAGCCTCTCCTTATAGGGCAGTGCTCCAGTCCCTTCATCATCCTCACAGCCCTCCATTGGACTCTCTCCAGTAGGTCCCTGTCCTTCTTGAACTGGGGAGCCCAAAACTGGACACACTAACCCAGATGTGGCCTCAAACGTGTCAAATCCAAATCTGCTGAGTCCTGTTCTCATGCTTCATTAATTAGCAGCCAGAGCCTTTTCTCAGACCTCACAGAACTATCCCCCCAAAGACAGATACAACCAGCACACTGGGAATGTAAATGTTTGTCTGGAAGCTCAGGTACTGATGTAGAACAAGTGGCCTACCTTGACTTTGGCAGTTGCTGTTAAAAGGACATAGTCTGAGGACTCCATTGCTTCCCGTTTCTGCTGCTGGGCCTCCTGCCCAATGAGGAGGTTGAAATGCGTCGCCAAGTGCCGCCTCAGAAGTGTCTTGTTGGGTGGGATGTTCAGCAGCTGTGCCATGGTTTCTACATTGAAACGAGGCTCCAAAACCTATTCATCAAATCACAAAGAATTCAGCTGAAGCCAGTAGTGTTTGATGAGGTCTCAAAGACATAGGCATGCCTATCTTGGTCACTTCCTAAGGCTGCTTTGGGATTTTGGGTTGTATTTTAGGGGAAACATACAAGAAAGAGGGAAAAAGAACTAACTAGTTAAAGGAATAATAAAATGCTACCTCCAAGCTTTCCTCCTTCAGTTACACAGTATCACAGTACATTAGAGGTTGGAAGGGACCTCCAGAGATCGAGTCCAACCCTCCTGCCAAAGCAGAATCACACAGGGTAGCCTGCACAGGAATACATCCAGACAGGTTTTGAATATGTCTAGAGAAGGAGACTCCACAACCTCTCTGGGCAGCCTGTTCCAGTGCTCTGTCACCCTCACTGTAAAGAAGTTTCTCCTCATGTTGAGGTGAAATCTTCTACGTTCAAGCTTGTACCTGTTGTTTCTTATTATTGCACACCACTGAAAAGAGCTTGGCGCCTTCCACTTGACACCCACCCCTCAGATATTTATACACATTGATCAGATCCCCTCTCAGTCTTCTCAAGACTAAACAGCCCCAAGAGAAAATAGAATACAAAGAGAAAATTGTCAGGAAAGACGAAAGGAACAGATAAATCCACTTGTGTAATGTGTGAAGCTGCCACAAAATGCTCACCCACCATCCTCTTTAATCCTGGATAACGTGTCTAGGGGAATGAGGGAAAACAGCTATAAAACCTCTTAATCACCACAACAAACTTCTGCAATCTTGTCTGCAGTATCTGATGCTACAGAAATTAAAAACAGTCCCAGATTGACACTGAAATCACCAATTTGACAGAAGTAACAAGCCTTCCTCACAACATAAAAACATATCCAGGTCTAGGAAGGAAGATGGTGGCTGTTCAACAGCATGACAGCAGCACACAGCATCATAGGACAGGAGGTGGAGAATATCACACCTAAATTAAATTGTGAGGGGAATTTGGATTGCTGAATCCATTGCTGCCCACACTAACTCTGTCCAAGACATCTGTGTCCTTTGAATCATAGAATTATAGAATCTTTTTGATTGGAAAAGACCTTTAAGATCACTGAATCCAACCATTATCTAACTCTGCCAAGTCTGGTGCTAAACTATGTCCCTCAGAAGAGCAATTGCAGGGTAATAAATTTCAAGAGTGAATTCTTATTAAGCAGAATAAGCAGGTAAGGTGTGGGCAGCAAAGATAATATCAGAACTTTGTTGTAGCAATTCTCAAGCCTATTTTCTTTAAATAAAATGGAAGAAGGCAGCCTAAAACCTTACCATCAGTCCTCCATGCACACCGCTCCCTCGCAGGTTAGGTGCATACTCTGCCAGATCGACGGAGCGCAACCACTCCATCACACGATGATTGGTCCACAGGGTGACCTCAGAAGGTGTGATGTTATTCTGTGAACAGGAAGGAGGAATGGGCAAGCTAAGAATCACAGAAACATTCAGGTTGGAAAAGACCCTTGGGAACATCAAGCCCAACTAAGAACCCTGCTCTACAAAGTTCACTCCTAAACCGTATTCGTGGAAATCCCATTTCTTTTAGTTATTGCTGTGGTGGGTTGAAAATTTCCCCCCAAACATTAACTTTGCCAGACCAGCTCAGTTGGAAGCAAATGAAAGCTGTATTTACAAGCAAAACTACAAGCTACAATGGAATGCAATGAATATCTACAAATATACAATATTTACAATATTTACAGGTATTTACAATTGATAAACAGCACAAGGACCCCCCTAGCTAAAGACCAGGGTAAGCTGCAACAGCTTCTCCCTTCCCTACCTCCCTGTGCACAAGGGACAGGGGAGAGAAGCAGAGAAGTTAATACCAGTCAAAATAATGCAGCCAAGGTCAAGCAGTATTTTCCAGCCCAGGAAGCAAGAGAGCAAAAGATTGTTTTGGGAACTAAATCTTATGGCAGATATCTCTTCAATGGGATTGTTTAGAACAATCATTATTTTCCTTATTACACCCAATAGTGATTTATTTACATGCTACTACTTTCTGTTCAAGATCTGTGGAAAATTTTTAAAGGCATAGCCTAAAACTACCACAATTGCCTTCCAGCATATAGGAGCTGCTGGCACCAATGAACTTTAATCCAATGACAGGAAGGCAATTTTCTGAGTACTTGCTGAAAGACCCCAACTCATCTGTTTCAGCCCCAGTATTTACTGAAACAATTCTCTCCTGCCCTTACAGAACGCAAGCCTGGTTTGCACTCCAGAAAACCCCCTTTTGGGGTGGGTATCTTGCAGCAATACCAGGATGGAGATGTGTCTGGACTGTAGGCATGTCTGTATCATGCTTCATGTAATTTGATTATCCTCCTATGCACTTGCAATGTCTACCAGTAGAATAGAAAATTTATCTAGGTCCATGAGCAGTTAATATATATTGTGAATCTAAATCCAAGACTCTGTGTTGCTTCATCATCTGTTGCCCTAATCAGCATACATTGCCTCCAAAACAACTAATGGCACTCTCCTGTGTGATAGCAGAGCCAAACTCCTTTTACACAGAAAATTTTGACACAGTCATCAATTTTCCAGGGAGTTACACAAGACTCAGGCCAGCAGTGCACTGAGTTCAAGATGATTTATGTTCCAGACAGCGAGTTAGAGACTAGCCACAGCAGCCAGCTGTTGGTTAGGAAGAGATGCAGGAGATTTGGTAAAGGGAACAAGGCAGGTGGAGGAATGAAAGTGGTGTTTCAGGTAGTGATGGCAGAGTAGAAGAACAATGTAAGAAAAAGGAAACCAAAAATGAAAGAGAGAGGAGGAGACAGGAGAAGAGAACAGAGCAGGAATAATCAGAAACACCAGGGAAAAAAAAGAAAACCCAAAAGAATTCCTCTTCCCAGCTTCGTTTTAAAGCAGTACCTCATCAGATGGCCTTCTGCGCAGACAATTGGGTTCAAAGTTATTTATTCTCAAAATCTGAATGGCTCTTTTGATGCTGAGGTGGTGGAGGACACTGACAACTTTCAAGGACAGCAAGTCATCCTGTTGAGGAGGAAGAGGGAGTTAATAAACATAAACGCACTTACTGGTGGAGCTTGCACCTGATTGTTGAAGATCCTGTCTTAAAGTGTCAGATCTGACATGTTCTGAGGTAAGAGTTTAATATGATACACATGACTGACTTCCAACCATCTTTCCTAACATAAAAGCTTCCTGTTTTGTTGTACTAGCTCCGGGGTGATGCTCTTCACAAAGGGTACAGTGCTTAGTACAAGAAACCCAGGGCAATGAGGGGAGAGGAGGGTCTGATGACATCCTCAGCAATCTGATTAGGTGCAGGAGAGCCTTACAAGCTGCATCAGACTCCCTCGATCTTTGCATTTAATTCTGAAAAAAAGGTTTAATATGACAAAGATCAAAGAAAGGTTTCACTGGCTCCCACCAGTGTCCATGGAAAGTGTCACGCATCTCTTAGGACAGTTTGTGCCAAGACAAAGAATGAGATGGTGCCTCACAGTGTCCCACTGTCTGCACTGACCACAGGGCACAAATGACTGCTTTTGGCTGGACAGGTAGCTTTCAAGATGTCAGGAGTCAGGCAAGCATCCACATGAATAGGAAACATCAAGTGAAGACAAAAATTCCATCTATGCATTCTAGAATATCCTTTTAGTAGTAACAATGGCTCTGACACTCTGATCTGCCTCAGCCTTCTCCCTACAATCCTGTAGAAAGTGCAAAGACCTGATTTATGAACCACTCAGCAGCTTCAAAACCATTGTCAGGAAGTCCCACGAGACATACAAGATCTCAGGCTGTTGGAGAGAAGTCTGCTTTTGGTATGCTGCTTGTGCTTGCCTCTGCCAAGCTGCAAAAGCAAGTAAGAGTAAGCTCCACCTTTAACTTCACAGAATCAAGGAATGGTAAGGGTTGGAAGTGACTTTTGAAGATCATCTAGTCCAACCCCCCTGTGAGAGCAGAATCACCCAGAGTGGATCACACAGAAGCATGTCCGGGTAGGTTTGGAATGCCTCCAGAGAGACTCCACAAACTGTCTGGGCAGCCTGCTCCAGTGCTCTGACACCCTCAAAGGGAAGAATTTTTCCCTTCTGTTTACATGGAACCTCCTGTGTTCCAGTAGATTCAGTCATATGGGGCAAAACTCACATGTGGAGACGGTGACCACGTGGCACCTCTCCAAAACTTTTAACATGGGCCCAGAGTAATGCAGAGATATTCTCTGCTGGTCTCCAGTCAGGCACAACATTCTGCTCTAAGAAGCTACAAGCCAGATCACTGTGATCCAGCTCTCTGGCTGCTTGTGGACACTGAGCCTGGTAGGGCATGGCTGTTTGTGCTGTGGGGTGTAAAAAATGTTGGCTGTTTCGGGTGAATTGACCCAAAGGGAGAAGGAAGACCATGGAGTCTGGGATGGAGAGACTGGAGGGTTTTATGTTAATTTAGTATCTATGCAGTTGCAAAAACAGGCACAGTGGAAGGTCTCTCTAGATTCACTTGGTCTTTAGAGAGCAGGTTAGTCCAAGACTCACATGGTCTTTACCTCCACAATGGCTGGAGGTACACCAGTGTGTACTAAAATGGGAGAGAGTAGGAACATGAAGATGTCAGGAAAAGCAAATCCATTGGCTTACCATGCTCATGTAATGGAGCATTCGGCCATCCACTTTTCCTTCATCAAACTGAGTTTTATACTGGGGGAGGCCAATGTCATCCAGCCACCCTAAGGCAGAGACAAACATTCATGTTAGTGGGGCAGCCAAGTTGCTTAGCACTACTTAGTGATCTTCTCATTCTTGGAACCCCAAATTAGCCATCATTAGGAACTCCTGTGGTGCTTCAGCTCGTAATAAAATCTTACTGGTAACCCAGTGGTAATCCAGTTTTCCATGATTGTTTTCCTCTTCAGATCCAAGTGCTTGCAAAGCAAGCTGAAGCTTCTTCCGATGCAATGGGTGCTTTATCCCAAGCTCCTGTGAAAGAAAGGAAAGCAGCAAACCTAGAGACAACACTATTTTATTTCTCCCTCTGCTAAATTACAAGTGGCTTCAGAGTTACATTCAACACAGCATTTGCTGGTTACCTGGCAGGTGCATTTTCTATTTGCTTAATACCAGCATCACTTCAGCACATGAAATAATTTCAAAATGTGGTGGATTCACTTCAAAATGCAATGGAATTCCAAGCTGTATAAAACATTCATAGAATCATAGAATGTGAGAGGTTGGAAGGGACCTCCAGAGACCACTGAGTCCAACCCCCCTGCCAAAGCAGGATCACCTAGGGTAGCCTGCACAGGAATGCATCCAGACAGGTTTTGAATGTGTCTAGAGAAGGAGGTTCCACAACCTCTCTGGGCAGCCTGTTCCAGTGCTCCGTCACCCTCATTGTAAAGAAGTTTCTCCTCATGTTGAGCTGAAATCTTCTATGTTCAAGCTTGTACCTGTTGTTCCTTGGCTTATTACTGTGCACCACTGAGTAGAGCTTGACCCCTTGACACCCACCCCTCAGATATTTATACACATTGATCAGATCCCCTCTCAGTCTTCTCAAGACTAAACAGCCCCAGGGATCTCAGTCTCCATAGGGGAGATGCTCAAGTCCCCTGATCATCCTTATGGTTCTCTGTAGGACTCTCTCCAGCAGGTCCCTGTCTCTCTTGAAATGGGGAGCCCAACATTTGACACAGTATTCCAGGTGTGGTCTCACCAGGGCAGAGTAGAGAGGGAGAGGAACCTCCCTAGACCTGTTGGACACACTTTTCTTGATGCACCCAAGATCCCATTGGCTCTCTTGGCCACAAGGGCACACTGCTGTCCCATGGAGAACTTGCTGTTCACTATGACTCCAAGGTCTTTCTCCATAGAGCTGCTTTCCAGAAGAATGACCCCTAGTCTGTACTGGTGCCTATTGTTATTCCTCCTCAGATGCAGGACCCTGCACTTGTCCTTACTGAACTTCATGAGGTTTGCCTTCACCCAGCTCTCCACCCTTTCCAGATCTTGTTGGATGGCTGCACAGCCTGACAGGGTGTTGGCCACCTCCCCTCCCCAGTTTGTATCATCAGCGAACTCACTGAGGGTACTCTCAATTCCCTCATCCAGGTCACTAATAAAGATGTCGAATAAAACTGGGCCCAGTACTGATCCCTGGGGAATGTTGGCCATGACATCCTCATATAAGGTTAAAAAAACCAAATCCCGCAATATAAACCATGTTAGCATTCAGAAAAATACTTAACGGGAGTAGATAACGGTTGAAGTCTATGATCTTAGAGGTCTTTTCCAGGCAAAATGATTCTATGATTCTAGAATTAGTTCCTTCCCTCTCACTTAGGCAGGTAAGATCAAAAGAATTATTTAGTTAAGAGCACTTAAGGTCCCAGGACATTACTGACATTTACTAATGATTCCAAATGCATAATACCTTCCCCAGTTTACTTACAGGTGCAGCCATTCTTTGATCCCTACACACTTTCACCAACGCTTGCTAGTTAACATTACCTGTATTACACTACACTACTAAAAGCCACTATGTTCAGATCACACTTTTCTTATTCCAGTTGTAGTGTAACTACAACTTTGAATTAGCTCACTACCTAACTGAACAAACAGGCTTACTGTTTAGTGAGGAGAGTGATTTTTTTAGCTCAAAATTCAAATGCTGGCAAATACTGGGGATCCAAAGTTAAATTGAATCTTTTGGGGTTTTTTCCTCTTTCTAGTTTTAGAAAAAAAAAAAAGATTTAAAAAGTTCTGCAACAATTCCAGACAGAAACTGAAAATAGATGCCAGTTTTAGGCACCTCAATACAGGAGAGATGTGGAGGTGCTAGAGTGAGTGCAGAGGAGGGCAGCAAAGCTGGGGAAGGGCCTGGAGAATAAATCTTATGAAGAGCGACTGAAGGAGCTGTTTAGTTTGAAGAAAAGGAGGCTGAGGGGAGACCTCATCGCTCTCTACAACTACCTGAAAGGACATTTCAGAGAGGTTGGTGCTGGTCTCTTCTCACAGGTTATAAGTGATAGAAAAAGAGAGAACAGCTTCAAGCTGCATCAGAGGAGGTTTAGACTGGACATTAGGAAAATTTTTTCATGGAAAGAGTGGTCAGGCATTGGAATGTGCTGCCCAGGGAGGTGGTTGAGTGACCATGTGGTGCTTGGGGATATGAACCAAAAATTCTACGAATCAAAACAATTCTGTGATTCTGTTCTATGATCACCATAAGAAATCCTTGTCCTTCTGTGTAAAACGAATCAGATCTGACTGCACAGAAACAGCAGTTTTTTGGTATTCTTAACTGAAAGCACTGTTTCAAGTATTTCTTACCTTTTCCAGATCCTGCTGCGAAGCCTGCAGAAGCGTTTGTCCAGACAGTATCCAGTGTTTGCCATTACTTATGTAAGAGCCTAGCCCCTGATCCTGGAGCCAATTGCAAACCTGCTCCTTCGTCCACTTTGCAAATGGCATGTCCAGCTCACTGCAGAGGATTTCAGGGGAAAAAAAAAAGGAGATTGATAAATCCTGTGCCTCTAATCTCCTATTCTCATACATAACAACAGACTCAAAACCTAAGCCTTATTTAGGAGTATTTTGTGGGAGTGGGGCAATCTTTGGGGAAGAACGTGCATAATGATCAGCTGTTAGGTGAGCCTAACAACGAAGAGAGTGTCAGCATCATGAAGTGTTCATTACTTCTGATCTCCTGCCACTAATCACAATAAACATGGGCTATTAACACTGCTGAAAATCTCTTCTGCTGCCTAGTGTGGCTAAAACAGTGGCACAGGCTGCCCAGGGAAGCGGTGGAGTCACCATCCCTGGAGGTGTCCAAAAGCCATGTAGATGTGGCACTTTAGGACATGGTTTAATGGGTATGGTAGCACTGGGTTGATGGTTGGACTTGACCTTAAGATCGTCACCTTAATGATGCTATGACAATCTGAAGTGAGACCATAATGTTTCACTGTAGCCTTTAATCCCCAGAAGTGCAGCAGCAAACATACCAGGGGAGTATCTGTCACTGCCACATGAGGATTCACACCCTGCTTCGCATGGCCTGGCAGCTGCACTCCTGTGAAGCCACATGAACTCGGCAGCAGGACTCCACCACCCAACCAGCCCCAAGCCTTCCGAAGCCATCTCTCAAAGGAGTAAACTGCCTGCATGAGCCTGCATCTGCTCATTTCCATTTGCCAGGAGAGAGGACATTTCGTGTTGGCTCCACATTTCTTCTGTGGACCTCGTGCTCAACCCCAGCTGCTGAGAAAGCAAACCCCAGCACACTTTGCACCACTTGTCTTACTTGTGAGACTGCCCCAGGTCCCGAGACCAGCCCAGTCGTGGCCCTGCAGTCGCTCTTGTCCCTCCTCTCTTGAACTCTGTCTCGGACAAGTCATCTGGGTTGAAGGTGGTGGACTGACTTCTTTTAAGCCTAGTTTAAAGAAAGAAAGCACATTCACTTTTGGCTAAAGGAAATGCATGATGCTACTATTCCAACCGAGATCTCCTACAGGGTTTGCAGCTCTTTCTCTCTACCTGCCACCCACCTACTGTTACCTCTCTCAAATACCACACTGGCTCTTTCTCTTGAGACAGTAATGCCACATGTTGAAGGTGGAAAAAAAGAGAAGATGTATATCCAGCTGAGCCCTGTGCGAGCCCCAGCTCTAGAGACCAGTCATTTATTATCTTTTACTTACTTTCCAAATAACTTCTTGATCCCTCTGGCCTTTTTCTTTGAATCCAGAGAAGGTGGCATCATCTGCAGACTATCCATTTCTTTTGGGCGAGGGGGCAAGCCAGCCAGATCCAAGTGGTCTGCAGATCCCTTCTCTGTTTCAGCTATCAGAAAACAAAAGCCTCATCAAAACCTGTTTGTGCAGGATGGTACAGATATACTCCTGAACTTAGGACCAACTCTTGCTAAAATTATTGAAGGCCACCATGTTAAGGAAATGGGGCAAAGAAGGCTGGGAAAATACATGAGAAACAGCACACGTTCCTCTTTCGTGGGCCTGACTGAGAACACTTCAAGGCAATGCTCTGCAGCAGTTAAGTGCCTTATATTCAAGGTGGACAAAAAACACCTCATGAATCAAATCAGTGAATTAAATTCCAAGTTTCCTCTTCCTCACAGAATGCTCCCCTACAGTCTTTTCAGACAGAGCCAAGGCACATGGTTACCCCAAAACAATGAAGTGCCATTGCAGGGAACAAAACCAGGAGTCTCCAAAGCACAGCAAAATAAATAATTTCTGTGCAGGCATCTTTCCTAATAACCTGCAGTCTTCCAAAAGTTCCCCATCCAAGAATCTGCAGCAACAAACGGCTCCTGTCCCAGAAGCAGGAGGACCCTTGCCCCCTTGCTTCTGCAAACTGGAATATTTCTTTCCTCTGCAGAGAAACACCATGGAGTTGGAGAAACACCATGCAGTTTAAGCTCTGCCTGAACCAGATCTCCTGAATGATGCACAAAGCACCTCTGACAAGAGATCCTGCACATTACCACCCGCTCTAAAACCATTACATCTGTAGCTGATGTTTTCTATGACAACAAACCTAAGGACTCGTGTACCCAAAAGAGAAGTTTTCACAAAAAGCTAAACAAACAGAGAAAACCATTTAAAGATCATTTAAAAAGAAAATTAAAAAGGATTGCAGTATCTACTAGGCTACATAAGCAGAGATGTGCCAGCAAGTGCCAGATAGTTGAATAAAACTACCACATGGAGTTTAATGCCATTTACTAGCTGGGGAAGAGTGACAGCATGAGCTTTTTCAGGTGAAGCAGCCATGTCAAGGCAGCCTGCAGCAGGCTGATGCTCAGACCTGTAACCACTTTTACTATCTGGTTTGACCCAATGATTTGAAAGAAACAATTCTGTGATTCTATGAGCTTTCAACATGGCTGTGTTATTAGATGACCACCACTTATTTTCAAATAGACTCTCAGACTTCCAGAAAAAAAAACAAACCAAAAACAAAAACCAACAAGCTACATGTATCAGGGTAACGCGTGCTGAGGAATGTGGTCTTCAAGTCACAGAGTTAATGCTGAAGTGGCCGCAATGTGGCACAAAGAGTGACAAACTGCAGACTTCCCAAGTGTCTCTTTTTGCTGAGCTAAGTTTTGATGAGTCAGCCAGAACACATTTGAATGTGTTCCATTTTCCACCAATGCTTTAGGTGTTAAACCTTGCAGTGATGCAACAAGGTCACATAAAGAATTGTTTCTGGGCACTCTGGTTGGCCGTAGTGAATATGAAGATCCTGCCAGTAAGAATCAGCACTCATGTCAAACCAGGCTTTTGCGTTTGTGTTTTTTGGTTTATTTGTGTAAGAAAAGTGCTAGCTTAGAAAAAAACAACACATTTTAACAGCAGGACAAGGTTGGGTGCATTAGTAGCAGAGATTTGTGGGTATTGCAAAGTTCGCTTCTTGTACCTCGCTCCCTGCCATGCACTGTCATAGCCACGTAGAACAGCTGGCATTTAGGGGGCCACTTGGGGAACAGATCGGGGCAGAGAACTTGGTCTCTTCTTCTGCCAGGGGCACACAGGGTGCTGTACACTGACTTGACATAGCCCTGTTTGCTGCAGCAGAACCCCCCAGGGAATGTCCACATCACAAGACTGGTTTTTACTATGTGACTGCATCCATCCCCATCTGCCCCACTTATTTCTTATTCATTTACTATATAATTAATGTGTCTTAGAAAAGCAATTATGTATCTTCCCCCCAAGAATTCCCTTAAGTGAAGGCCTGGGAAATATACCTCATTCTCTGCTTCATAAAATCATGGAACTCTTTTGGTTGAAAAAGACCTTCGAGATCATTAAATCCAACCATTATCTAACTATCAAGTCTGGTGCTAAACTGTGTCACTCAGCACCACATTCCTGCCTCTTTTAAATACCTACAGGGCTGGGGATTTAACCACCACCCAGGGACGTTTATTCCAGTGTTTTAAGGATCCTTTTAGTGAAGGCATTTCTTCTAATAACTAACCTAAATTGCTCCTGGGTGCAACTTGAGGCCAAGTTCCTCTTGTCCTATCACTTGTTACTAGGGAGAAGAGATCAGCATTCACCTTGCTCCAACCTCCTTTCAAGGAGCTGCAGAGAACAAGAAGGTCTCCCCAGTTCCCTCAGCTGCAACTCACCAGACCTGTTCTCCAGCCCCTTCACCACCTTTGTTGTCCTTCTCTGGACATGCTCCAGCACGTCAATGTCTTTCTGGTAGTAAGTGCCCCAAATCCAAACCCAGTACTCAAGGTGTAGCCTCACCAACTAGGAGTACAGAAGGACAGTATCACCTCCCTGGTCCTGCTTGTCACACTATTTCTACTACAAGCCAGGATACTGCTGGCCACCTGGATACACTGGTGGCTCATAATCAACCACCCTTTAAGCAATTCCAGGTGCTCTAGAAGAGAGGACAGGACAAAGACATGTGTGGTATTTAAACATCCCTGATTTTCACCTGCTACTGTGGGTAACTGTGGGCAGCTCTGTGCTCAGAAGGTACAGCAAAGGTCTCTGCAAATGAACCCAGCATCTCTCTCAACTGTAGCAGATACTGAGAAATAGCACAGCTGGTTGCTAGCAAAGGGCAGATGTTACATGAAACTCCTCTTTAATGATGCATGTAAGAGCTCTGGTGTCTAGTCCTTGTTTGGAAAGTGCGTGGCCATAACCAGCTGTTAGCAGCAGTCATAATACAGCACTGGTAGGGGCAGACATGCAGGATTACTATACCTAAGGTAGGTGCACTTGCACTTCGACTGCGATCTTCAGATATCCAAACAACGCACAAAACCACACGCAGCACGATGGAAGAGAACACGCAAAGGGACAAGGTAAAACACAGTTCAAAATGTACATCAGCAAAACACAAGACAAAGGGAGGGAGGTACATGAGACTTGCACCACATGCAACACTGAATTCACACAGAGGTTAGGATTACCGATTCACTGTTCATCCCCTCCTCACAAAAAAAAAAAGAAATGCAGCAGAACTCCATGATGGAGAGGCTAAAACAACACCACAGTCACTTTGCTGAAGGGAGGTCACTTGCTCCCTGACACATCGGGCAGGTGACTCAACACAGGCTCCTGTGAGGTGACAAGTACCTAGACACCAGCTTTACAGATAGAAGCACTGAAATCTGCATAACATAAATTTAACTTACACAAATTCATAGGACCTTGCTCTAGATGGCACATCTTCCAGTTCTTTATGAGAGCCACAAGTGTAATAAACTGTACGCCTGTTCCAAGCAAGCCAGCACATTCCTTTGCTGTACGGCACAGGCAAACATGGGCAATGTATAACAAATGGGTAGGAGTGTTCTTTTGAACAAAAGGCTAGAATTGTCTTTAAATAGGAAGAGAAGACTCCTGCTGAACAAAGTAGAAGCCTTCAGCCTTCTGAAAAATAAAACTAAATTCCAAAATCTTGTGTGTGCCAAAAAACTTTAAATGACTTGCAGTAGATCTGACGCACAGACTCACTTCATGCTTGAACTGAAACAGTGGAAAGACTTCCAAAGGAGAGCAGGAAATGGGACTAGGACTTCAGTTGGTGGCAACAGCGACTTCGGCATTAAGCAGAACATTTTGTTTATGTCTTTGTCATGTGCAAATCTCATCAAATTATAACACCAAAAACTCCCTCTCCATTACAAGTCTGAAAATCAACATGAAGTTGAATAACTTGTCAATCCTGTTCCTGTTGTCACCATCTCCTTTGCAAAGCTCCTTAGATGCTCATAGATGCTGCTGGCTTGTTTCTGTACATCTGAAAAATCTTACGAAAGATAACCTGACGATGAAGCCAGGGGAACAAAAAGCCCACAAATCCCATATGTGAACTACTATCAGACAACTAGCATTTCAAAACAGCAGCAATCCACTACAAGGTCCCAGGGAAGATCACAGTAGAGGATGAAACAGATCAAATACTTCATTATATCAGAAAGGCTTTCCTTCGGGTTTTTTTTTGTGCTGTTTGATATTTTCCAAACATTCTACTAAGAAAAGTGCCACCAAGTGACAGTTACAGATGTTGTTAAGACCCTTCAAACAGCACAATCTGCTTGCAGGTGCATGGTACCTACCCAGATTGGGGGCACTTGCAGTCCTCTTGTTATTTTTGATCTTGAAAAAGCCTCGTCCAAATGAAGATCTAGCTTTACGGGTACCAAAACTATCCTCGTCGCCTGCACCACCATGAGAAGGAGACTTTGGAGGGAGAGTTGCAAAATTACCTTCCACGGGGGGTTTAACCTGCTCAAATTATGTAAAGAAACATTCAGTATCAGGTAATAACAATAGGCCTTTTGAGAGAGACTGCAAAGTAACTACTGATAGATCATCTGAAGAGTCCTCCTCATTGGATGTCAGGAACAAGTTCTTTACCATGAGGGTAGTGGAACACTGGAACAGGTTGCCTGGGGAGGTGGTAGGGGCCTCATCCCTGGAAATATTCAAGATGAGGCTCTACAGGGCTCTCAGCAACCTGATCCAGTTGAGGATGCCCCTGATTACTACACAGGGGGTTGGACTAGATGACCTTTGGCGGTCCCTTCCAACCCGGACCATTCTGTGATTCTGTGGTTTGTTACTACAAGAAATCAGAATGTAAAAGCCATAAAACCAAACATAAACAAGGTCTTAATTTGAGTAAGTGCAGGTTCCAGGACTACTGTCACTACCTTCTAAGAGTAACGTGTCTTCTTTAAGATGTTTCTCAGCTTCTGCAAGGCTGGCTTGCAGGTATGGAAAAGGTAAAAAATACATTTCTGGAACACTCTGAACTTTTCCAGCTTTCCCTCACTGGTAACTGTAGGTGTAGTGGGAAGCAAAGAGAGAGCAGAGGCCCTTGACTATACTGGTTCTCTGCCAAATGTCAGACAGCTTTTTTTGTCTATCACTCTTATGCTATTTCAAAATGAACGAATTAATTGACTATGTCCACTGCCAAAGCTGCAAGGAAATTCAGTATCAAGCATGGAATACACATGCCCAGACAGGCATCAGACAAACCAGTTAACCAACATGAAGCAGTACTTTTAATCTTGTTCATTGTTTCACTGTCTCCTTAAAGGAGGAAACTGATTCACAATTCAAAGGATCATATTCCTTTGGCCTTTGCTGAATTGATAGAACATTCACCATACCTCAGAGGTATGTCATTTCTGCCCAATCTTCTTATAGGTATTAATTGTTGCATTCAAACTATGGCCATATGGTACCACAGAGTGACTGTTCTGCAATGGTCTATGTCATTTTAGGAACACAGGTGCTACTCAGAAAACACACTAGAAAGCCAAAGGTTTTTTAAGAGGCAAAGGCAATTACAGAGTCAGTGTAATACATAAGGTTGGCTTTGCTCATTTGTCTAGTGGTAGAATATGTATGGGAAACATTAGCTTAGATGGCAACCTAATGCTCAACCAGATGGATAGAAAATCCATGTGTGAGAAGACAAGAACATGCAAGACACTAAAAGCCTTGCACTGAAGTGATGGTGACAACCATCATACACTCCTTGCTATCTGCTCTGCAGGTTTTGCTATTCTCCCTCTGGACTGCACGCCACAATTCTCTACAACTGAGCCTTTCAACACCTGCTGTGCTCCTTCATGCACAGACATGAGTCGCACACACACACGTTACCTCTGTTGTCTTCTGTGCAGAGTCTCTGTCCTGTTTGGGAAAGACAAAGAGATTTATAAGTCACATTTTTTAACCAGTATTCTACTCATTAAGGTTATCCTGAGTCAAATTCTGACTGAAATACCCTTGCCTATTTTTTCTTTCCCCAAACACAAATCTCTTCAGAGACGTATTTCACACATTAATTCATGCTCTCTTTGAAGTCAGTGAGCTGACATGAAAACACAGTTGCTTTGGTTTACTTTGTAAAGGATTAGCTGTGTACATTAGTGACATGCAATCTGTAAGACAACTAATGGGAATGGTTGGTTGAGGGCACCCAAAGCAGGAACCTAAAAGGATAGAAGCCAAGTGGATAAAACATCCACAGCTTCCACTCTATGGCTGCCCAAATATCCCCTAACCCACAAACTCTTAACCCTCATCATCAAGCTCTGGTTACATTTTCTGTCCTGTCAACATCCCTCCTGAGCTGTAAGGCACAGCTCAGCTGCTTGGGGAGCCCAGGAGCTCTGAGGAGTTTAGGCTGTCAAAAAAGGACACAGGAATTGCCCTGATTTGATGACATTGTTAGAGGCTAGCTGCTTTTGGTCACTCCAAAAGAGACCTAACCCGTAGCTATCACCAAGACATACAAAGGCTCAGTATTTTATTCCAAATCACCTAGAACACATAGACACTCCAGACTGTATTTTATAATGCATTAATTACACAGCCTTCAAAAACTATTCACCTTAAAACCGGGTAGGAAGAGCTACCTCTTGTTCCTACCTCGGGTAGGAATTAACTCTTTTCTTGTATCAGAAAGGCATATCAATTAAAAAAAAAAAAAAAAAGAAAAAGAAACAAAGCCACCTCATCTGAGGAAAAACACAGCAAGGAGAGTCTCAGGTAAGAAAATCTGAAAGGCGTCATGTGTATGTGACCATTGTTAACACATGACATGAGAAGCCCTACTCTGACTCAGAATTTCTCAGAAGGCAGCAACAGATTTTCCACAGGGTCAGTGCCACAACACAAACATCACCTCCTGTTTCTAAGGGGACAGGAGAAAATAAAGAGACCAAACCAACCGCTTCAGATGTCTCTTTTCTCAAACTGCTCAGACTGCTGGACTTCTGCAGTGAAGAAGTTCTGAAATAACAACATAAAAACCAAGCCAAGTTACTGGAGTTACATTTGCTAAGATAAACACATACTAAGGAACAAGCTTTAAAGAAAGAGTTCTAATACTTGATGAAATTACTAAAGCAAAGACATTTGAATTAAGGCAAATAACGCACTATTGGAGTCCATGCAGCTTTGATGAGATACAGTAAGAACCTCCATGTCACAATTACTGATGCCAATGCTTCAGTGACGTGATAACCTTTGGATATTTTTGGCTTCTTAATGTATTTTCAGAACCACAAGCAGAAGTGTCACATTAAGGGTAAGATCCCTGCTTGTCACAGAGTCCAGGACTCTTCCTGCAACTATTTGGCAAAAGTAACACTTGCCTCTCTTTAAATTGCCCTCATAAGGGCTTGCTCTGACACAACTCAGAAAGTTAAAACAATCAAATGGTTTAATTGTTCAAATCAATAGATGTAACAGATTCAGGATTGCTAATGGTAAATGCAGTAACTGCAGGATGATTCAACACTGTCCCGCACCACATCCTGGTCTCCAAACTGGTGACACAAGGGTTTGATGGGTGGACCACGAGATGGATAAAGAACTGGCTTGATGGCTGCACCCAAAGTGTGGCTGTCAATGGCTCCATGTCCCAGCGGAGGCCAGGGACAAGTGGAGTCCCTCAGGGATCAGTCCTGGGACCAGTCTTGTTCAACACCTTTGTTGGTGACATGGACAGTGGCATTGAGTGCACCCTCAGCAAGTTTGCTGATGACACCAAGCTGTGTGGTGCAGCAGACAGGCTGGAGGGAAGGGATCCATCCAGAGGGACCTTGACAGGCTGCAGAGGTGGGCACAAGCCAACCTCATGAGGTTCAACAGGACCAAGTGCAGGGTCCTGCATCTGGGTCGAGGCAATCCCAAGCACAAATACAGGCTGGGCAGGGACTGGCTGGAAAGCAGCCCTGAGGAGAGGGACTTGGGGGTGCTGGTGGATGAGAAGCTCAACATGAGCTGTCAATGTGCACCTGCAGCCCAGAAAGCCAACCAGATCCTGGGCTGCATCAGAAGTGTGACCAGCAGCTTGAGGGAGGTGATTCTGCCCCTCACCTCAGCTCTGATGAGACCCCACCTGGAGTACTGCGTCCAGTTCTGCAGCCCCTATTACAAGGGGGATATGGACATGCTGGAACGTGTCCAGAGAAGGGCCACAAGGATGATCAGAGGGCTGGAGCACCTCTCCTATGAGGACAGACTGAAAGAGTTGGGGCTGTTCAGTCTGGAGAAGAGAAGGCTCTGAGGTGACCTTATTGTGGCCTTCCAGTATCTGAAGGGGGCTGCAAGAAAGCTGGGGAGGGACTTTTTAGGATATTAGGTAGTGATAGGACTAGGGGGCATGGAATGAAGCTGGAAGTGGGGAGATTCAGGCTGGACGTGAGGAGGAAGTTCTTCCCCATGAGAGTGGTGAGAGCATGGAATGGGTTGTCCAGGGAGGTGGTTGAGGTCCCATCCCTGGAGGTGTTTAAGGCCAGGCTGGATGAGGCTCTGGCCAGCCTGATCTAGTGTGAGGTGTCCCTGCCCATGGCAGGGGGGTTGGAACCAGATGATCCTTGTGATCCCTTCCAACCCTGACTGATTCTATGATTCTGTGATCTCAGGTTAATAAATGATGGGTAACATCTGACAAAGTCAGAGATGGAAACCTTTGCAATAGCTCTAATACAGAGTAGAAATGCAGCCAAAGTTTAGCCATATACTGAAGGCGCAGTTCTCACCAAGAAAGGTGTCCCTGTCTTGGGTGGAGGAAAAGAAGCACAGCCTGTCCTTGTCTCTTTCCCTCCCAGCTGCTGGCCCATGCTGCACCCCACTACTGGCGCTGTTACTGGTGCCCCCAGTGTGTGCCGAGAGATCACAGAATCACAGAATGGTCTGGGTGGAAGGGACCTCCAAAGGTCATCTAGTCCAACCCTCCTGTAGGTGTCCCTCTTGTAGGTTTGTATCTTAGCTCAGACTGTCCCTGATTTCTAGGCAATGTTCAGCATGGTTTGGGAGGAAAGCTGAGTACTACAGTTGTATATGTTTAGCATGTACTTAATTTTCCTTATTAGCATATTGAGCAGTGTCAACTTTAACATTAAAATTGCAGTTAATCAGGCAAAGGCCTTTGCCCAGGCACCTCGGCCCTCAGAATCTGCTTTGAAGTTGGGTGTTTATGTTAGTTGAGCCCTGCCTGATCAATTTTAGCCAAAACAGAGCCATGTTATCTTCATCTCCCTCGTTCGGCTCTTTTCAAGGCCAGCTTCACAGATCTTCATTTAACACAAACAGCTGCTGATTGTAAATTACTTTGGTCTGGAAGCCACTAAATCAATTTGCCTCCCTGTCCCATGGCAAGCTAGGTGGTCTTCCCACAAGAAGTCACACAGGCAAATTAAGTGATATAAACAAAAACTATGAAAAACAGGATTGTGAGCAATAGGCTTCTGACTAACTTCATCCTTAAAGAAGCCAAACATTTTAAGTTACATGTGTGGTTTAGTATTTTATTTTCAGTTATATTTTCCCTTTCAGACCAGTTATCCTCCATCTTCTGGTGGGCTTTACAGTCTGGAACACTTAAGTCTGGATGAAAAGAGGCTTTCCCACAACCAGGTATAAATTAAAGAGTCACTGCACTGAAGTTTACAAAGTTATGTGTTTTAATATCAGCATAATAAGGGGTGCAGAATCTGTCTTTGGGAATATTCTCATAACACTGACTCAAAATAAATACAGCTGCTGAGCCTCACACTTGTCTTGCATAGAATGAGCAGACATACTTATGTGTGTATGGAAAACGTGTGTGTGTGTGTCTGTGTGCGTGTGCATGTGCTGGGAGGGGGTTTTCAAGTCAACAATCACATATAAATAAATTTCCTAACCATTTTTGATTATGATACTTACACTGGACATTCAGACAGGTGTGTTTCTGGAGAGGAACCTGTTGATCTTCCTTCACTGTAAAACAAAAGAAAAAATAGGATCCCATCCACAAATCCTATCATTTCAGCCTGCTTTAAGTCTGGTTTCACTTCTCCTTTTACAGTACTAACACATGATAAATTTTCCCTTCTCCAGTGGCAAGTCTTATAAAAGACAGAGGACACTGCTGAGCTTAAGAGCCCCAGGACAGATAATGTGCACAGCAAGTTGATGACAACAATGCAGTATTCATCTTAAATAAATGCAGAAGTTACAGCATGTGCAGAGGGTGCAGCAGCACCAAGCAGTGCAGGTCACTGTCTCTCTGTGAGTCACCTCCAGAGTAGAGCATTTTTTTGCAGTTTAGTGCTTGCTTTGTTTTTTTCCAAGATGGGACCACAGATGAAATCCCTGCTGATGATGATTAGAGCTGCATAAAGTATAGCATGGCAGAAACCAAGCAAAGCTGGTCTTCTGGATAGGAACTAGAGAAATCACACATCAAATTGTTCTTGCACTGCTTTTTCACATCAAGACCAATGATGGTTTTAAGACAACAAGATTTACTTCCCTCTGGATTCTTAGATAAAGCCAGGGATTTGAACAGAGAATGAACAAACCTAGCACAGCCACTGCCCAGCTGCAAGTCCAGTATGCTTTTCAGAAGTCATAGATTCACAGAATGGTTTGGGTTGGAAGGACTCTGAAGATCACCTAGTTCAAACCCCCTGCCATGGGCAGGGACACCTTCCACCAGACCTGGTTGCTCAAGGCTTCATTGAACTTGCAGTGCCAGGCCAGATCTGCAGGGTTTGGGTACAACCACAGAACTGTTATGGTTAGAAAAAAAAACTTTAAGATCATCCAACCATTATCTAAACCTACCAAGTCTGGTGCTAAACCATGTCCCTCAGCACCACATTTCTCCATTGTTAAACACTCTAGGGATGGGTATTTAACCAGTTTCTCAGGAAGCCTGTTCCAGTGTTTCCTCAAGTGGACAAGGAGGGTGCAAACTTAAAAAACTGGAAGAAGCTGACTGCCGTTTCTCACCCAGAAGGCTGCCACTGGGTTCAAGCATGGGTTCCCCTGGGTGCCACAGATCAGCCAGAACCCTGGGGTGCAGCCACATATCTCCATGTCATCTTCCCTGGGACACTGTGCCTATACATTTTTTTGAGTTTCAAATCTAAGGCACATATCTTGTAAGAGTGAGCATTTCATCATGCCAAAGGACAGCAGCATGCATCACTCTTTCTGTGATCTCTTGAAATGTTGCCTGCCTTTCCTTCTTTTCTTTGAGTTCTATTAATAGCTCAAGATCAGCTGTGGACAGTCCTTTTGTTGCAGTTTTGGCAGCATCTTACATCAATCTTTAGCAGCTTTGGAAAACGTCCCAATTGCAAATCATCAGGAATGCAGCATTTGTGCTACTGCAACCAACACTATTTCAGCCAGGCTTATATGCCCCACCTCAGCCTTTTCCCTTCTCATAGGGTTTAGCCAGCTGAATATGATGATGAGTACTCAAAATCATGCTGACCTCATGCCACCTTTAAAACAGAAGTGCTGGCTGAAGCAAAGTACATGGGGCTTGTAGGTCAGATTGTAACATGAGGGGTTGCCTGTTCCAGTTGCTGCTTCTGGTTTCCAGTTTTGGGTGGTTGGTCTTTTCTACTGGGCTGGCTGTGGGCTTGGGATGTTGGGGGGTTGTTTTGTCACTGGCTTCTGCTTTTGCTGTGCTTTTCTGCAAAACAGGCTAAGGTAGTTGTACATCATGAGACCTAATTAAACTCCTTAGCCCCACCTGGAGGGGGATTGGTGTTACTTTCCCTTCCACCTGTGGTGGGGGAATTTACTTGTGAGAGCAGGCTGTCTTAAACCAGTACATCCCTGTACTCAGCACTGAGGCTACACCTTGAGTATTGGGTTCCTCATTACAAGAACGACATTGAGGTGCTGGAACATGTCCAGAGACGGGCAATGAAACTAGTGAAGAGTCTGGAGAACAGGGCTGGTGAGTTGCAGCTGAGGGAACTGGGGTCACTTAGTCTGGAGGAAAGAAGGCTGAGGAGAGACCTCCTTGCTCTCTACAACTCCTTGAGGAGTGAGGTGAGTATTGGCCTCTTCTCCCTAGTAACAAGTGGTAGATGAGACAGCCTCAAGTTGCACCAAGAGAGGCTTAGATTGGATATTAGAAGAAACTTTTTCACTGAAAGGGTTCTCAAACACTGTAATAGGCTTCCCAGGCAGTTGGCTGAACCCCGGTCCCTGGAGGGAAGTGTTTAAAAGTGGCAGAGATGTGGTGCTGAGGGACACAGTTTAGCACAGACTTGGCAGAGTTACACAGTGGTTGGATTCAGTAATCTTAAAAGTCTTTTCCAACTGAAAAAACCCTATGATTCTGTGATGTAAACCTCGATAAAAATAACAGTTCTGTGTCCTTCTTTAGTTCAGGTTTTCCCTCCTTCTGTTAATTTCTTGCAAGTACCTGGTTCAGAACGGTGCTACAAGCAAGAGCAATTGAACTAATGCTTGCTGAAAACGCAATGCACTTCATGAACATAAGTTTAGTTTGCTCTACCTAGCCAAGTGAACGCTAGCCCTTTTTAAATGACTGACTTGACAATGCAGTAAATGACAGATTAGTACTCTTGTTAAACACCACAGGCTATTGGATTTACAATTGAGAAATACGTGGAAGCAATAGTACCTCGTTTCACTTGCAGGATCTGGCCTCAGCTGTGTTTTCGCTTTCTCAGCAGCAGCTTCCGAGCTCTTGGATGTTGATGAAAAAGAAGGGATTGAAATCTGTAGAATACTGGTGTGGATCTGTAGAGAATTCTAGAAACAATAAAGAACATGTTACACTACTTTTAGCTAAAATTAAGCAGTCATAAATAAAAAAGGTAACAGATAAACTATGAAAAGAAAGATCTGAAATAAGGTATCTTTTTTAAGCAATTTTCTAATTTCTCTTGTGCAGACAGTGATTTAGTACTTGAAAGACAGTACTGAAGATAAAACATGAATCATTGCACAGATAAGCTACAGCACAGACAAGAGTCTCACAACTCTCCTAAAGCTGCCTGCTAAGTCTATTTCTACCACAGACTCCATGATGGTTAAGTTCACTTTGCAGGTTTACTCCTGTCCTCAGCCACTCACAGAAAATGAAAAAGCTGCTAAAGTTTTACATTAGTTTTCTTCATAGTGTGTTCATGCTGTTTAGTTAAGTAAGTTGATTCCCTGCTTTGACACGAGAAATTTGAGATCTACAGTGTTATTACTGGAAAAGGTGACTGTAAACATCACAGCCTGGACCACAACCTGCTTATCATTTAACTGAATGTATGTAATGAAGATTGCATCCTTTTAAATATGACAGGATATATTAAGTAAGTCTAACAGGTTTACTTCAATTTTCTGACAAATTAAGTGCCTATGTTTGACATGAAAAGTAATTTCTATGTTTCACAATAAAGTAGGTTAGACCCATCCTCATGGCAAATTCAACTATTTGCTGACTCCTGAGATTCCATCTGATTTTAAGAATGGTAAATTTAACTCAACTCTAATCCTTAGCAGCTTTCACTACATTCTTTAAAAGGAGATGGGACATTCCTAGAAAACCGTGTAACCCATAAAGAAACCGTTTCAGAAACTTGAGTTCTGACATCTGCAATATGAATCCAGCACAAGCAATGAGGAAGAAAAAGAAATACCTCTTCATGAATATTCATGTTGAACTCATCATGGAGTGGAGATGCTGTCAGTGGGGTTGGGGATGGACTTTTCTCTGGGTCAGTCAGGCTCGGTGTGTCCAATAAAACTGTGGAAACAGACCCTGAATTCAAGAAGTCTTCACCATCACTTTCCTTGCCTGAAGGACAAGAAGATGAAAACTTGTTGGCTTTACTTCTGCATAGATGATGACCCATTCAAGCCACAGGCAGCATGCTCATTTATGGGCCAAAAAGAGAAGAGGCAAGGAATATTAATTTTCCAGGACAGACTACATTGAAGAAGTCATTTCCAAATGTCACTTCCCAATTTAACCACCGTAACACAGCATGGTTGGAGCATAGGTAGGACATAGATCTGATAGCAAAAAGCCCAGCAAATGCCCTCAGGGTGTTTAGTGGCACCAGTTTCAACAAGCTGGATAAACAGCAGTAGTTATTTCCTGTCCCATGTTCTAGAATTACATACGAAATACTTCTTTTCCTTTACTCACTAGTGAAAGGCCAGGGGGGTCAAGTCTGCCTGAAGCTTAGGATGTCTTTATGGCATCTGCAGTGCTTGTTGGAGAGCAGGCTAGGCAGTTGCAGACAGTGGCTGAAGGCTTTCACATGGCTTTGCAAATAGCTGGTGCCCTCATATGTGCAGGACAGGATCTCTTTACTGCAATCACCACCTCCCAGCAAGGATAGTCTCTCAAAAGCCAGAAAGAAACAAAGAGGAACACCAGGACACCCTGTCAGGCTGTGCAGCCATCCAATGATATCTGGACAGGCTGGAGAGCTGGGTGAAGGTGAACCTTATGAAGTTCAATAAGGACAAGTGCAAGGTCCTGCATCTAGGGAGGAATAACAACAGGCACCAGTACAGACTAGGGGTCATCCTGCTGGAAAGCAGCTCTATGGAGAAAGACCTTGGAGTCCTAGTGGACAGCAAGTTCTCCATGGGACAGCAATGTGCCCTTGTGGCCAGAGGGCAAACAGCATCTTGAGGCACATTAAGAAAAGTGTGTCCAGCAGATCCAGGGAGGTTCTCCTCCCCCTCTACTCTGCCCTGCTGAGACCACACCTGGAACACTATGTCTAGTTTTGGGCTCCCCACTCCAAGAGAGACAGGGATCTGCTAGAGAAGAGTCCAACAGAGAACTATGAGGATGACTGCGAGACATGAATATCTCTGCTATGAAGAGAGACTGAGACCTGGGGCTGTTCAGTCTTGGTAAGAGAAGGCTGAGAGGGGATCTTATCAATGTCTATAAATATCTGAGGGGTAGGTGTCAAGATGAAGGTGCCAGGCTCTTTGTGGTGGTGCTCAGTGATAGGATAAGGAACAATGGGTACCAGTCAGAACAAAGGAGTTTCTTCTTTACCATGAGGGTGCTAGGGCCCAGGAGCAGGCTGCCCAGAGAGGTTGTGGAGTCTCCTTCTCTGGAGACTTTCAACCCACATGGATATATTCCTGTGAAGCCTGCCCTAGGTGACCCTGCTTTGGCAAGGAGGTTGGAATGGATGATCTCTGTAGGTCCCTTCTAACCCCTAATATTCTGTAATTCTGTGATGACCATCTTTAGGAATAAGAGCTTCTGAGATCTGGAAACCTCCACCAGTCTTGGAACATATGGAATGGATCCTTATATGTTATGGTTTATAGCTACCATTTCAGTCACTCAGCTAAGCTCATTATCTGGTGGTAAGGAAGGCTTTTCTTGGGGTATGTGTGTGAATAAAGACTGGTAGGAAAAGCCAGCCTGGTCCCTGACTGCAGCAAGAAAGGAGAACTATTCCACAGCTTCTGCATGTAGTGGTTTGTGAAGGCTTCCTTACAGTATGCCAAAGACATGGTGTGCCATCACAACACAGTCCTGGCAGCACATCCCTTTTGCTACAGATATTTCTGCAGCTCTTGAGGATTGCTATTACAGTGTGTGCAGACCTGGGGTGGTGCTGATTTGACTTGTAGGAACATGTATGCTCAGCCACTGCTCTGCTCAGCTACCAACCCCTCCCCAAGAACACATGCAAGAGAGGGGAACAGCAAATTTTAGCAGCCAGCCCTGAAAGGCAGTTCAGAAGGTTATGGAAAGAGCCTGACAGATTATCACATTCAAAGGAATTTTATAAAGGGCAAATAAGCAACATGACTGTAACAGTTACTACTACAGGATGGTAAATTACACAGCACCCAAATGTGCAGCTGCCTTGAAGTGAAAAATGCAATTTACCAGTTCACACGAGTTGAAGAACTGGCTCTTGCTCTACCCAAGACATACCTTCAGAGATGCTAAGTCTGAGAGTCGATATAACACTACTACAATGCACCTAGAGTTTAAATGAGAGTAGAGTTTTTGTGATTGTACAATACCTTTTTTACCTTGAGCCAGTATCACCATGTCTTGAACTTTCTTGTACCTATTCAGAGATTGCCGAAGCTCTTCTATCTTCTGATCCTAAAATAAAGGCAAGAGTTGACTGTGCTTCCTTCTTTCAGCAAATAAAAAATAAGAAATAGAAACACTAGATATTTTTCAGTTTAACTGGTTGTGAGACTAAAAGAAACTGGAAGCATGAATGGGGGACAGGGACCAGAACTCTGAGAAGCTTTGAAACAACAAAATTTGCATTTAACAAAAACCACAATCTAGTTAATCCTCAGAATTGTCCAGCCTTGAAAGTGGACTTCAGCTCCCTTATTAAGTCAAAGGTAGAGTATAATTCATTTGCCACATTCAAAGCAAGCAGCAATCAAAGGATGTAGGGCTTTGGTGATCAAAAGAAAACATCCTACAAAATGCACATGCATATGAATGTTCTACATCATACATGGAAACAATTCATACTTCACAGAAAGCCCTTTTGGAAACACAGCCTGTGGTATTTCACGGGGCTTGTATGAAGCTCTTCACATTTTCAGAAGATGGTGTCAACTGCAGTTGCACTGAATTGAATGACACAACAGTTTAAGGACTCTGGAAATGCAATAGAGCTCATAATGCTCAGTTGTAGTTGCTTGAGTGCCTCTAACTAGAGTGAATCACTCTAGTTAGTACCTGAAGGGGACCTACAAGAAATCTGGTGAGGGACTTTTTAGGGTGTCAGGTAGTGATAGGACTCGGAGGAATGGATTCAAGCTAGAGGAGGGGAGATTTAGATTAGACTTCAGGAAGAAGTTCTTCACCGTAAGGGTGGTGAGACACTGGAACAGATTGCCCAGAGAGGTGGTGGAAGCTTCATCCCTTGGAAGTTTTAAGGCCAGGCTGGATGTGGCTCTGGGCAACCTGTTCTAGTGGTAGGTGTCCCTGCCCACGGCAGGGGGGTTGGAACCAGATGATCCTCGGGGTCCCTTCCAACACTGACAATTCTGTGATTTGATTTTTTAACTGAATTGTGACAAGTTCATATGCAAAGATTTCCTTAGATTTAATCTGATGAATGACTACTGAAAAAAAAATAATGACTTTTCTACCTTTTCTTCATTTGCTGCCATTAGCGATTCTACAGCTTTCTTCATTTTCTGTACCTCTGTATCTAAAAACATAATACAGTTCTCCAAGTCAATTTAAATATCACTGTAAGGAAGTAAGACAAAAAAACCCCAAGAAGTTACTTGGTAATATACAAAAGTAAATTTACAAATTAAAAGACAAAACGTTAGCCCACTTAAATTCTATTTTGGGTGGAAATATATAGAAAAAAAATCTCTCTTTCCTTCAAACCCTTTTTTTCTGACATTTCTATCAAGGAAATTATGAAAATCACATTTCCTTACAGCCTTAGGAAAACTGCAAAGTCAGGAGTAAAACTACTGCTTGACTTTGACTATCTCCACCTTTCAAACAATAAGTAATTGCAAAACAAAAAGTCCAGAATATAAAGTACTCCATTTGGGGTGCAATAAAACCCATCCTCATGACAACAGCCAACAAACACCCCAAATGGCATCTCAAAACCCCACTACACAAAGCAACAGGATTGATGGATGTGATGAAGAAAGCCTTGTGCAGTGATGCTTAGTCTTAACTCAGGATGAATATAGGAATGATGACAGCACAATGCAATGATACAAATATTTGCTGTGATGAGCAGTCATGCTAGAATGCAGATTGTCGTTTAGACTTGGAAAAGGTCCCTATCACAGACAACAGTGTTCTGTGCTTCATCTATAACCCTTACTTACAAAGGAGTATAAATACAGGAAAATGTGTTTTAACATTCAAAAGGAATGGAAATAATTTTCATCTTTGCTAAAATTTGCCTTGCATAAACAAAGTAAACTTTACATTTCATTACAAACATAGTCAGGTGGCCGAATTCACAGGCATTTTATCTTCTTTTAACAGAAGACAGAGTGGGCAGGACATTTTCCTCCTTAATGAAACAAGAAAATAAGCTTCCTGGTTGGCTTTCTTAGATGAAAGATACTTAGACACATTGGGCAGAAACAGCAACTGATCCAGTTCCAATGATTTTCACTCAGTTAATATAACTGAAAACCTAGATTACAGGAGTGTGACTGCATTTCTGTTTTGTGACTCTCCACAAGACCAAATCTGTCTTTGTCTATCTGCTTGTCTTCAGAAAACTCTGTATTCCAACCTCCACCCTTATTCTCAAATTTTACTCTAAGTGTAACTAAGAGTTATAGATGATGCAAACAATGTTTGTTAAAGCAGTTTTACAAACACATGCAGAAAGCTACTCTGGAAAGCACTTCTGAAATGCAAACGCTCGTGGCAAGGCAGGAGCAACCTTACTTTTATCTTTGAGCTTCTTTTTACAATTTTCATCTGTGCAGGAAAATTCATTGGATTTGAAATTAGCGTGAAGGTTATCATATTAAATAACTTTTAAGACAACATTGCTACTTAATGAGTCAACCATTCCTCACATACTATTTATCACAGAAGCAAGCAATCCACCGTTTCAACCTGCACTCCCCCAGTGCTAACGTTTTTGATGACTGCTCTCATACACAGCTACCTATCTTGAGGATATGTTCTTCAGCTATGCCAATAGATTACTCTCTAATCCTTTACTGGCAAAAGCCAGCTAAGTGACAGTCTATGCATATTTGTTCAGAATGCATAATCCAGCTAATGGGGCAGAAAACCTGTATAATCTGCCAACACTATTAACATTGGTCCCAGGCAGTAAAAACATGGTTCAGCATGGTAGATCTCCAGCTGAGCTACACTGTATACTAAAGCTCAAAAACAGAGGGTAATGGGAGCTCAATGTACATAACAGGCCCCAGGAAGCAAAGCTCTATAGGAGTAGTCACTAATACAATAAACACAGACCTTGTTCAATTTAAATGTTCTAAAAAAAAAAAAAAAAAAAAAAAGCGCCAAAGGAACCACAGTTCAATATGATCACTTTCAGTGACCTTCATAGAATCACTAAGGTTGGAAAAGACCTCTAAGATCAAGTCCAACCTTCTACTAAACACCTCCATGACCAATAGACCATGTCCCAAAGTGCCACATTTTTTGAACACCTCTAGGGATGGTGACTCCAACACCTCCCACAGCAGCCTGTTCCAATGCCCTACTGCTCTTTCAGTAAAGAAATCCTTCCTAATCTCCAACCTAAACTTCCCCTGGCACAGGCAGAGGCCATTACATCTTGTCCTGTCTTTAGTTACTTGGAAGAGGAGGCCAACGCTAGCCTCACTACAACCTCCTTTCAGGTAAGGTTTCCCCTCAGACTCCACTTCTTCAGGCTAAACAATCCCAGCCCCCTCAGCCTCTGCACATTAAGACATGTTCTCCAAACCCCTCACCAGCTCCATTGCTCTTCTCTGTACTCACTCCAGAACTTCAGTTTTTTCTTGTACTGTGGTACCCAAAATTGGACACAGTACTCAAGGTGCAGCCTCACCAGTGCTGAGCACAAGGGCATGATCATTTCCTTACTCCTGTTGGCCATACCATTTCTGATACGGGCCAGGAAGCTGTTGGCCTTTCTGGCCACCTAAGCACACTGCTGGCTCATGTTCAGTCATCTGTCAACCCCCATCCCCAGGTCCTTTTCTGCCAGGCAGCTTTACAGCCTCTCATCCCCACGTCTGTAGTGTTGTTTGGGGTTGTTATGACTGAAGTGCAGGGCCCAGCACTAGGGTTATTAAACTTCATGCAACTGACTTTAGCCCATTGATCCAACCTATGTAGATCTCTCTGTAGAGCCTTCCTACCCTCAAGTCTAGGGGACCTGATGGGATCCACTCAAGGGTACTAAAGGACCTGGCAGAAGAGCTTGCCAAGCCAGTCTCCATAATTTTTCAGCATTCCTGGCTAATTGATGAGGTCCCAGTGGACTGGAAGTTAGCAAGTGTGACATCCATCTACAAGAGGGGCCAGAAGGAGACACTGGGACATTACAGGCCTCTCAGCCTGACCTCAGTGGCAGGAAAAATCATTCAGCAAATCATCTTGAGTGGCATCATGCATGGGGCAACAAGATGATGTGGTCCGATCAACATGGGTTTATGAAGGGCAAGTCTTGTTTGACCAATCTGATCTCCTTCTATCACAAGGTGACCCACCTGTTGGATGAGGGAAAGGCTGTCAATGTTATCTACCTTGACTTTAAGGCCTGTGAGTTTCCCACATCATCCTCCTGGAGAAAATGTCTGCTCATGGCTTGGACAGACTCATGTTTTGCTGAGTAAAATACTGCCTGAATGGCTGGGCCCAAGGAGTGCTGGGAAATGGAGTTAAATCCAGTGGAGAAGGATCTGGGGGTGTTGATTGACAGCCAGCTGAACACGAGCCAGCAGTGTGCTCAGGTGGCCAAGAGGGCCAATGGCATCTTGGCTTGCATCAGGAATGGTGTGGCCAGCAGGTCTATGGATGTGATTGTCCCCCTCTGCTTGGCACTGGTGAGCCCACACTTTGAATACTGTGTTCAGTTTGGGACCCCTCACTACAAGAAGGACACTGAGGTGCTGAAGTGTGTCCAAAGAAGAGCAACTACACTGGTGAAGAGCCCTGAACACAAGTCTTAGGAGGAACAGCTGAGGGAACTGGGGTTGTTTAGTCTTCAGAAGAGAAGGCTGAAGGGGTACCTCATCGCTGTCTACAGCTACCTGAAAAGAGGTTGTAGCAAGCTGGGGGTTGGTCTCTTCTCACATGCAACAAGTGACAGGAAAAGAGAAAACAGCCTCAAGTTGTGCCAGTGGAGGTTCAGGTTGGGTATGAGGGAAAATTCCTTCACAGAAAGGGTTATTAAGCATTGTAACAGGCTGCCCAGGGTGCAGATGGTGGATTCACTGTCACTGGAGGTAATTAAAAGATATGTGGAGGTGGTGCTTAGGGACCTTGTTTAGTGGAACTGGCTTGGGATTGTGAGCTCTAGGTGAGCAGTTGGAGGCAACGATCTCAAAGGTCTTTTCCAACCTTGACAGTTCTATGATTCTATGCAACAGGTGAAGAAAGTCTGTGGAAATTTTTTTATGAGGCTTTAAAGAAAAAAATTCTACTTTTAACTTTGTTCCCAAATCTAAACTTCCCCAAAATAAATACTGATTTTGCTGCTTCTTTGAAAGCAAATAAAAGAATTACCCGCCACGTAAAATTCCTGTATTAATTCAAGCTCAATGAAGATTTAACCAGTGCACAAATCTGAAACCAGTCCTCAATTTCACCTACATGGGTGGTGAGGTCCACAACAAAGTTTTGCTGGTACACATCACACTTCAGTTGGCAGTGTCATTTTTCCCCTTTTCTTAGCAGTAAGGAGGGTACAAGCAAAGCCCAGTATAGATACCCACACAGAAAGTTTTCTTCTCAGTATAAACTTTTGGGGGCACTTGTTGAAATGACCTTATGGATTTGTTTGTCAATATAAACTATCTTTTGAGGCACCATGCAAGATACGTAAAGAACTAACTAGGGACTACTTAGGCTACTGTAATATTGATCAAGAACTTGCTATGGCAGCAGGTTCAGCAGCTGCATTATGAATACCCACTGAATGTATTAGTAGTAGTAAACACAAAGACAGAAGTGTATGAAAATGAAGGCTTTGATCTGTTATTACCTGTACAACCATTTATGGAAATATGACCTCAGATGAGCTGCCTGAGGAGGACATGGTGAAAGAGCCTCCCTTCTTCTTACCTCTGTCCAGTATTTCAATTCCTTCTCCTTTCAGCTTGCAAACCAATTTTTCTTGCAACCTTTTTACCTCAGCTTCCTTCTGTTCTAGTTTCTCTTTCAATGCTGTTAGCTCATCCTGCAACAGACAAAGAATTACTCAGTGACAGCTTCCACTCACATCTGAGATGTTGCCAAAATTTTCCCATGAAGCACAGTGGATGGATCCTCAACTGGTGAAAATGACTGAAGGCCCCCCTGAGATTTACACTGGCTGAAATCACACCCAACCAGACTGACTCTGATCATCAGAACAGACCACATAATGGAACAAAAACAGGGGGCATACGGTCCAGTTGTCAGTCTCATATAAAATTAAAAGAGATTTTACACCTAAATTTAAAAAGAGTACATAAAAAACCCAAGCAAACAAACAGAACAAACAAACAAAAAACCAAAACCCCCACCAAAAAAAAAAAAAAAAAAAACCACCAACAAAAAGCACCCTCACAACCAACCAACCAAAAAACCAACAACAAAAAAGAAACAAAAAAAAATAGGCAGGTTTCTTTTATTTAACCTCACAGGGACAGAAAATGTGCATGTGAGGAAGCTGAATGCTAAAATTTACAAACACTTATTTTGTTATTTCTGGGGAATTCTGAATGTTTAAAACTGGACAGTTATGGAACTGTGCTTGCAGCAGGATGAGGACAGTTTCAGGAATAACCACTGCTTCTAGGACAGAAAAGTCACTCACAACACGATCAAGCACGTGAACACATACTAGAAAGCAAAAATGTGGTACCTCTGCCAAAGTTTGGGTCTGCTGATCGAGCATTAGGAAAGGAAGCTTAGAGCTGAGACTCATGGGAATAAGACAGATGGTGTTTGGGGGAGTTAGGGTGTATAGATAAATGCTGTGGAATTTTAACTTAGATCTAACCATCTGCACTAGCAAGTAACTGGCAAGGATCCATGCATTTAGTTTTTAAAAATCTGAGTCAAATCCTACCCAGGATGTCCTTAATGTCCATGGACACCTTGTGCAACAGCCTCATCAAGACAGGACCCTCAGTGTAAAGGTACAAAACACGTAAAATTTAATTTGTTCAGCTTGTAAGGAAAACAAAACCAGTCAAGACTTATAATTTTTGCATGTACAGCTTCTAACTCAAGTTTTAAATCCTTAAAGGAAGAAAGCAAACTAGAATAGGTATAGCTAGGCATAACTATATAGCCTAAGTATAACTCCTGAGCTTCCCTCAAAATCTCTTGCAAGTATCTGCTATATCTAATGCAATCCAAACTATGGGCCATAGAACAGAGTTTCCTGAAATTGGTTCCTAATGCTCTAAACCATCATTAAAAAACAGATCAAACTTAAAATTGCTAAGAAATCAAATTTTCTTCCAGAGCAGTGGTTGGGCAATACAATCTTCCAGTGCTCTAAACTGATACTGATTTTGATGATATTTCCTGCCAGTTTAAGACCCACACTTCTTGAAAACAAGAACTATCTTGATCACTGGAGGAGCTGCTGTTATACTCATGGGCAACTGAAGCTGCATATGGCTTTTTATGTGTGTTTCTTCCCCTGAATTTGAATCACAGTATGTAATTTTACACGTGGGAGAGGGGACAAGACCAAAAATTCACTATTTTCTAGCTAGTTTTCAGGAATACATTTTTTCTATAAAGGTAAGAAAAAAATCTGTTTTAATAACAGACACAAGCCATGAAAAGGCCATCTTCCCATCCAATAGAAAAGCTGTTCACAAGGAATAGCTGCATAAAAAGCTTTACACTAATCTAGTGGGCAAGGGCACACTGCCTACTGGTGCACAGCAATTAATGAAGAACAGAGCACGACAGCACAATGCGAGACATCATAAAACAGTGGCGCAACATGAAGGATTGAAAACCAAGCCCAAAGCGACCCAGAAACTACTACACCTTTAACATTTGGCTTTTCTGCTCCATCCGCTGCTTTTCATACTGCATCTGACCCACTTTGATTTTCATACTAGAAAGTTTGGCCATTAAAGACTGGTAACAGAGACAGAGGAGTGAGAGAAAACTAAAGATAGAAAAGAGAAAAGGCTAAAAGGCAAAGAGCAGTTAGATACAGAAATAGGCTGCTAGAAATCATTAGCTGAATGCTTTCCCTTCTGAAGTGGCTTATTTTCAGCACATTTAAGAGAAGGGAAACACTCAGCTTTGGTGTCACCTATGACACACACCTCACATACTGCAACTGTTGTTTCTTGACACATAGGTGAAACAAGGGTTTAAACAGGTAATAAATTTACTATTAACAGCTAGCTGCATGGTTAAGTTCTCTCTCTACAACTCCCTGAAAGAAGCCTTCTCCCACGTCTCTTCTCACAAGTAATTAGTGATATGATCAGAGGGAATGTCCTAAGGTCACACATCAGGGGAGGTTTAAATTGGGTATTAGAAAAAATTGATTTGCTGAAAGAGTGGTGTGGCATTGGAACAGCCTGCCAAGTGAGGTGGTGAAGTTGTCATCCCTGGAGGTGTTAAAAAAAAAAAAACTGGTAGACATGGCACTTTGTGACATGGTTTAGTGGGCATGGTGGTGTTGGGTTGATGGCTGGACTCAATGATCCTAAAGGTCTTTTCCAAACAAAACAGTTCTAATTTATCCTTCATAAAAAACAGTCTCAAGATCTGAAAACCACAGCCTGAAATTTGGAAATAACCCATGCTTCTAAGTGAGCACTATGAAATTCTTGGGTCTTGGGATTTTGCAGGGTGCAGGTAAGGACTCCTAAAATCAAACTCCTAAAGTCTGTTTTGCACCCATTTCTGCTGCTTCGCCTTAGTTTCACTTACTTTGGTAGTTTTCAGTTTTTTTTCATACTGGAGTCTCTCATTGTCCATTTCTCCAACTCTCAACCGCAACTCATTTATTTCCTGGACCAAATCCTGATTGAGGGGAAAAACAAGACCAGAAACAAGAAAATCAGTAAACAAAGCAAAACAGTTGCCCAGTAACAATATGCACTGCTTATGATTGGTTACTGCTTCTGTTGTCATCTACTTCTACAAACAGTAACATCTGGACAAAGTTTTATTTTGTGCTGATTTGACACAGCTCAATTCTTGGTCACATCTGGAACACCTGGCTGGTGTCCCAGATGGGATGGACAATAGGAGCACAGCAATCTGTATGTTTTACACACTGACTCGTGCAAAAAAGACTTAAATAAGATGTTTGTTACTTACTAAAACAAAGCATGAGACTCTCAGGCTGACTGCTGAAGCCTCACCTATGGGTGAGACACACCATGTAGGACTTTCCCAATTACCTAGGATCTCCAAGGGTCAGCTGTCGAGGGGCTTCCCAGCTGAAGTGCAAACTTTTTTTTTTTTTTAGGTAGTAATTGGTTATGCATCCTTTTCTTAATCACTGTATCACTTGACAGTAATGATGTGGTGCACTGCTATTCTGCTTGTCTTTCCTTTGTGATTATTACTGATATCTATATAAAAATACCTATGTATTAAAAGCTATTAATTGATATATATTAAACTGGAGCCTGTGTTTTCACTTGAAATACTGCCATTGAGCAAAATCAACCTGAAGGTGCCAACCATTGTAATTGCTTATAAACCTGAAGTGCTTTTGGAGCAGCGTGATGCTTGAGGTGTGCATGTCTGTGTGGCACTCAGGGTGTCATACAGATTCATCAGGATCTGAGACCAGACCAAAAACCTACTGAGTTCCCTAGCTGACCTGAGTGAATGAGAAGTAAACCCACATGGCGGCTACTGTATGGCATCTGCTTTGCTTGCATTTAATATACCTCCTCTTTGGGCACCCATAAATGAGTGGAAATACCTGCCCCAGGCACAACATATTGCTGTCTTAAAAACCTGCAAAACAGGAAAGAGTTATGAAATGGTCCTCTCCTGATTTAGAGTCAGATTCCTCTACGCAAACACTCAACAGCTGTTTCTTGCAAGGATTCATGAATGGATGTGACAGGGTAGGACATACAGACTCCTATTTCCCAAAACCTTTTCCTTCCTCACCCACAATACGGGAGCTCTTCATCGCAGGGCAAGGGAGGCACAAAAAAAACAATGATGACTTTAAGCTTTGAGGGTCAGAGGCTTCCTTAATAGCATCAGAAACACTAACTGCAGTTTATGGCTTTGCTGCACTCAGAAACTCAACTGCAGAAAGGAGACTTATGGTATTTAAATGATGAAGGATTCCCTGTGAGTGAGCTAGTTTACCTTCTGGCTGCTGCTTCAAAGACCATGTCTAGTTATGGACTCCTCCCTAAATAAACTCCTTTGTAGGATATTTTCTTATATAAACTCAGCCCAACTCAGCCCACCTGTGCTCCTTAAGAAAAATAATACTGGTGTCTCCTGAGAAAGCAGAAAGACTGGAATGATTTAAAGAAGTACACATCTCTATTAACTATACAATTACCTATGAAAAACCTAGGTACATGTGAGCATCTAGACAGTAAAGTCCCAGAGCACAAAGGGGGAAAAGCCTACAGATCTAATGAAGCATCTGTTTTGAGAAAGAACAGGGAGTATTAGAAACCTACTGGGCTGGAATAGGAAGCTTCAATAACAGACATAAATAATGGTAGGTAATATGAAGGATTTAATCTCAGGGGAAGTTCTGTAGGAGGCGGTAGCTCTACAAGAGTTGTTTTAAGATGTCAATTGTTGCAGGTTTTTTTCTTTCCCTTTCCTTTTCCCTAAATAAAAACAGATACAATATTTGGTTTTTCTTTCTCGATTTGGATTTGATTTTTATATATATATATATATATATATAAATAAAACCATAATGTGTTTTACATTACAATGTTTTAAACATTCCTTTAAAGACTTAGTGCTGCTGAATTAATTGACCATCTACCAATTGAAACAGGAACAGAATTGGATCAACACTGAATAAAACATTCCTCCAAAATACCTGTCAAGAGATTCTGCATAGCTGAGCCCTTTACAACTAATTAGCCATTCATTTGTCCACCGAACAAAATGGAAATTAACCCTTTAGGTGTCTAAGCCTAAGCCTTTTCAGAGTCATATAATATTGAAACAAAGAAGAAAAAACACAGTCATTTCTATCACACTAAACTACATAATTTTGCCTTTCAAAGGGAGGGAGGAACATTTTAGTAATAGTTCTGTAGTTTTGACCTAAATATCCAGCCTATAGATCTATGTAGATCCAAATTATAGTGACCACCTTTTAAACATAATTTCAGTTATCTTGTTTTTATCAAAGACATGAAGCATATTTCAAGGTATTTCAAAGAGCTTTGTAGCTGCCATATAGGTAAGCCTCTTGCAGAGCCTACAGATTAGCAGTGCATGTTGTAGTCCTCACACTTTTCTGGTAACATTTAGCTCCATGTTTGCTTTCTTTGTATGCCGAGTTGTGCTGCTAAGTTATGGAGAGGCTGCAGTTCAGGGAGGGAAACAAAAGAAGGGAGTACAGTAAAGCTCATAAAGATAGAAAAAGAGGAAGCAAACCAATCACTGTTGATTTGGAAAGCAGAAGAATCACAGAACGTTAGTTAAGGGTTGGAAGGGACCTCCAGAGATCAACTCCAAACCCCCTGCTAAAGCAGCATCACGTAAAGCAGGCTGCACAGGAACACATCCAAGTTGGTTTTGAAAGTCTCCAGAAAAGGAGACTCCACAACCTTCCTGGGTAGCCTGTTCTAGGGCTTTGGCACCCTCACCATAAAGAAGTGTCTCCTCGTGTTGAGGTGGAACCTCCTGTGTTCTAGCTTGTACCTGTTGTTCCTTGTCCTATCACTGGGCACCAGCAAAAAAAGACTGGTACCTTCATCTTGACACCCACCCCTCAGGTATATATAGACCTTGGTAAGATCCCTTCTCAGCCTTCTCTTCTCAAGACTGAACAGCCCCAGTTTACATGGTGTTTACAAATGGAGATGTAGTGGAATCCTGTTCTGAAACTGCCTGCTCACTGCAGTTATTTGGACCAAATCTTGCCTCCTCAAAGCCACTGATGTCAAACAACTTATAATTTGGGCTGCTTATGAGAACTGTTAATATACAGGAGAAGAATTTTTAGTTGTATGTTGTAATTCACGAAAGGGCTGAGCACTGTGGGCAGGGAGACCTCACAGAAGCTGTGAAAGCAGCCAGCTCTTAAACAGACCTCCTATGGATGCAGAAGACCTTCAAGGATTCCCTCAACTTTCCCTTGCCAATTTCTCCAGCACTGCTGTAACTCAGCACTCACTTGGACTACAAAATCAGTTGCTTCTAAGGTAAAGTTGTGACGATCCCTCACATAACACCTGGCATCAAACTAGAGGAAAAAGTAATGGGAGCTGACACGAATCCAACCGCCAGTTTGGTAGCACCCAGATGTGCTCCACTGCAGGAATACACACTGCCATCACTCCATAAATGACCACCATTTCAAACCTGAGCATGATTCAAGGTCATTAGTTTTCAACCTGTGGAATTCTTTGGGTCTGCAGATTACTTAAGATGGGGCCAAAGAAATTAATTCAAAAGCAAGCCTAACTTTTGCCCTTATGCTTGCAATAGGTATGAGGAACAACATTTCCCTGGAAAATGTATAGGAAACTGGAAAGAAGTAGGAAGGGAAAATTTTGCCTCCTGGATGACATTATGGCTTCTTTTCTTTTAGAAATTAATGACACTTGGAACACGCATAATACAAACACCTGACATTTCAGCTCACTTACGAACCCAGAACTGGCAATTTTGTTCTGCTTCCTAGGCAGACTCCAAGGTATTTCTGATAAGGAGTATGTCAACACCGGCTGCAAAGCTCAGCCTAATTTCTGGAGTCTCCTGGAAAAACTGGGTTTGCCCAACTGCTTTCAGGCTTTCTGGTTTCAAACATGAGCAAGGCTCAGCTACACAGATCTGTGGCACCCAAAGAGGTGGGTGCAAAGCCTCAGGAGAGCACTGCCAGGGGATGGCAGCTCCTCCTGGCACTGTACACCACTGAACTTGAAGCTAGGCGGAGATAAGTAACTGCTGGTGTCTCAGACCTGGGCTTCTTTAAGGCTGGGCTTTGAACTGAGGCTTCAGACTGCCCTCACACCGAGTCACCACATTCTCTTTGCTACTGAAACCAGAAGTTATATATTTAGGTGTGCTGTTTCTTTGCACGTGTGTGCTCTTTGTACTTGCAATAGGGTTAAGTATTTGCCTCAGACATGCCTTACTAAGTAAGAAGATGACAGTTTCAGGTTGGGATGGAAGAGTGCAGTATGTTCATGATTTTATTTAAATCCTTCCTAAATGTCATCCCTCTCAAGATGCGATGGCAAGAATCAAAATATGGTTTTGAAAATCTTTGTTTGTAAAACCAGGAGTTTACCAGAGAGAATACTTTGTATTTTCAGAGATACACGTTTTAAACTTCAAGATGAGTTCCCCTCTTAAAAAAAAAAAAAAAAGAGTCCCAGGAAATTTTTAGTTTTTCAAGTAATGTGAAGCCACACACAGCTTCCATGATTTATTCAGTTGGGTTTTACTCACCTCAGTGTCTCTGAATCTGTCCTCATAGTCCAATCTATCCTTCTCTACAGATGTAAGCTTTAACTTCAGAGTGGAGATCTCTGCCATAAGATCCAGTTTCTGAGTTTCAAGCGTTGTTCTGCTTAAAAGCTCCTGATTCAAGATAAAAAGAGAACATTAATCATTCAATGGAAAGAAATCAGTAATTTACTTCTACAGCTAAAGGCCTCTTTCATGGAGAAAAGCATCCCTCTCTTCCTTGCAGTATCCAAAGCCCTGGAACAGAGCTATTACCCGTCTGACAGACTCCTAGACACCTATCTGACATTGTGGGTGCATTATCATGGGTTAGCTGCTGAGACAAAAAGCTTGTCTGTCATCACAGTTGCTCTGGAAGCAAGGAGCTTTGAGGGAACCCACCCATCTTGCCAGAGGCTTCAATGAAAGTCTCTCTGAAGCACTTTTGAAGTTGAGGAAAGGCTCAAGTAAGAGTAGAACTAGATTCCTACAGTGTGAAGTAGCACTGACATTACTACACACGACTTTAAAGTAAATAGGGTGGAAAATTATCACTTGGTTAAGAGACATCAAGGGGTGCAACACCTTGAAGTGCGCTGCTATTGCTAAAGCAAAACCTAGTTCACTAAGATGGAACAAAGACAGACAGGAAGACAGACATGGGGCTGTTGAAATACCTGCTGCAGCATCTCTTCTGTGGCATTCAGTTTCTCCCTGTGCTCCTCTAGACAGAACTCCAGATCCCGAATTTTTTCTCCTTGGGCCTCCACCTGGTCTGTAAGCACGCTTACCTGCACAGCAGAATTAAAAAAAAAAAAAAGCTATACATTTAGTATCCTGCACCCATGCCATATGCGTCACCCAAAGAACTGTATGTGAGTACCAGTGCTAGATGGGCCAAAGATTAAATGAGACCGTACAGGGAGCAGGAGGAGCTGCAGAGCTGCGCAGCGGACACAAGACACGGCAAAGGCAACAAGAGAGGGGAGAAAGCTCTCTCCTCACACTTACTGGAATTTCAGCCAAAGTTCTGGTGGACACATTGCAATTCTGCATCTCACCTCCTGACTTTTCCTGGAAGTGTTCACAAGGAGTGGCTGCTGCATTTTACAGCCAATAATTTTGCCTTTGCTGTGACACTACATTAACTAAAATCCACTAGCTCCTACTGAAACAACCAAAGAGCTAAACCTCACTACCATAGCATACAGCTTCTCCTTCTCAGAACAATAAAAGCAAAGGAAGTTAAAACACATGTTCTGAGGCTAGGCAAGCCCAAGACAACACCTTTGAGACCACAGAATGAGATTTTTTTGTTTTAAACAGGCCCTTTGAAGGAAATCTGCAGCACTGCTGGGAAAGAGGACAGACTGCCGAGAGCAGTGCTCGCTATTGTCACAGCTCCTAGGCCAAGTCCACATCAGAGGATGGCAAGATGTCTTTGTTTAAAGAGCAAACAGATACTATTTTATTCCCCCCATAAGAGTAAAATAGAACACTCTCGTTGAATTAGAGAGAAATACAGAAAATGTATTAAAAAATATACAGAAAAATACAGAATACATGAATCATTGACTCCTAATACATAGTCCAAGGATTACAGGATACAGGAAAATCTCCCCAAAACCTTCCCCCCAACCAGACTAAACCAAAAGCCCCAGTGCTCTTTTTCTCACCGTTGCCACTGCCTCCCTTCCATTAGGGCCCTCCCTTCCTAAAGAGGCCAAAGCTGGGCAGGACAAATCAGTCCGGCCTCTGAAGGGCACAAACAGGCCTGAGAGACTCCCCACTGGTGTCACCAGATAAGGGCTCCGGCCAGAGAGCAGAAAGGAGGGGGAAAAGAAACAGACACTAACTCTGCAGCCAATTTTATAGGGATGGAGGGATTCTGGGAATGGAATAACATTATTCCCTGTGTCCACCCACCGGATTGGGCTCTACAGACCTCCTGGAGGCCTGTAACTTTATGTTTTTTTTTTTTTAAAGGCGCCCATGTCAAAGCAGGACACAGGATGCCTGCACAGACCAAGAGATGCCAGGTAGCCCCAACTCCAATGGCGAGAGTAAGCCAGCTAGTAGGCTGATCCAGCCCATCTCAGCAGCAGATGAGCTCCAAGGAGCTGCTTGTCTCCAACCATCCACTGGCCAGCCTTGCAGCTTTTGTCACCTTTCACAAGGACAGGATATATGCCACCTGATGTAGACAGCAGGCGAATGATCATGGAAAATGGTAATCTTAAGGATACAAATGAATCTAAAAAGGTAGTTGCTCTGCAAACCTGCTCATCTAACAAGACTCAAAAAGAAAGCACTTTAGACTTATCCTGTGATCTAAATTCACACCTATCCTTAATCTGGGTTAACTCTCAGGTATTAGTAAGCCTTCTGAACTCTGTCCACAATGACAAATTTGCAAATAAATCCTCAAAGGCTTTATCACATACCATGAAAATGTTTTATGAATGCAGGAGCAGGAAAAAAATATTAATTTGAGCAAAGACTCACTTGCAAAACAAGAGACTCCTTATCATTTTCCAGACGAGCGAGCCTTTCTTGATATACATCTCCATTTCCAGATATGTGTCCATTAGTCTGAAAAAGACAGCAAATATTGTATAGTCAGCTATTGTATCATAAATGTCATTCAATGTTATCAACACACTTCAAGAGTATTTTTAGTCTGCATAGCTCAAGAATGCATCTAAAGTGTTCTCTAGTCCCCAAAGGGTTATAAATCAGACTGTCAAGAAAGGACACGTGACCACCATTCAGGACAAGAATTGTTCAAGGTCTTAAGGAAGAGAAAGGAAGAACCTTACAGTGACCCAATTCTGTGAAATTCACTTACTGTGTGTTCAGCATTTTGTTCACAAAAATATGGGCTCAGTGGTGCCCTGTGCTAAGCCATACTTGCAAACAAATGCCCTGAGACACTCAGCAAGTGAAAAAACATCAGCAGACAAACTACAAGATGTGTACTATGCTGCTTTCAAGTCAAACGTTTTTTTTTTTCTAGAACACACAGTAAGAGGCATTCGTTTAGATGGGGCACATTCTGCTGGGTATGGGTGAACATCTGCAATCTAAACGCATCTCTTTGTAAAGCTGCCTGAGGCTAAAGCGAAACAAGAATGCATGCTAATGCTATCAGAGTGTTCAGAGGAATCAGCAACTTTCCTTTTCCATAATAACTTCAATGCTCTTGAGCAGCAAGGAGGATTTTACTCTATCCATATTCAAAACTGTCTCAAAGCACTTTTGTGATGGATGCCACAATCACATCTAGGCTCAGAAAATACATTCTTGTTCCCATCATTGCCTAAATTGCTTAGAGGAGGCTGAGAAGCCGCTCTGAAATCCAGGGTGCTCAGCAGAGACTTCCACCAAGGTTCAGCAGCCTTGATTTCCTTCTGAATATGCGATGAAAAAAAAAAAAAAAGCAACTGATCCTCAACTGATCCTCAAGTCCCTGTGAGTCTGCAGCACAACCCTGGCTTGATAGGCCACCACCACTTAGAAGTTGCAAGCCTCAGGCTCCTGCTTTGAAACTCCCTTTCAAGCACAGCTCATCTCCCCCAATAGCAGAGGATGCCTCAGGAAACCTTCTGGCTAAAAACTCCTTTACTAAGTTATATGTCTGACCTCTCAGAGGCAGGAGAAACTGCCTCATTTGAAATGGAAAGAATAAGACTCCCACCAGCACCACTTAAAGATTAGACACAAAGCAAACAGGAGTGGGTACACAGTATTTGACCCCACCTTAGTGCTCTCAAGAAATCAGGCTGTGTCCTGCCAGCTATTAAATCAGGATTAAAAGAGGCAGAGATGTGGTGCTGAAAGACAAGGTTTAGTACCACCAGGCTTGGTAGAGCTAGAAAATTGTTGGACTAAATGATCTTAAAAGCTTGAAAAGATCTTTATGATTCTATGAAATGTACCTCTTCAGCCTGGAGGAGACTGAAAGGAGGATCTCATTAATGCTGGCCAATATCTAAAGGGTAAATGTCCAGAGGATGGAGCCAGACTCTCCTCAGTAGTGTTCAGGGATAGGACAAAGGACAATGGATATAAACTAGAATGCAGGAGATTCCATGTAAACAGAAGGAAAAAAATTCTTCTCTTTGAAGGTGGCGGAGCACTGGAATAGGCCACCCAGAGAGGTTGTGGAATCTCTGACTCTGGAGGCATTCTAAACACACCTGGACATACTCCTGTGTGATTTACTCTAGTGATTCTGCTTTAGCAGGGAGGTTGGACTAGATGAGCTCCTGAGGTCCCTTCCAACTCTTGCCATTCTGTGATTGGGTGATATCTGAATTATTTAGCAGTAAGTTACTAGGCCTTCTGACCATCCAGACACTAAGCACCAAGGTGGAAGTACTCTAAACTTCTGAGTTTGTCCTGGTTTTCCCCTGACCTCTATCAGAATTTAGTTCATGTCACAGGATTTCCATTCAAGACCAGTGAGATCTTCAGTTTTGTAACGCTTTAATTTAGGTGAAAGAAGTTGAAAAGCCTCCAAAATAAACTCATTAGCTGCTCAATTAGCAGACGATGCTTTAAATTTTGTAACTTGACTCGGATGTGAAACACAAAGCCAAAGTTTTTGCATGCCTTTGCTTTTTTCTTATTTTAACTCATCCAGTGTATCTCAGGCACTTACTCAGACTCCAGAAAAATAGTGCATTTTGTAACATAAAACACATGATCAATCCAACATGTGTGTCTGATGCAGGAAAACTATATTCAACCCTCATTACAAGGCTGCCAAGGTGTAAAGACATCCCCCTATCCCACCAGGGCCAACAGCAAAGTCCTTCTCAAAGCATAGACTCCACTCCCTGCCTCCCACCCACTAAATCAGTGCCCTAACCAATGAACCCTCCTGATACCTCTATTCAGCTGAATCAGACACAAATGAGCTAAAACCAAAGACTGCATGAAGAAAATGTGAGGAAGTAAGTACTGGTTTCACACTACAATGAAAATAGCTTCACTATGCTGTGAAAACCAACAAGGTGTTAAAGCAGAGTGTTAGTCATTGTGCACAGCACCTTACCAAGACACTGTTGTTGTTAAACTCTGTTCACATCCCTCAAATAATTCCTTGATTTGCTCAGCACATCATACTTGGCTTTAAACCAGAAGCATTTAGTGAGAGTTTGCGCCACAGCTGCATATTGCCGTAAGAAAGAGGGAGAAGGTGACAGGAATCCCAAAAAGGACCCTAGTAAATGTGGTTCTTCCACAAAAGTAAATACAAAGATACCTTTGTTGGCTGTTGCCAGAAATATTGTGTAAAATCTGCATAAAACCAGACCTCCTGTAGAACACCAAAGACAGAAAACTCTGTACAACCCAACAGCAGCTTGGGTTTTGCCTGAAATATTGTAGCTTCTGCATAAGACCTGGAACCCACCTATTCATTTTAGGTATGAAATGGCAAAAAAGTTACTGACTTCTTTTTCAGTGGGGAAAAAAATGAGAGCTGGAGAGAGGACGACATAGAGCAGCAGTCCCAGCACCTCCTACAGTCAGGGACCTGCAGGCAACAGCCACGTGATAGCTGTTCTGCATCTCTCCTTTGTGCCATCTTCAGAAGTAAAAAGTTGATACCTGGCATGATTTTCTTCCTGGAGAGGTGAAAAAAAGGAAGATGAAACATATGAAAAGAAGGGAGTACTGATGGCGGTGGGAAGGACTGAAGAGCAATGGAGAGGGAAGATGCCCAAACACTGGATATGGGAAAGCAGTGCATCAGGAGATAGGGTAGAGAGCGCCCCAGTGGGAGGCTGCACAGAGGTCTGAAAGATGCCAGGAGACCTGGTGTGTGCAAACCCAGGTGAGCAACACTCAATGTGTTCTTCAGGAGTTTCTCTCCACCTGGGGACCCACAGCCTCTCCTGTGGTCTGACAACTACTCACCCTGAAGAGGAATGGCTCTGCTTTGAAAAACAAAACCCAGAAAAAACCCAATCAAACCAACCAAGCAACCAACCAAAGTCAAAATGAAACAAAAAAAGAAAAAAGGAAAAGTAAGTATCTGATGCAACTGCAAGCATATCTGGGACACTTGGTAGTTCTTTATCCAATTTGTATCATCAAAGTCAATACAGGATTAACACATTTTTACTAGCTAGGTAAGACAAGTGTTGCCATTTTCCATAGAGGGCTTTTTTTCATCAGCAAACTAAAATCTCTCTCCAATTAAGCAGTTAGACTTTGTATGTGTTTTCAGGGAACAACTGCAAAACACCGTATGGGAAGAGAATGCAGATTTACCAATGCTGATCTTAATGCTAAAAACAAAAGGACAGTTCTCACTATGACACTGAGGCTTCACAGACATTTGAGTTTAAGCATCTACTTAAAATGCCTTGGAAAATCAGACCCAGAGCACTTAAAAATCCTGCAAAAATCAGTTCGTGGATAATTTATTATAACCGTGTGTAAGCTTTGTTTGCAGCCATGTAAGTGTAAAAAATCCACACTCCTATGGAGGGAATTATTCCTGTAATAAGTAGATGCATCACCAAACTTTCACACTTTACCTGACCTCAGTCTTTAACCCTTTTTCCCTGGAAGTGAGCTAGCATTTCAAACCACAGGAAAGTTAATAATAATAATAATAATAATAATAATAATAATAATAATAATAATAATAATAATAATAAACATTTCCTCTCAACTGGTGAATTCTCCTTCAAAAATAAAACTACTTTTTAGCCTAGTGCAGCTGATACCCTCATTTGCCTTCATTTTCTCTTCTGCTTTGGAGACAACATAAGCAGCAGAAACAACACTATTCTTGCTGTAGATGCAATCTGATTTGCATAGAAGGAGCTGCCACTCCACAACATTATTTTCTTGTCTGGCAGACTGCACTGACTGTTTTGATCACCACGGTTTAGTCAACAGTTGGGCAAAGGGAGCTGTCCCTGACATCTCTCTCCTCATGTGGAGTTAAATTAGAGCTCATTAACATGCCTACATTGTCCAGATCGTTATCAGACAAATTACCTACACTTAGTTAACAGATAAAACTGTTGCTCATACTCTCTCAGTTTTGGAGAGTGCCTTGCAAGGGGGCTTCACCAGCCATCAACATCACTTGGTATGCCACAGGCAGAGCCTCCAGGTTTTTCCAAGCAAAGCATTCACCACCCTTTCCCCTGTGATACAGAGCTGTAGCAGTTTTACCCTCTCTGATTATCCATTCTGTCCCAAATATGTAGTAGTCAAATCTGCCTGACTGCAATCTATACCAGTTTGTGTGGGAGCCCACTGCTGCTGTCCCAAACCAGCACCTCCTGTATTTCACACCTGCCTACGGAGTATTTGCAGCGTGAGCCACATGTTCAGGCAGCAGGTAGGCAGGCAGATGCACTGATAAGCTTTTCCAGAAGTTTACAGATTAGTTCCTCCTTGCACAGTGAGCAGGAGTGAAAAAAAAAACAAAAACCAAAAAACAACACAAACCCAACAAAACAACACAAACCCACTCAAAACCCCCTAGATTGTATTTTAAAGCCTTTGCTATGATAAAAGTGAATTCTGCAAGAAAACCAGCTTAAGGTAAGACCTTCACTCTGAGGAGTTCACCTGGAATAATTTAAATATATAAGTAACATGGCTGGTGAATAGCGAAGCTGCAACCATTTCAAAATACTCTCTTTCTTCAACAGCAGCTCAGCTGATGGCTGATACAAAAGAAAGCCAAAATGCTTCCTTCCCTAGCAGCATTGCCCAGCTATGGCTTGTCACTGGGAGAAAAAGCAAGAGCCAAATCAACCACAGCCAGCCTTACCTTATTTAGCCAGACACAGTGCCCATGAATGTCCCAGCTATACTCCATGCTGGTCATGACTGTTTTCACGCAAGTGTCTCTGGCAGGCAGCCAAGGCTGAGAGCTGCAGCCCCAGCACCACAGGTGCCCGCCGTGCTGAGCAGCAAACCCAGGTGGGGAGGTTAAGTGACGGCAGCTTTCCTCCCCTAACCGCGGATGGAAGCGAACGTGGCAGCAGAGCTGGAGATGTGGGAAGCTGAGTGGAGCAGCAGCGCTCCTCAGGCGGAGCAAGCAGCTCCTCTGGGGAATTAACACATCAAAGCCCAGGAAGGATCAACTCCTCTTCCAGCCCGAGTCTGCTGATGGAAGTCCAACATTCCGATCCTCCTGAGCAAGGCAGAGGAGGATTCGGGCTGTGTAAACCTGAACTGTCAGGAGTAAGGCCAGCCCCACGCAGGGGGCAGGTGGCCACTGCCACCCTCACTCCTTGCTGAACAGCACAACCCCCTCCTCTGCTCTACAGAAACCATCCAGCCCAAAAATACAAGAAAGAAGAGCAATTCTGATCCTTTTACCTAACTAACAAGGCAAAGAGAAGGGAATTTTCTTTTCTTGATGGGATATTGTCAAAGCCTGAAGAACCCACAAAATTCACTTGGAGACACCAAGAAAAAGAGGAAGGAAGAAGTTGACTCAGCTGCCCCAGGTCTCCTGAGTGGCTTGTCTCAAGTTTATATCATATTGATTGATGTAAAATATAACAGTAAGAGCCAATCTCTGTCCTCACATTTGTTTCAATTTACCCAGGATTTCTGACCACAGAGCTTAGCTCTGGGAGTCCTGCAATTATCTGGAAAACTACAGCTTTTATTATTAAAAAGAAACATTTTTGACTGTTGCTGATAGATCAGAATCTCAAAAACGTGAATACTGAATAACCCAGAACAAAAAAGCCAAGAAGAAGAGGAGCAGCTGTGCTTTTTAAGCCAGACTAGAAATTGTGATTCCCAATGGCTCTGCCATTGGGTCTGCCCTGCACTCCAGAGCAGAACCATCAGTTGTTCCTACTGCCAGTGAACTCAGCCACAACCTGTGAAGAACATCACACTAAGATGTGCTATAGAATCACAGAAAACATCTAGTTGGAAGAGACCTCCAAGATTATCCACTCCAACCTTCAAGCCAGTGCTGAAGGGTCAGCACCAAATCATGTCCCTAAGCCCAGGTCCACACGCAGATTAAACACCTCCAGGGACGGTAACTCCACCATTCCAAGGTTTGAGAACCCTCTCTGTGATGAAATATCTCCCAGCATCCAGTCTGAACCTCCCCTGGTGCAGCTTGAAACCATTTCCTCTGGTCCTGTTGCTTGACACCAAGGAGAAGAGGCTCCCCCCTCCTCACTCCAACCTCCCTCCAGGGAGTTGTAGAGAGCTATGAGGTCTCCCCTCAGCCTCTTCTCCAGACTGAACAACGCAGGCTCCCTTAGCCGCTCCTTGTAGGCCATGTGTTCCAGGCCCTCCTGGACACAGTCCAGAACCTCAATGTCCCCTTTTGTAGTGAGGGGCCCAGAACTGAACACCACACTCAAATTGTGGCCTCACCAGTGCTGAGCACAGGGGGATGATCATCTCCCCATCCCTGCTGGCCACAGTGTTTCTAATTCAAGCCAGGATACCATTTCTTGGCCACCTGGGCACACTGCTGACCCATGTTCAGTCAACTATCAAGCAATACCTCTACGTCCCTCTCCAAGTTACAGCTTTCCAACCACACATCCCCATGTCCGAAGCTTAACATAAGGGTTGTTGTGACCCACATGGAGGACCTGGCACTTGGCCTTGTTAAACTTCATGCAATTAGCCTTGGCCCATGGGTCTAACCTGTCCAGGTCCCACTGCAAAGCCTCCCTACCCTCTAGCAGATCAACACAGCCACCCAGCTTGGTGCCACCTGCAAATTTACTGAGGGTGCACTCAATCCCCTTCCCACTGATAAAGATATTAAAGAACTAATTATTAATGAGCCTGTGTTACCTTGCAGTGTTAAAAACACACCAGTCTGGATGATTACAGCATCACAGAATGTTAGGGGCTGAAAGGGACCTCAAAAGATCACCCCCCTGCAGAACAGAATCACTTATCATAGAATCAAGAAGGCTGGAAGAGACCTCAAAGATCATCGAGTCCAACCTGTCACCCTAAACCTCATGACTATCTAAACCATGGCACCAAGTGCCACGTCCAATCCCCTCTTGAACACCTCCAGGGATGGTGACTCCACCACCTCCCTGGGCAGCCCATTCCAATGGCCAACCACTCTCTCTGGGAAGAACTTTCTCCTCACCTCCAGCCTAAACCTCCCCTGGTGCAGCTTGAGACTGTGTCCTCTTGTTCTGCTGCTGGTTGCCTGGCAGAAGAGACCAACCCCCTCCTGGCTACAACCTCCCTTCAGGTAGTTGTAGACAGCAACGAGGTCTCCCCTGAGCCTCCTCTTCTCCAGGCTAAACAGTCCCAGCTCCCTCAGCCTCTCCTCATAGGGCTTGTGCTCAAGGCCTCTCCCCAGCCTCGTTGCCCTTCTCTGGACATGCTCCAGCAATTCAACATCTTTCCTAAACTGAGGGGCCCAGAACTGGACACAGTACTCAAGGTGTGGCCTAACCAGTGCTGTGTACAGGGGTACAATGACCTCCCTGCTCCTGCTGGCCACACTATTCCTGATGCAGGCCAGGATGCCATTGGCTCTCTTGGCCACCTGGGCACACTTATACCAGGTCACACAGGAAGGCACCCAGGTGGGTTTTGAATATCTCCAAAGAGGGAGACTCCACAACCTGTTCCAATGTTTTGTCACTCTCACAGTGAAAAGTTCCATTAACAAGAAGCAGGGTTCTATGTTTTAAGAACTCTGAGAGTTAGATCTCTCACAGACAAGAAGTATTGCCAGGAGGCAGTTTATGATGGAGAGGCCGAAACACTATCACAAGGCTCCTTTCACACTGCAACTTGAGCAGGGATCTCAAACATGTCTTTGTTGGTAACTATGTGCCACACATTACCACAGAACCTTTTGATAACTAGACTCAGCATAAGCAGAAGCTGAGTCAAATGAATGCACTGTACACCCACACTAAGACAATCAAACAACAACTTTTGGTTTGAAGACAAGTTTGTTTCCATGAATAAGAAATATAAGATTATTTCTGGCTAACCAAATCACTTGGGAATCACCCTGTGGTCCAAATAGGCAAACGTATCTCTGTAAGGTAACAAACTATGTTTACCTAGCCAGGAAAATTTCTCTCTGAAATCTAAGAACCCCTCACGTTAACTTTCATTACTCCCTGACACTCTCTGGAAGAAGCAACTTGTTGAAGAAGCATCAAAAGCTGAGAGAGGTCTGTGAGATGACACATTACTATTCACAGCAGCAACACCCTGGGTTGCACAAGCCACTAGGGGTACCACAGCTCAGACTACCTATTGTCTCCAAGTGAGCTGAAAATGTTCCTCAAGAAAGCTTTGGAGGCCACAAAGTTTGTTTTGCTTTAAAGATCTTGCAGCCAACTTCAAAAACTAACTTCTGCTTCAGCACAAGGAATGGACTAGATGATCTCCAGAGGACACTTCCAACCCCTGTGATTCTGAGTGGAAAAAAAAAAATATATATGTGTGTGTATATATACATATGAATACAAAAGTCATTTCTAACCTAAACCCATATTTCCACTTCCTATGGATTTTAATGAAAAAGTATTATTTTGGCTCTTTCGTTCAAGGAGCATAACCTTCATGAAGGGGAGAAGACACATAACAAGACTCACAGTTCAGATAAGGATCCTGGGGAAGCTGGCTCTGAGGTGTAGGAAGGGAGTGTCCAACCACTTCTACCTTCCACCCTCATTTTTAACAAGACACTGACAGTTTTTTCTTTCTGGGAGACTGTTGCATAACATGCATTTATTTAAAAACAAAAATAAATTCCAGAAAACCACTGCTGGCTTCACCTTTGTGCCTGGGATCATGGAACAGATCCTCCTGGAAGCTATGCTGAAACACATGCAGGACAGGGAGGTGATTAGAGACAGCCAGCATAGCTTCACCAAGGGCAAGTCCTGCCTGACCAACCCAGTGGCTTTCTACAATAGAGTGACTACATCAGTAGACAAGGGAAGACCAACAGATGTCATCTATCTGGACTTCTGTAAAGCCTTTGGCAGAGTCCCCCACAACATCCTTCTCTCTAAGCTGAAGAGAGATGCATGTGATGGGTGGACTGTGCCAGAGGAATTGTTTGGATCACCACATCTAAAGAGCAGTGGTCAATGGCTCAATGTCCAGATGGAGAAAGGCACAATACAGACCCTCAGGGGTCTGTACTGGGACAAGTGCTGTTCAACATCTTCATCAATGCTACAGACAGCAAGACTGAGTGTACCCTCAGCAAGTCTGCTGATGAAAACAAGCCTAGTGGTGCAGCTGACAGGACTGAGGGATGGGACACCATCCAGAAGGACCTAGACAGACTAGAGAAGTGGCTCAGGTGAATCTCATGAGGTTCAGTAAGGTGAAGTGCAAGGTTCTGCACCTGGGTCAGGGCAATCCTCAGTACCAAAACAGGCTGGGGGATAATGAGATTTGAGAGCAGCCTTGCAGAAAAGGACTTGGGGATACTGGCAGACAAGAAGCTGGACATGAGCCAGCAATGTGCACTTTCAGCCCAGAAGGCAGACTGCATCCTGGGCTGCATCAAGTGTGGCCAGTGGGTCGAGAGAAGTGATTCTGCCTCTCTCTGGTGAGACCATACCTGGAGTACTGCTTCCACCTCTCGAGTCCTCAACACAGGAAGGACATGGACCTGATGGAGCAGGTTCAGAGGAGGGCCACAAAAATCATCAGGAGGCTGGAGAACCTCTCCTATGAAGACAGGCTGAGAGAGTTAGGATAGTTCAGCCTGGAGAAAAGAAGGCTCCAAGGAGACCTTATAGTAGCATTTCAATATCTGAAAGGAAATATATAGGAAATCTGGGGAGGGACTGTTCAAAAGGATATGGAGCAACAGGCCCCATCCCTGGAGACGTTCAAGGTCAAACAATGTGGCTTTGAGCAACCTGATCTTGTTAAAGATATTTCTGCTCACTGCAGGGAGTTGGACAAAAATTACTCTGGAGGGTCCCTTTCAACTTGATGCATTCCATGATTCTAAAATTGTAACCTGAAAGAAAACTCTCCCATTTGTTTGCAATGAAGAAAAACTGAACCAACTTTCATGACTGGGAACAAGGATTCTGAAAATTACTCTTCAAGAGCTGTATCTATCAACTTCCAGCTGGACACAATGAGGCTGCCTCAGACTTGCCAAAGGCAGAGCTTCATTTAAAATGGTCTTGTTACTGACAATGATGTTAGAGATTACTCACACACTATCTGTACTGCAGCCAGAGCCTCCATTTTCACAGAGCACACAGCACACGTTTCATTAAAGCACACATCAGAATACACTAAAGATTTCTGTGATCAGGAGAAATCTGCAAAAACTCAAAAACTTTGGAACAGCTATGATCTGCCTATGGATTTCAGGTCTTGTTTAAAGTGAAAGCATACAGCCTCAACATGTCTGAGCTTAGAAAAGGCCTCCAACTTTGAAACAGAATCATTAAGGTTGGAAAATGACCTTAAGCTCATCAAGTCTAGCTCCCAACCCAACACAACCATGCCACTAAACCATGTCCTGAAGTGCCCTGTCTGCACATTTTTTTTTTAACATCTCTAGGGATGGTGACTCTGCCACCCCTCTGGGCAGCCTGTTCCAATGCCTGGCCACTCTTTCAGCAGAGGAATTTTTCCTAATATCTAATCTAAACCTCTCCTGGTACAACTTGAGGCCATTTCCTCTTGTCCTCTCACTAGTTACCTGTGAGAAGAACAAACAGCCTCATTTATAATTTTTATCATGACACTCACATGCACACTGAGACATGAGCAGGGTTTCAGCAACACAGAGATTAGCTCTGAGCTGTAGACAGACAACTAGAAATGACATAGTTAAACTGTCTTCTTTGTGCAGCAGGAAGATGCATGGATGACTCCTCTGAACTCCCCATGGGGACCGTTTGATGGATTCTCTTGGAAGAGCTCTTCCAGATGTCTGGGCACTGTATGTGTGCTCTGGTGTCACCTGGCATCCACCAGTTAAAAAACAAACGAACAACAACCAATCAGCATCAGGCATTTCAACTCGTTGGCCCTTTTGAGTGCTTGCAGAGACTTCCCTAACACCCTTGAGAGAAGCAGAAAAGAAGTGGTCACGAAGAAGCAGTATGTGGACACAGAGCAGCCAGTTCTGGCATGGCAAAACTGAACGCTCTGTCTCATTTTACACAAGTGAGTAAAGCTGGGAGACTGCTGTCAGACCCTTTTCCCAACTAGGGCATCAGTGGTTTCCCTGCAGGGGCCAGGAGAGGATTTTTCACTTGTGACACACTGTTTGGCAGCAGCAAACAATTATGTTTTCCTCTGAGACATGAGAGACTTGCTTACAGCTTCAGATGGGATGTCACACACCAGTTCCAGCAGCTTGGAATAGCCTGGTAGATGCAACTTCAGGCACACAGGATTAAGTCGATTTCAAACCAAGAACTTGTCTTCTCTTCCTTGGTAAGGACAGGTATAGCTGAAGAAACCCTGGGCACATCACATAACACCTTACTGCTCAGACAGGAACCAGCAACACTGATGACACCTGTAAATCCCATCCTTGTAGGACAGTACTAAGTGCAATGTTCAGTCTTTCCTACTGGGAGTGTTAAGGGTGCCAGAGTGACCAGGAGAATCATTTGAGGCAAGCTGAGGAGAAACACAGATAACAATTTGCTGCCATTTTTTGTACACACAACCCCTGCACGCTTCCCAGTGCTGAGGAGGCACTAAGCTGAATGGCATAGCAACATCTTTCCTCTGTCAGGTTCAGCCCATGGCTGCAATGGAAACTAATTCTATCTTATTGCCATGGGGTGACCCACATCATGTGGGGCTGAGGTACCTTGTTCCAGATCCTAACAGCCAGACATCCCTAAATCACACATCTGCCATCACAAGGGACTATGGCCTTCACCTCATTCATCTCAACAGGTATTGCAGTCTCCAGCCATGCTGCTGGGCTCCTTTATTCCAGAATCATAGAATGGTTTGGGTTGGAAGGGGCCTTAAAGATCATCCAGTCCAACCCTATTACCAAATCAGGGTACTCAAGGCCGGCCCCATCCAAATAGCCTTTGAACACTGCCAGGGCAGAAGCCTCACAATATCTCTGGGCAACCTGTTCCAGTGCCTCACCATCCTCATGGTGAAGAATTTCTTCCTAATGTCTAACCTAAAATCAAGCTTCTTCCAGTCTGAAGCCATTACCAATCATCCTATCACCACATGCCTTTCTAAAAAGTCCCTCTCCATCTATCACAAAGTCTGTTGTTGAACAACATGCGGCTGATCAGCACCACTAAGTGTGGACTACTGATGTCTACCCACACCATGGCAGGGGGAGGTGTGTGTCATTTTCAAGACTGTTTATTTGGCATCTGAACACTTTTGTATTTAGAAAGGCCATACTTGCACAAAACCTGTTCTGCCCCTTGATTTCTGCTCCATAAAGCACAGACTAGTTACAGCAATGTGCACTGCTGTATGTTATGCAGGAAGGAAACGCTGATGTTAGCAGTAGCTGTGTTTTTTAAAGATCTGACTTGAACGTCACTCCTACCTCTTACTCCTAATCTCAGCCTTGGCTGCCATGCTTTGGCAGCAGGAGTGAGATCCAGATCCCACTGGAGGCAGTGGGAAAGCTCCCACGTGCTTCATTAACTTTCAGATGTTTTCAAATGAGTAGCTCGTAGCAAAGAACAAAACCCCCAAGGCTCTTCCCTCAAATCTTGCTGCAAGCGCTACAGAAGCAAGACCAGCTGTGCTAGCCCAGGTCCCCACAGCCCTGGGTGGTACATCTGTCCTGGTTTAGAACGGGACAGATCCTCTATTGCCTCAGGAGGGGCAAAAGAACGACACTCACACAAATGGATTGGATAGAGTTGGAAAGTTTAAATGGAAAAACAATTGGTGTTCTACAAAACTACAGAGGATAGTGATAAAGATATCCCAAGGCGTAGAGTTCCCTTGCACCACACCCCAAAAGCCTCCAACACTTCCCTTCTCCCCACCTGAGGGTACACCCAAAACCCCCAGGGCTCTTTCTCTCCACCCCCCTGCTCCCCTGGCTAGGCCAGTCCCATGCTGGCCAGGCCTGAGACTGCCTCCCGCTTCTTATCCTGGCATTAGGCCTAGGCAGGCATAAGAGGCCTGCGATACTCCCTCACTGTTTACCCAGTAGGGAGCATCTCCCGCAGGAGCAGAGAGGGAAGAAAGAGAAAGAGAATGACTTTGCAGATGGATTTATAGGGTGTAGTATTTATGGGGCATCCTCAACTAGATCAGGTTGCCCAGAGCACTGTGGAGCCCCACTGTGAGTAACTCCAGGGATGGAGCCTCAACCACCTTCCCAAGCAACCTGCTCCAGTGTTCCACTACCCTCATGGCAAAGAATTTGCTCTTAATACCCAATCTAAATCTGCCCTTCTCTAGTTTGAAGCCACTGCCCCTCATCCTATCACTGCAGGCCTTTGCAAACAGTCTCTCTCCATCCTTCTTGTAGGCCCCCTTCAGATACTTCAGGTTCCTTTTAACCTCTAACATTCTGTGATTCTGTAACACAGAGCCACTGCAGTGGCCTTTCCTGCATCAAACCCAGCCCTGACCAGATCTGCCACCCTCATTTCATCAGCATGGTGTTAGCTTGGCCAACACGAAGTGAGACAACAGGACCCAGACACTGCAGTAACATAGGCTTGGTGCAGGAGCACACACCTGCCGCTGTCGTCGTACCAGCTACAGGCCGACTCAGAATCTGAAGCAGAGACTCTAGAAATAAATCTTGACTTCCACTGCTGGAACTTCCCCAAAACCTGCACACACCTGGACCACCACAGTGCAAACCCTGCCACAGTCCACAAGCCCAAGGACTTGTCTTTGGACTCGATAGGAAATCGTCACTTAAAGACCACCTGGAGACAAAACCAGCAGGTCCTTTGAACATCATGCCATGCAAACTCACCTTCAGATAAGCACAACATTTTATTTCCCAGGGTAGTCTTTAGGTAGTTTCCACTTAATATTTGATTGTTTGGTAAAAATCAAATCTTGGGGAAAGAACAGCCTTGGCAGGTATATTTTGATGACAGAAACTGGCCTTCACAATTGCAGAAAATAAAAATTTGGTTTGGTATTTAAGGTAAAGGGATGCTGAGCTTGTATCACTTGTGTTATAAACCAGGTAAACACAAGTTCAGTAGCACTGGTCACTGTAGAACGTATGTTACCAAAAATGATTTTTAGTGAAAAGTTCATATTAAAAAGAATTTTTTTTTCCTCACCACCTAAGCATCTGATTCCTATAAAACTGTCTTCTCCCAGTCCTCTGAGATGAAATTCCAATTATCAAAAATGTTTTGCTCTCTAGACTGTGGCACTCTGGCACATCAAAGGAAGCAGAGACCAATTCACTGCAAAAGCTTTTCCGAAGCTCCAGAGCAGCATTTCCAAACCACAACCTCCTTCCTTTGATCCTTCCCTTGAAACCTACTCTAAAACTTGTACATGTGTCCATAAAACACAGCCCCATGACCTGAGCTGGTCTTGCTAACATTCAAACCAAACACATGACAGGTGAAACACGGTGAGATCATACCATTTGACTTTGGAGCCATATGATCAGAGCCTCTGCTGTAGAGTCGGGGATCTGGCAGCGCAGACCCTCTCTCTCATCTGCATCCATCATCTCCAGCAAGCCCCGCAAGTCCTCCACCAGGTGCAGAGCCCGCAGGCCTCCCATGAAAGGGGAGGTGGGGGACTGGCAGTCAAAGATGCCATTGGAGTACTCCAGTGCCTTTGAACCTGGAGGGAACAAATCATAGAACCATCCTGGTTGGAAAAGATCTTTAAGATGATTGTGTCCAGCCATTCTTTAACTCTACCAAGTCTGGTGCTAAACCATGTCTCTCAGCACCACATCTCTGCCTTTCTGAAACACCTCCAGGGATGGAGATACAACCGTCTCCTTGGAGAGCCTATTCCAGGGTTTGAGAACCCTTTCAGTGAAGAATGTTGTTCTTATAGCCACCCTAAACCTTCCCTGCTGCAAGTTGAGGCCATTTCTTCTCATCCTATCGCTTGTTACAAGGGAGAAGAGACTGACACCCCCTTTGCTCCAATCTCCCTTCAGAACACTGTGGAGTGAAAAGGTCTTCCCCTCAGCTTCCTTTTCCCCATTCTAAACAACCACAGGTCCCTCAGCTGCTCCTCATGATCGCACAGCATCAGGCCCGAGTCGAGCAGGTCAGACAGGGAGGTTGCAAAATGCGAGGTGGCATTTGCTTCCAGCAGGCATTTATCTGAACTACACTCAGTGCCAGGGCTCCACTCTGCCTGCACCATGCAGGAACTTGGAGAAGGGCAAGCCCTTGGTGATGTGCTACAAGAACAGCAGCTCCAGCAGGAGCTGGACAGAAGGAAGGAAGTGGGCTGATCCTACAGAGGACATGCATGCCACAGGTGTGCCCACAAGTTTAAGTTCTGGGCTGGCCTCTGGCTCCCCAGAATGTGTAAGAGGTGGAAAGTCCTGTGGGGGTGGGGGAAAAACAGGCCCTGACTCTGATTCACCCTGACTCTTTGAGTCACCCTGTACAGACTGCATGATCCAGTGTGATGGTGTCCAGGAGACCACACTCTGCACTTTTCATTGTTATGCTGCTCCAAGCCACTGGTGTTTTTCAAAAATAATAAAGATAACCAAAATAAGATTTAAAAAAAGACCAAATTACTTCTGTATGAGAATAAATTTTTAAACCCGACAGTTTGACATGGTAGCACTGACATTTGCATGTTAATAAAGAGAAAAATCTCTTATTTGCATAAACTCACAGTACGTGTATTTGACCTACATTAAAAGCTGCTATATATTAAGGAAGGAAACTACAAATTCAGGATTAAGGTTGATTTAAGTCAAGCTAGCTAATTCCAACTATAATTTCCTTCAGCACAGTGGTTTGTGTACTTAATACTGTAAATGCCTTGGCACAACGAGACGTGTTCATGACAGAGCATCATTTGTACTGACAACTTTTGAAAACTATGTGTGCCATACATTGCATTTCCATGAACTTTCATTCACCTCAACTGGCAAGTCATAAAAACTCAAGTATTCTGTTAATTCCCTCAAAAAAAAAAGGAAAAAAAAAGGGAAAAAAGAAAAAAAAAAAGAGTGATTAATCCCCAAAAAAGCATAGGATTGGGTTATGTTACTTTATAGGTCTTGGGTAAAAGAAGTCTGTGGTGACTTAAACATCCCAACAGTACATTTTATTTTTATATGAAACTTCAGCATGCCATAAGTAACAGGCTCCTGGAAACCCAGATACATGGAGCAGATCCAAATACCAGTATCTACTTATGGAAGTTAGTAAAGTCACAGCTTATATGTGTTTTTAGAGACCATTAACGTCCAACTGAATTTACTTTACACATGTTCCTGCTATGTGTCGTTAATATATTTAGGAAAACTGCAGAGAAAAGTCATTGTTCAAACAAAGCCCCCTCCCTGGAGATGTTCAAGGCCAGGTTAGATGAGGTCTTGAGCAACCTAGACTAGTGGGAGGTGTCCCAACCCATGGAAAGGGGTTTGGAACTAGATGATCTTTAAGGTCCCTTCCAACCCAAGCCATTCTATGAACTTGTATGTTGACTTTTTTTCCCCTGAGGGAAATTAGGGTAAGTGAAGCTATTAAAGACTTCATGACTGTGTTTCTGTCCTTACAGAATATTTTTCTCAGTTTGGGTACCTGTTTGCATTGCTCTGCTGGAATAGGATTAAACTATTAACTTCTTGCTGCTTTGCTCTTCTGTGTTGTGTACCTATCTAACTCACTAGACTCAAAAGCAGTATACTTTGTGATGCCTCTCCTTGGTCCACCTAAAATTCATAGGTTCTTAAAAAAAAAAAAAAATCAAATATTCAAGACAGTTCCTAACCAAATACTTGGACCCAGAGCATTCCAATTTTAAGTAAAAGAAAAATCAAATTTACATGTTAACTCTCCAGGGTTGAGAGAAGTTCAGAGTAGCCACTATTAGCCAGCTTACTCCTTCTGCCTTGCAGCAGCTCTTTAAATACAATCAGCCTGGTCCTGAAGTGTGCCTTGTTCTTGGCTTTCATGCTGCTGTGTGCAACAGCTGAATTGCATTACTCAACCACTTCGAGCACCATTTTGACAGAGGCTGCGTGAGAGTCTGCAACCTCTCCACTCCATCTATTTTAATTGGTAACCTGTAACAGAAGACATCAAACACAACTACCACCACACTACCTTCTCTGCCTGAAACTCTGCCCTCCACGTGGAAGAAAGGAAGATAAACAGATAAATGAACAAGCTGCCCAAGTGCTTACCTGCAATAATGCCATCCATCTGCTCCAGAGCCGCAGCGAGCATGTCACTTGCATCGCTCATCATCTTCTCTCTTCTCAGGAACAACCACCAGCTACACCCTAAGGAGCAATAAGACACCAATAGTGTCAGTTGGCTTGTGAAGTCTTCAAATTATTCTGCAAAAGAGAATTTATTTTACTGCACATTCTCTAAATTCAGACACCACTGACACAAGACCAGCAGGAAGACCACAAGACTTGGAGCTGTTCACCACCAGGCATCAACTGGAATCAAAGAATCAAAGCACCTGCTTGATGATTCAGTTTAAACTCTTGGTCATCCTGCAGCTTGCTCTGCATGCAGGTCCAAGCCACAGAAGGAACATCCCACAGAGCACATCAGAAATCCCACTAGCACTTCAGTGAAGCTTGCATAGACAACACATTAAAAGGAAGCTGCAACTCAGCAAAACAACATGTGTCTAGCTGCTGTATTTTTCTTCTCCCCAAGCCAGCTCAACATGAGCCAGCAGTGTGCCCAGGTGGCCATGAAGGCAAATGGCATCCTGGCCTGTATCAGGAATAGTGTGAGCAGAAGCATCAGGGATGTTTGTCCCCTTGGACTGAGCACTGGTGAAGCCATACCTTGAGCTCTATGTTCAGTTTTGGGGCCTTCACTTCAACAAAGACACTGAGGTACTGGAGCACATCCAGAGAAGGACAGCAAATCAGGTGAAGGGTCTGAAGAACAGGTCTTCTGAAGAGTGGCTGAAGTAACTGAGATTGTTAAATCTAGAGAAAAGGAGGCTGAGGGGAGACCTCCTTCCTCTCTACAACTCCCTGAAAGGAGACTGGAGTGAGGTGGGGGTTGATCTCTTCTCCCTAGTAACTAGCATAGGATGAGAAGAAATGGCCTCAAATTGCACCAAGGGAGGGTTAGGTTGGCTATAAGAAGAAAGCATTCTTCTTCATGGAAAGCATTCTCAAACACTGGAACAGGCTCCCCAGGGAGGTGGTTGAATTCCCACCCCTGGAGGTTTTTCCAAAGAGACAGAGATGTGGTGCTGAGGGACATGGTTTAGCACCAGACTTGGTAGACTTAGTGGTTAGACTCGAAGATTTTAAAAGTCTTTTCCAACTAAAATGATTCTGATTCTAAGATTTCTGAACACCTGACAAGTCCTGGACATGCAGCTATTTGCCTACAGGAAGGATAACTCAAACACCCATGACTCCCTGGATGTAGTGTTAATACACAGACTATCCATCTGAACAAGTTGCTCAGACCTCACACTGTCATGCAATTCAATCTCACCCTCAAACACCTGAAAGCTGGAACTGGTGTCTAGAGGAGTACTTCCAGCAAAGTCTGAACAAGCAAATCTGCCCAATGTGACTTGAACTAGGTAGGTTCCATATCCCAACTGGCTGACAATTAAGCCTGTACTGATGTAGTTTGCTGAAGTGGAATTGCAAAGGTCAGGAGGGTACCGACCCTTCCACCTCAGCACCACAGACACACAAGCCACCGAAGTACACATGGCTTTAATCTAGGACACACAAGACTACTTCTGCTACAAGTAAAGTTAAGGAACAAAGCTAAACAAACACCAGGAAGGAAAACGCCTTTTAACCTTTTGCACACTGCCATTTGGTTCTTGTATTCAGCTGCACCACTGCTGTCGTTTGCCCCAACAAGAGCAATTAAGAAAGTTGTTCACAGTGTGTCTATCCTAAGTCCTGGGAAGGAGTCCACTAAAAGCAAATGAAATCAAAAATTCATGTTATAACATGAATTCTCCCTCATATGTGTCACCTTATTGGTTTGACCCAGATGGCAAGTAGCTTTAGTTAAGAGACTGCCAGCTAGCTTTGCTGAAAAGCTGTCCTTACAATACAAAAAAACCAAGACAATTTCATCTTCCTATCCAAATTTTTACTACATGAAGTAGCTCCAAATCCTAAGGTACCTTTTGACCTACAACACAAGGATTACTGTGGTTTTGGCAAATCCCTTGCTTTGCTATTTAATTACCAGAGTCAGAAAAGCCATGAGAACTTTAAGAAGCCAAAATACCTTCAAAGCTGGAAGTGGGCAGATTCAGCTTGGATGTTAGGAAGAAATTCTTCACCATAAGGGTGGTGAGACACTGGGACAGGTTGCCCAGGGAAGTGGTTGAAGCCCCATCCCTGGAGGTTTTTAATGCCTGGCTGGATGTGGCTCTGATCTAGTGTGAGGTGTCCCTGCCCATGGCAGGAGGGTTGGAACTAGATGATCCTTGAGGTTTCTTCCAACCCTAACAATTCTAATGATTCTATGATTCTAAGATGTTGAAAAATCTGATAAAATGCAGCAGCATCACAGCTAAAGACTTCTAACCTTCAAGGAGGAAACTGCTGATTTTAAACAAAATGTAAGTATTAAAAATCAAGCACTACAACACCTGTCATAATATGCAGGTCCTACAAGACATTTGGACTGGTGCTTCTACACCAAATAAAAATGAGCAGAAAAATGCAGCTGTTGGACAATGCTAAAGACAGTCTTGATTTTTTTCCTCCTTTAGGATTTCCTGGTCCTGCTCATGTGTGGGTGTCTACAAATGTGGAGTGTGAATGGCCTGTGGTGGGTTTCACTCAAAGCAAAAAACACACAGAGAAAGCTCAGAGCTGCAAAACAGATTCCTCACAGCTTTAAGCAGAAAAGCACCAACAAAGCAAAGTGTCCACAAACCTGCAAGAGCCAATTAATGTTTGGAAATCAGGAGCACCCATGATCTTCACAAAATCCTTATAGAATCATTGAATGGCTTGAGTGGGAAAGAACCTTAAAGATCATATAGCTGCATCCCCCCTGACATGGTCTGGGACACCTCCCACTTGACCAGGTTGCTTAAGACCTCATGCAGCCTGGTCACAAAACACTTCCAAGGTTGAGGCATCCACAACTTCTCTAAGCATCTTGTTCCTGTGCCTCCCCGTGCTCACAGGAAAGAATTTCTTCCTAATGTGTAACCTAAATCTAGCCTGCTCTAGTATAAAACCATTGCCCCTTGTTCTATCACTGCAGGCCCTTATAAAAAGTCCATCTCCAGCTTTTCTGTAGCCCCCTTCAGTGGGGGGGGAATAGGGGAAAGCCACTATAAGGTAGATGCCAACCACAAGATTCCCTTGTTTGCCCTTGTGTCTAATTCTCATCCATAAGCTTTCCACCTATTCATGGCAATTCTTCAGGGACAGTTTTTCACACTCATATCCATTTCCTGACATAGAGGGCAATGCCTCCACCCCTCCTTCCTTGCCTGTCCCTCTGAACAGCCTATAGCCACCAAGAGCCACACTCCAGTCACACCAAGTTTCAGTGATGGCTATCAGGTCATAGTTTTCCAGCTGCACAGTCGCTTCCAACTCCTCCTGTTTATTGCCCATGCTGTGTGTGTCTCTGTAGAGGCACTTCAGCCAGGCAGTTGGTTGTATCACTTTCTTAGTGGAGTGTCCCTTGATTCTTTTTAGGTGCCTCATGGGAGTTTCTTTGCTGGCTCCTATTACCTTAAAAGCCCCCAGCTCAGCTCCGCAGGACTTGGACTGCCCTCAGCATCCCAGCATGTTGGGGCAACAGGGCCCAGACGAGCACCACCTCCTTCTAACCACTGTGTATCAGCCCACTCCTCAATGTGCATGAACACCTAAGGTGAGGAACAAAGAAGCCAGGCTCTTCTCAGAAGTGCCCAGTGACATGACAAGAGGCACATTAAGATAACACATTAAGAAACAATAAATTTCCCTAAGTATTGAAAAGAAGAAAGGAAAAAAAAGAAACCTGAAATAAATGATATTAAAAATGACACAAGCTTTTTTACTGTGAGGACGGCAAGCACTGGAAGGACTTGCCCTGGGCTGGAGACCTCCAGTGGTGCCTTCCCACCTCAGCCATCAAATGAGTTGAGTGCAGCTCATTATCAAGTGTAACAGGTTAAAGGGCTTTGAACAGGCTAACCTGCCTGAAGTGAGAGGAAAAGTAACACACAGAAGCTCCAGGTTGAGATAGAGAGTTGAAATAAAAAGAGTTTAATATAAAATAACACAGAATCACAGAATACATCTGGTTGGAAAAGACCTCCAAGATCATACAGTCCAACCTGAAAGCCAGCACTTGAAGGGTCGGCACTACACCACGTCCCTAAGCAGGGACATTGACTCCACCCCTGTCCTGGGCAGACCATTCCAGTGTTTGAGAACCCTCTCTGTGAAGAAGTATCTCCTAGCATCCAGCCTGAACCTCCCCTGGGGCAGCCTGAAACCATTTCCTCTGGTCCTGTCACTTGACACCAAAGAGAAGAGGCTGCCCCGTCCTCACTCCAACCTCCCTTCAGGGAGTTGTAGAGAGTGATGAGGTATCCCCCCCTCAGCCTCCTCTTCTCCAGACTGAACAACCCCAGCTCCTTCAGACACTCTTCATAGGCCATGTGCCCTTCTCCAGCCTCACTGCCCTTCTCTGGACACGCTTCAACACCTCAATGTTCTTCCTGTAGTGTGGGGCCCACAACTGAACACAACACTCAAGGTGTGGCCTCACCAGTGCTGAGCACAGGGGGATGATCACCACCTCCTGCTGGCCAGAGTGTTTCTAATCCAAGCCAGGATGCCATTGGCTTTCCTGGCCACCTGGGCACACTGCTGACTCATGTTCAGTCCACTGTAAACCAGAACTCCCTCTCTGAGTTGCAGCTTTCCAACCACACATTCCCAAATCTGTAGCTTACCATGGGGTGGTTGTGACCCAGGTGCAGTATCTGGTGCTTGGCCTTCTTAAACTTAATACAAATAACACAATCATAATGCACAATTACCCTAGCTTAGCCTACTTGCAGAAAAAGTGCAGTGAAATGCAGGAAAAGAACAGAAAAAAACCAAACAAACCTCATAAAACAGAAACCAAAACCAGTGAACCACCCAACTTCCAACCATTTTGCTGCCATCCCTGTGGGAAAAAAAAGCAACACCCAAACCCTGGAACCCAAGAGCAACATCCAGAACAGGAAGCCTCTCGTGTTACACTCTGAACTTCACAGACCCATCACATTTTGCTCCACCCAGCACTTTAATTTTGAACGTGGCATGACAGCAGCATGGTATGAATACCAGCAGATTCAACTTAACCCATGACATCAAGCATTAAATAATGTCCCAAGGAGGCTGCCTAAGGAAGAGCCTACTGCAGGCTAAATAAGCACTAAGGAACAGAGTACTTCCTTAATGGGGTTTGTTCACAGTGTCCCCCGTGTTTCACACCTTCTTTCCAGGAAAGACATTAATGGGGGGCAAGGAACTGCTAATATACACTTGGCTAACAAAGCCATCCAGGCATAACTACCCCTCTGGTTTCCAAAAACAGCACTTCTTGCTTTTCTAAACAAGGGTTTTGTCCATGCTTGTCAAAAATCCTTAAGGCAAAAGCAGCAAGGGCAGACAGTGGTTACAACAGCACCCAAGAGACTTCCAGCATCTACCCCACTGCTATCTGGTCCTGACTCCAAGGAAGGAGATGTCTCAGTTTGCACAGTTCTTCCTCCATTGCTACTGCAAAAAGGAGTGGTGCTGCTGAGAGCAGCAGAAAGAAATATTATGACAAAATTTTGTGAAGCAGGCCTGTACAAATGCACTCATCTCCAAAAATCCTTCCACCAACTCATGGAGCATGTTAGCAGCCTGAGAAAGCCCACAGCTGAGAATCGTGAAGAGGTAAAACAGAAAAGGAAGACAAATCCCTTAAGTCAAATGGTTGGAGATAACACATGAAAAAATCCCATTCCCCCAGTTATTTGGTCTGAAAACTGAGCACTGAAAACTAGCCTGAAGCAGCACATCCTGCTCTGGCCACCTTCCCAGTACTGTGCAGCACATCCAGCAGGAAATCAAATTGCTGTGATAGAAAAATAATATTGGAAGCATTCCTCACCAGTAAGGGCATAGAATTGTTTTTCTTCTTTGCATGCCATCACCAGAATGTGGGGAACAGATGGGCACGAGGGAAATCAAAGACATACACCAGTGGACCAAAGAACAAACCGTGTGAAACAAGAAAAGACAACAAACTGCAGGAGGAAGAAGGTGGGAAGGGAGGTGCAGAGGGAGTGACAGAAACACAACTATTAGACAGAAGTCATAAATCAGTAGCCTTTCATGGATTACAGGAAAGAGGACAGCACTGAAACACAGGCAGATTAACTCCTGAATCTACTGAAGGGCACCAAGACTACTTCTGACTCCACAAACTTTGAGAGGAGTCCCAGCTCACCACCAACATTCTCTGCTTTTCATGGCTTTGGTCTAACAGAAGTAAAACCGCAGTGAAAACTCAAGGCTTTAGTTTTTTCTGTTAGCAGTGACTAAAGGAAAACTACAGTCAGGTAACATGAATGAAAATCCATCCTGGAAAAGTACAATGGAGCCTCTTAAGAAAATAAGGACTAGCTCATGTTTCAGATCATGGCAGAGAATCACAGAAAACATCCAGTTGGAAGAGACCTCAAAGATCATCCAGTCCAAATTTTGACCCAGCACTGAAGGGTCGGCACTAAACCATATCCCTAAGCACCACACATCCACACGCTGCTTAAACACCCCCAGAGATGGTGACTCCACCACTGCCCTGGGCAGACCATTCCAATATTTGAGAACCCTCTCTTTGAAGAAGCGTGTCAAGCAGTTTGAATTCCTTTCAACCACAAAAGCAGAAAGTGGGGGGGGGGGAGAAAAAAAAAAAAAAAAATCACTTTAACACATATGGATCTATGAAACAGCAGATAAATGAGATACCAAGATGCTCACAGGAGACAGAGGGCACCAAATCCACCCCAGCATGATGCCACAGAGAATACATGTAAGGTACTGTCAGTACTCCTCCTATCTGACAGATCATTTAAAATAAGTTTTCTCTTGTTTTCTAGGAAAATGACAACACTTACCTTCCTGTGTGCACAATCTGTGCAAGACGGGGCGGGAGGGGGGTGGGTGTGTTTACAAAGGCAGATCCCCCTTTTTTAGAGCTCCCAGCTGAGTATCTTGCTCATGCTGACAAGAACAAGCATTGCTTCATCAAGGCTGTGTTTACAATCCACCATTAAGAACACGAAAATAAAATGCAGCTATCTCCACTATCGGTTATGATTAATCTTATCACTAGCTGGCATTTCTACTGCATCCCTAGCTGCTACGGAGACAACATGATGTGTTTAACGTCCCTTCCTCTAGTTCAAGCACACCAGCTGGTTGCTAGGGCTATGCTGTTCACTTTTCAGTAGGTGGACATTTTTTTAATTTTTATTTTTGAATGACATACAAACCCTCTGGCTACAGCACTTGTGAGGATCTATTCTAAATGGCTAACAGAGAAAACAAAACACTGCCCTGCAAATAAATTCAAGGAAAGACAGGGGAAAAAAACAAAACCAAAAACACCAAAGGGCTTTGTGAATGGGAACTGCAGTCTGCTGAATGCAAATAGGAAAGCTGCCTGAATATGGATTTCATAATCAGGTATTTAATTAAGATGGCAGACTTTAAAAAACTGCTTAAACATTTTACATATGTAGGAAATCACAGTTTCTCCATCCAGAGGCTTTCTTTCCTAGATCAAATAACACAGAGACATCTAGAAGCAACATTTTCAAGTCTATTCTCTTTTCTATTTTGTGGTGGTCTCATTTTGAATGTCCACCTGTAAAAAACACACCACATTTTAGAACTCAAAGGCTCGCAGAGCTGAGGAGAATCAGCACCTGCTAGCAAGACCAAAAGCCAAAAGGACTTACCATGCCCTGCATGCAACCTCTTCCAGGAAGGGCAGGAGCTGGCCTTCTGTCCCACTCCTTTTCCTCTTTTTCCAAATGCTGAGCATGTGCACAGAAAGCATCAGCTGCTGATTATTTTTATGATATGATGTAATAAGATGGATGACTTGAGTTTCCCACAGCTCCCATTCCTATATAACACTCCTTTAACCAGAAAGTTTGAATGGACAGAAATTATAAACCTCACTGAGGGCTTTTTTCTGAGGGCTGTAAAGTAAAAAAAAAAAAAAAAAAAAAAAAAGGAATCCCAGGAGCAGGATGTTACCCCAGAGTAGTCTACCCCAAAACCACAATGAAAAAGCTAATAAATTGAAGTCATCTTTTATGAGTAGCGCATGGGAAGAGAACCTGTTCCACAGCAAAAGTAAGACCCCAAATTTCATCTTGCTGTCAAAATTCCCGTCCTTGCATTTTTGGCAAGAGGTCTGAAGTGTATTCTGGATTCATCTCTCTTGCCTCACAACACTAAACCAACACACTCTTAGCAATTAACTTTTACCAGGTAAAACTCTGCTTGGTGAAGATAAATGGCATTTCAGACCCACAATCACGTCTATTTGTGCTTTTTCTGGTGGGCTAGAAGAGATATACAAATATATTTGCAAAATCTATTTCAACCACAAATAAGATCAGCTTCAAATGAATTCAGTCTAAATCACTGGCACAATTTTTCCTGGGCTGTTTTGAAGATACTCAGCTATAGTGCCACCAGTCACTTAATAATTAATATATTCAGATAATTTACACTGAAACTCATGAACTTTTAGCATTAAAAAAAAAAAAACAAACCCTACTCTGTTTCATACATTCCAGGTATGAAAAAAAGAAACTAGAAAGGAAAATGGATGCTGGTTGAATATATTGCTCCGGTATTTTGCAAGAGAAGAACTAATGACATTTAAGAAGTAAAAGTAAGAAATATTGAAAATATCTTAGCAGAAATAATGTAGATAAATATCTCAGCATGAGGCAGGGACAGGAAACTAGTTAGGTCCCAAACATGCCTTGAGTTGCACAATTCAGACACTTCCCCCAAGGAGAGCCCCTGGCCACTGCATGGAGACAGGTACTTCTGCTCAGGTTCCCCTTGCACCTGGGACCCTCCCTGGTAGCTCCTTCTGGCAGGCAGCCATGCTCTCTTGCCCCAGAATGGCTGAAGAGGCCAAAGTAAGGAGGCCTGGTGAGACCAGACTCATCCTCTAGCTAGTCCTTCCATGCACAAGTCCTTTATTTGGGGAGGGCAGCTAGGAAGAGCCTAGTTTCTGGAGCAGGAATCCTGTAAGGTCAGGCTCAGGGTCCCACCAGAGCCCCAAGAGCCCAATGCTCAACCACGCAGAAAGGACAAACTTTATTATGAGTAAAACCCATTGTTTGCAAAGACTTAAACTGAGAGTGCTTACTTATTTTTATCTACATAAACACATTTCTTCTTGGATTTGCTGAACTCTGGTCAATGACAAAAAAGCAACAAATGTCCCTTTGTTCTCTAACTGTACATCCTTTCTTTGTTTCCTGATTCTTATTATTTGTTCAATATACAGGAAATTTTATTTCCTTTAACTGATAAAAATTAATAGAAGCAGACTGAGGATGAAAGCCCATCCCAGAATATGTAAGAACTGTCTTGAGATAAAAGGTAACAAGCCGCAGAAAAGACTAAAAAGTATTTTAACAACATAAAGAAAAAAAATCTCCTTTCAATATAGGACTGTTTAAAGCTTTAGTCAAATCACACTCCAACTTTGATCACTAATCAGCACCTTCTGCACTTCACCATAAAATCTATTAAACATCTTAGTCATGGTGCAAAAGCTAAGCCTTGAGAAGATCAGCATCTTAGGATAGTGTGTCAAAGACACAGCAAACAGCTTATATAAACATCCAAAGTCTCTGAGTCAAAGCTTATGCCTCAGATTCACATCCAACTGCAAAACAAATTTATTTTGGCCTGCAGTACTGAAATCATTCTGGTTGCTTATCTTGGCTACCTAATCTCAAGCAGCTCTTTCTCTTTTTTTTTTTTTTTTTCCCCTCAGTTGAAAGGAATTAAAAACCACAGCAGGTGACAACAACTTGTTTAGTGATGAACAAGTGAGCTCTGTGATGGCTGGATGACAGAGAGGCAGTCAGAGCAGTAATAACTAACTTATCCCTGGAGATACTCAAGGTGAAGCTCAACAGGTCTCTGGGCAACCTGATCTAGTTGAGGATGCCCCTGCTTACTACAGAGGGGCTTGGACTAGATGACCTTTGGAGGTCCCTTCCAACCAAGACCATTCTATGATTCTACTTGCAAGCACTTCAGCTTCATGCTCCATGCACAAGCAATCTAAAGTCAAATGGAGCCTTGCAAAAAATCCCCTCAGACACACCTCACTTCAAGCTCTTCATGTTTTTACTGCTTAACTACTTAGCAAATGCCTTCAACTATGCACCTTAGAGATACTGAGAAATCCCACATGTGCCTGGGAACAGATCCTCCTGGAAGCTATGCTGAAACACATGAGGGACAGGGAAGTGATTTGAGACAGCCAGCAAAGCTTCATCAAGGGCAAGTCCTGCCTGATCAACCTAGCAGCTTTCTAAGCAGAGAGACTACATCAGTGGACAAGGGAAAACCAACAGAAGTCATCTACCTGGTCAAGAGAAGAGCAACAGATGTCATCTATCTGGACTTCTGTAAAGCCTTTGACACAATCCCCCACAACATCCTTCTCTCGAAGCTGGAGAGGTACGGATTTGATGGGTGGACTGTCCAGTAGATAAGGAATTGCTTGGATGATCACATCCAAATAGTAGTGGTCAACAGCTCGATGGCCAGATGGAGACAGGTGACAAGTGGGAAGGAAGAATAAACTGCACCAGTACAGGTTAGGAGGTGATCTGCTAGAGAGCAGCCCTGTGGAGAAGGACCTGGGAGTCCTGGTGGATAACAAGTTATCCATGGGACAGCAATGTGCCCTTGTGGCCAAGAAGGCCAATGGGATCCTGGGGTGCATGAAGAGGAGTGTGTCCAGCAGATTAAGGGAGGTTCTCCTTCCCCTCTACTCTGCTCTGGTGAGGCCACACCTGGAATATTGTGTCCAGTTCTGGGCTCCCCAGTTCAAAAAGGACAGAGTCCAACAGAGAGCTACCAGGATGATGAAAGGACTGGAGAACTGCCCTATGAAGAAAGGCTGGGAGACCCAGGGCTGCTCAGTCAGGAGAAGACTGAGAGGGGATTTAATAAATGTTTCTAAATATCTGAGGGCTGGGTGCCAAGAGGGAGGGGACAGGCTCTGCTCAGTTGCACCCTGGGATAGGACAAGGGGCAGTGGATAGAAACTACAGCACAGGAGGTTCCACCTCAACATGAGAAGGAATTTCTTCTTCACTGGGAGGGTCACAGAGCACTGAAACAGGCTCCCCAGAGAGGTTGTGGAGTCTCCTTCTCTGGAGATTTTCAAGACCCATCTGGATATGTTCCTGTGTGACCTCTGCTAAATTCTATAGTCCTGCTCTGGCAGGGCAGTTGGACTCAATCTTCAGAGGTCGCTTCCAACCCCCTAACATCCTGTGACCTTGTGAACTGCATGACTTCAACATTTAGGTTTTACCCTTTATTAAAGCTTTTGACAGTTACAAATATCAATCTTTTGTTTCCTGCAAATGCCTTAAGGAATCGCCTTAAAATGCCTAGTATTTTAATGAAATATCACTTCCTCCTGCTCCACTTCACTTGCAAAATCTGCCAATTTAAGGAGATAAAGCAGGTTTCTGAGAAATGTCAAGGATACTAACTTGTCATTTCTGTGATCTGGGTTTGTTTCTTTTTCTTTTGTTTTTTTCTTTCTTTTTTTTTCCTTCCCCTAATAATCTATTTAAATTGTCTTTTTAAAAAAACAGCGGAATGCTATCCAAAATTATTGAATAGTCTATTATTTTACAGACTACAATACCCAAATCAGTCCTGCCAGCTAATTAAAAACCTTCACAGAAACAGAGGTTTAACCTCCTCTGTTGAATTATAGGGTTTAAAAAATAGACAAGAACACAAACAAGACAACTACCATTCAGTTTTTCTAAACCAAGCCTCAGTTATCAATGAAACAAGTGTTGATGTGCTTGTTTTGAAACTTCTACAAACCTACTTTGATGTTACCCAGATAAAATTTGCTTATGATTTCACAAAATCACAGAATGATCTGGGTCAGCAGGGACCTCCAAAGGTCATCCAGTCCAAACCCCTCTGCAGTCAGCAGGGGCATCCTCAACTATACCAGGTTGTCCAGAGCCCTGTCAAATATCATCTTGAATATCTCCAGGGATGGGGCCCCAACCACCTGCCTGGGCAACCTGTTCCAGTGTTCTTCTAATCTCACACTAAAGAACTTGTTCCTAACATCTAATCTAAACTTACTCTTCTCTAGTTTGAAGTCACTATGCCTCTTCCCATCACTGCAGGGCTTTGTAAACAGTTTCTCTCCATCCTTCTTGTAGGCCCCCTTCAGGTACTGGAAGGCTGCTATTAGGTCTCACCAGAGCCTTCTCTTCTCCAGGCTGAACAACCCCCTGCTCATTTTTGTGGCCCTCCTGTGGATCCACTCCATCAGGTCCCTGTCCTTCCTGTACTGAGGGCTCCAAAATGGGAATGTCTTTGTTGAAGGAGAAGAAACATCAACTTGCTGTTGCTACACTGCAATACCAGTGCTGTCCTCAGCACTGGAAAGCATTTCCAGTACTGGTCACCCTCTTCTAACTCAGTACAGCTGGAGACAGACCCTGGACCAAATCCTGTGTCCTGTGTCAATGCTGCTGCAGGAGTGTCATGGGTTTAGCCAACTGAATCCGTGAATGTTCAATACCATGCTGACATCATGCCAGCTTTAAAACAAAAGTGCTGGCTGCAGCAAAGTTATGGGGCTTGTAGTTCAGATTGTAACATAGAGAGGCTTCAGGGTTCTGGTTTGGGGATGTTAGTCTTCTCCACTGGACTGGCTGCCAGTTTAGGGGCTGGGGAAGTTTGATTACTGGCTTCTACAAAACAGGCTAAGGTCATTGCACATTGTGTCATCTCATTAAACTCCCTACCTCAGCTGAGGGAGGGGGTAGGGGTGGCAAGGGAGGTTTGTGTTACTTTCCCTCCCATCTTTGTGAGGGGGGCTTCCTTGTGAGAACAGGCTGTCTCAAGACCAGGACAAGTAGGTTCTGGCTGTGGCAATGGTCTCACTGAAAAAGATAGCACCAGTGTTCAGGGGGTTTCACTGCAGAGACTGTGTTCCCTTGTGGTATTTACTGCCTAACTACTGAACCAGGAGGAAAAAGAGCCAGAGGATGTCCAGGTATCTGAAATAGGGTATCCAGCAGTGGAAAGGTAAGGTCAGCAAAGAGGTGACATTCCATTGAGGGAAGCGTTAGAATCATAGAATCGTTTTGGTTCGAAAAGACCTTCATGATCACTGAGTTCAAACGTTATCTAACTCCACCAAATTTGGGGCTAAACCACATCCCTCAGCACCACATCTCTAAGTCTTTTAAACACCTCCAGGGATGGGGATTCAGCCACCTCCCTGAGGAGCCTAAATCCCAGCACTTAAAAACCCTTTCAGTGAAGAACTTTCTTCTGATATCCAATCTACACCTGCCCAGGTGCAACTCGAGGCCACTTCCTCTCTTCCAGTCACTTGCTACTAGGGAGGAGAGACCAATGCTCACCTTGCTACAACCTCCTTTCAGGGAGTTACAGAGATTGAAAAGGTCTCCAGTCAGCCTCCTCTTCTCCAGTCTAAAGAGCCATGACAGTGTATTCAGCAGGGAAGTGACCTGTCTGAGTAAGGTACCAAGGAGGTGCCCAACACCATGTGCCCCAGAGGCAGCCTGCTGAGTAAATAGTCAACAAAGCCAATCTGATCAGATTTGAGCATGAGCCTGGGAGTCCTCAGCAGGTCACATTTAGCATTGACCCTACAACAAGTGATCAGCAAAGGGACTTGTGCCCAGAGGGTAGCACTCTGGCTACTAGGGCTGCCCTGGAAGCCTGCAGGAGGAAGGGAAACTGGCAGATCCTGAGACAAAAGACTTCTTCAGAACTGAAACCAATACTGAGAAGCCGCTGCAAGACAGCTGCGATATTCCTTCCAGCTAGAGGAAACATTTTCAGATGGCTGCACGTGAGTTCTCAGGCCACCAGCACTCCTCAGGCTGTACTGAACAGCAGTTCTGGATGACAAGACCATCTTCTCTGTACTCACATGACATCTTGCACCACAGCCACCCAGCCCAAGGCTCATGTGGTACTACAGCAGTGTGGTCCAAGGCAGGTAACTTCCAGCTTAGGTGGAACATTCACACAGCAGTCTGCCAACTCAAAGAATAGGTCTATGCTGTGAAAAATCCATTATGTTCCTAACCCTGGCTGCCAAACTCAGGAGAGCTAACCTGACTTAAGCAGACATGAAGTTAAACTGGGCATTAAATCAAAACAAAGGGTATATCAAAACCAGTCATCCGGAAGGCCTTAAGTTACATGTTGCTCTCCTGAGCTTGGACTCCCATCACTCATGGCTATCTGAATTGGTTAGCTTACCTGAGCACAGCACCTTCATCTACCTGCACAGTATTCTCACCAGTGGGAACTTCTTCATGGGAATTTCACACCAGCAGGGAAAAAGACAGCACTCCATATGGAAAGAGCATCCATGAATCTCAGGCAGAGCTTCACACTGCTACTCATGCCACACTTAGCAGGGATGGATATTCAGCTTGTGACTAAGCATTCATTATCTTGTAAATAATCAACAGTGTATCTGTCTGCAGACCACAAGCAATTAATCTTCAAATCATTTAGGACTGGGCACAGTATGAGGGAGAGGAAAATCAATCCTACTAACACTAGGAAATAATACAGTGCTTTTCTGAGGTAAGAAAATATCAAGTAACAATGAAGAGAAACACACCAGCATGCATGCCAAAACACACATAAGAGCACAAGGGTGTCTCCAGTACCTCTACAAAAGTAGCCTGCTCCTTGGAGGCTTCTTGCTCAATAACTGTAAATCCAGCCTGGTGCTCCTTTGCTTGCAAGAGCTGACAAGATCCCAAGAAGCTGCTGTGGCTGTAGGCCAGTGACCTTGTGCTGTGCTATGCTTCAAAGACATATGCAAAAACCTAATGCAAGTAACATGAGAACACAAAGCTTCCTAACCTGTTGTAATGTCAGCAAGGCTACAAACTTGCTCTAGATAACACAAGAGATAGCAACTCAGATGCATCTCAGTGCTCAGTAGTATGCATCATGGCATTCACCACAGCTGTCATAATGCACTGTAATTTACACAGTGCACACACTCCCTACAATGCAGACCTCAGAACTGTCTACATGCTTTGTGGCAGCAGAAACTAACAGGTGTTGACAAATTATCAGATAGCAGAAGTTTTAAAGGAGACAGTCCACTACTACTGTTGTGTGTGTACACCGTTTCTTGCCATCAAAGCTGACTACACTAAGAGTTCATTATGATGTAGCAATGTTATTGGGCTTTTACTTCCCATCCTCACAACAGGCAACAATTGCAGTTGCTCAAAGTAATGCTGCCTCTACCTTTAATGACTGGGTATGATCACTGGCTGACAACACCCTACTGAATGTGGAACCACACCTTAACACTGCACTCAAGCACCAAGAAACCCTTTGGCATCAGACATCCCTGATGAAGATGAATGCTTGCAGAAACTATTCAGAGCACACCACATTTGTGCTGGTCTGTGTATATCAAACTTCCCAATTCCCTGCCCAGAGCACTGCGGCATGCCTGGCAGAGGGCTTGTGAACAGGAGCATAGCTGCAAAGAATGAAACCACAAATTAGGCTACAAAGGAGCAGGAACATGCGAGTGCAGACAAAGTAGCTGCTCTAGATACTCTCAGGATGCAAAGGTGTTAACTTCTAACAGTGTCCAAAACTGCAAGGGAAGCAATAAACCATGGTAGACTGTTGTAATGAGAAAGACCAGAAGCAGCAGGAGGAAAGGGAAGGCAGCAATAAAGAAAATTCTTGACAAAGTGATAAGCACTAAACCCACAAAGGCTCCCGTGAGTATTTGCAAGTTGGCAAATGGAGATTGCCATTGTTCCATTGATAGACTATTGTAGGGCTGAAACACCGACAGTCAACAAGGCTCTTCTCTGGATAGCCAGAGATGGGTCAGAGAGCGACATCCCTCACCTGTCTTGTGCTGGGAGCGAGGAACAGATGCCAAAGGGACCAGAGAAACCAGCTTGGTTGTCATTTTCTCAGCAATGCTGCATCACCTGATAGGATTCCTAACCCAAACTTCTGTCCACATGGACAGAGATGTCTGTTTGCAGTCCACATGGCAGAGCCACCACGGCTGCTTTACCACCGCCATTGCCTGGCAGACCTCAGGCAGAATGACATTCAGGGCAAATTAAGTCTTGACCACTCAGCACCAAGCCAACACCCTTGGCACTCAGACCCACAGCAGAGTTGAATTTTTCTTTTTTTTTTCTTAACTGCTTATCTGCAAAACGGCTTTACACCAACTCAGCATTTCACAGCGTTTATAATCAGGTCCCCTTAGCTTGGATGGACGACCTAGCTGAACCACAGCCTGAAACAAAGAGAGCATCTTTCCAGTAAGACCCATCCAGCCTGAGATCAGCAAGCTGGGTAAGCCCACATCTGACAGCAAGCTTGCTCCTAATGATAGCGAAGTAAATGGTACTAGAAATGTGCTTAATACTGGTTGCCTGTTTGACTGAATGACCAAAGCAGGACCTCAAAATATAGAGCTTGTCAGCATTGTACAACCTGTGGGTGCTTTCATCAGCACTCTAAAATCCAGAGTAAAGCATCTGCCCTTCTCACTGACTAGTCCATCAGCTGCCAGATGGGACCTCTGCAGAAACCAAACAAAAGCATCCTGATCTTTGTGGCTAAAATCTTCCTTCTTTCTCCACTTAGAAGATACCACCAGAGCACAACTGCAGCGGCTGAGGGAGGGAAGAGGCCAAGGGAAACACCAAAGTTACAAAACTCATATCAAGTCTGCAACAAAATCACGTTGTCTTCCAATATTAATCTTGCTTCAGATGGCTCTGGTTCAATGTTCACCAGCAGCACACAGAAATGCAATCTCTGAACCAAGATAGTTCAACATCTAATATAGTTGCCAGCACAGAAACATGGTGGAGCAACTGATACAATTTGAGGGCTGCATTGGATGGCTACAAACTCTTCAGACAGGACAGGCAAGGAAGTGGTGGTGGTGTAGCCCTGTATGTTAGGGAGTGTTTTGACTGTCTTGAGCTTAAGGATGGTGACAATAGGGTTGACTGTTTAGGGACAAGAATCAGAGGGAAGACCAACAAGACAGATATCATGGTGGGAGTCTGTTATCTACCACTCAACCAGGATGAAGAGGCAGACAAAATATTCCACAGGCTGTGAGAAGTCTCACGATCACTAGTCCTCATTCTTGTGGGGCACAGTATGGGGGAAACAGTCTAGGAGGTTCCTGGAGTCTGTGTGTGGAACAGACAACTGGTGAGCGAGCCAGCTAGCGAAGGCTCCCTGCTAGGCCTGTTGGTTGTGAACAGAGGAGGACTTGTAAGTGATGTGATGGCTGGAGGCTGTCTTGGGCATAGCAATCACAAAATAATAGAGCTTTTAATATTCAGAGAAGTAAGGGGGTGGTCAGCAGAACTGCCGCCATGGAATTTCAGAGGGCAGCTTTGTGCCTGGTTTAGAGACTGGCTGACTCTTGGAGGGCAAGTTGTAAAGGACAATGAAATCCAAGAAGCCTGGACATTTTTCAAGAAGAGATCTTAAAGGTGCAGGAACTGGCTCACCCCGTGTGCCAAAAGATGAGCTGGCAGGGAATTAGACTGGCCTGACTAAATAGAGATTTGGCTGGAACTCAGGAAAAAAAAAGGAGAGTTTATGACCTTTGGAAGAAGGGGCAGCAACTCAGGAAGAGTACAAGGATGTAATGAGGTTATGGAGGGAGAAAATTAGAAAGACCAAAGCCCCACTAGAACTTAATCTGGCTAACTGCCATAAAAGACAATTAAAAAAAATGTTTCTATAAATATGTTAGCAACAGAAGGAGGACTAAGGAAAAACTCCATCCTTTATTGGATGTGGGGGAAAACATAGTGACAAAGGCTGAGGAAAAGGCTGAGGTGCTTAATGCCATTTCTGCCTCAGTCTTTAATACTAACAGCAGTTGCTCTCCAAGTGCCCAGCCCCTTGGAGCTGGAAAACAAGGAACGGGAGAAGAATGAAGCCCCCATGATCCAAGAGGAGATAGTTAGTGATCTGCTATGCCTCATGAACACATACAAGTCTACAGAGCTGGATGGGATCCAGGCAAGGATACGGAAGGAGCTGGTGCAAGCGCCCACTAAAGCTACTTTTAATCATTTAGCAGCAGTTAACACATGGGAAGTCCCAGCTGACTGATGTTTAGCAAATGCACTCATCTACAAGGACCAGAAGGAGGATCTAGGGGACTACAGGCCTGTCAGTCTGACCTTGCTGCCATGGAAGGTTATGCTGTAGATCATCCTGGGTGCCCATCACACGGCACATACAGGAAAACCAGGCGATTCGGCCTAGGCAACATAGATTCATGAAAGGCAGGTCTTGCTTGACTCACCCAATCTCCTTCTATGACAAGCTGACCCACTTACTGGATGAAGGGAAAGCTGTGGATGTTGTTAACCTGGACATTAATAAAACCTTTGAAACCATTTCCCACAGCATCCTCTTAGAGAAACTGCCTGGTCATGGATGCTCTGCAGGGTAAAAAACCGTACGGATGGCTGGACCCAAAGAGTAGAAGGGAACAGAGTCAAATCCAGTTGGTAGCCCAGATCAAGTGATGTTCTCTAGGGCTCAGTTCTCTTTAATGTCTTTATCAATGATCTGGACGAGGGGATTAAGTGCACGATCAGTAAGTCTGCAAGTGACACAATGCTGGGTGTGAGTGTCAACGTGCCTGAGGGTAGGAAGGCTCTACAGAGGGACCTAGACAGGCTGGATTGATGGGCTGAGGCCAAATGTATGAGATTCAACAAGGCCAAGTGCTGGGTCCTGCGCTTGGGACACAACCACCCCATGAACACTCCATGCTTAGGGAAGAGTGGCTGAAAAGCTGCGCAGCAGAGAAAGACCTGAGAGTGTTTATTGACAGTCAGATGAACATGAGCCAGCAGTGCACCCAGGTGGTCACGAAAGGCCAACAAGCATCCTGGCCTGTATCAGGAACAGCGTGGCCATTAGGACCAGGGAAGTGATCGTCCCCCAGGACTCAGCACTGGTGAGGCTATACCTTGAGTGTAGGGTAGGGTCCCCACTGTAAGAAAGACATGGAGGTGCTGGAGTGTGTCCAGAGAAGGGCAACAAAACTGGTGAAGGGTCTGGAGAACGAGCCTGGTGAGTTGTGGCTGAGGGAACTGGGGTTGCTTGGGCTGGAGAAAAGGAGGCTGGGGAAAGACCTCTTTGCTCTCTACAACTCCCTGAAAGAAGGTAGGAGCCAGGTGGGTGCTGGCCTTTTCTCCCTACAAACAAGCTCCAGAATGAGAGGAAATGGCCTGAAGTTGCACCAGGGGAGGTTTAAATTGGACACAAGGAAACATTTTCTTCACCTTAAGGGTTGTCAATGCCTGGAACAGGCTGTCCAGAGAAGTGATGGAGTCACTGTTCCTGGAGGTGTTTAAAAGATGTGTAGATGGGACACTTTGGTTTGTGGTTTAGTGATGGACTTGGCAGTGTTAGGTTTGTGGCTGGACTTAATGATCCTAAAGGTCTTTTCCAACCTAAAAATTCTATGATTCTGTAATTCTTGGTTTCATTGTTATCTTTTAAAATCATCAGCTGCTAAGGTCATGAGAAAAGAAACCTCCTCCATGCACAAGACCACTGGTTTCTGAGTAAGGTGTTTCAAACATCTGAGCATTTTTGGATGATGCCCACCTGCCACAGCAACAATTATTCTGCTCCCTCTTTGTCCTGGTGCCACTCACTGTAAGCCTTGGAGGTCATCTTGCTCAAACCAGGCTTAACCTCCAGCACCAAAGCCCTAAGTCCCAACTACTTTATACACCTTAAATCAGTATGCATTAATCTGATCAGGAGGGAGGAAAAAGGAGTGTTTCCCAAACCACTCCTCACTGTACACCTCAGTACGGATGTACCAGAGAAGAATCAGGCCTTCAGAAAAAAATGAAGAGTAAATATAAGAGTCCTTGTGCTTTCCTAATGAACTAGAGGGAGTTCTCTGGCCTTGTCACTAAAGGCTAGATGATCCAACTGAAACTGATCTCCCCTCATGAGACAAAGTTATTTCTTCTCCTACTTTCTTACGCTAATTCAGATTTGTCTATGTCCCATTTTTGGTATCTAAATTAAGACTATTGCTCATAACCAGATTATGTGGCATTTATTCTGAAGAGTAAGAGATACTGGTACAGCTAAAAACTCCATAGAGACACCCTGTGTATGTAAGCCATGACAATTATATACCGGATTAATAAGCACTAAGAAGAATTTCTGATGTAATGCACATGACCCTCCTTCATTTCTTAATACCATGATTTCAAAGTGTGATGTGTCCTTGAAACACCTGCAGACAGATAGCTTTACCAAAAAAAGCTTCCAAATTCCAAAAGGATAACTCGGGTTCATCTCCAGTTTTGAGATAAGAGAACGTCTGGGAGTGAGCTTATGCTTGCTGGCCAGTAGATAAGCAACCTGAGATACTAACATCAGTTTTATGCAGCATGGATCTGAGCTTCTCTCACAGACAGAAAGGGTCAGGGAGATTCAAAACACAGTTGGACTTGATGATCTATGATTCTGTGATGCAGAGCTCCTGCTACAGCCCATCTCTAGCTGTAACCAGCACCACTTGTGCTGCCACTGCTGCCAAAAACCTCACAACATGTGCTAGAACCCTGCAAGTTAAGTGTGAAAGCCTTCACACCAGCTGCTCTGTGCCTACTGTTGCACACTCCAGGTTCTAACCCAGACCTGAGGGCTCCTCAAGCCCAGTGAGGAAAAAGCATCCAGATCTGTGAAAAGTCATGATCAGCTCCACAAAACCTCAGTGTACAAATAATCAGCAATTCAGGTATCATGAGCAAACCTGGATGAAACTGATTCCTGTAGCATGTCCTAGCTCAGGACAGCTCTGCTCAACACTAGAAGAGAACACATACAAAGGAGGCATCAGCTACCTAAGATATTCAAACGTGGGAAAAAAACACCCAGCCACAAACAACAAAAAAAACCTGGTTAAAATACTTGGTGCTGCTGTCCATCTTTGAAGGTCTCATCTAAGGCATCAGGATAGCTGTCCCACTCATTAAAGAAAAACTAAATATAATCTTGGAGTTAAACCTCAAGCCCCTAAAACAAGCTCAGCAAAGTTTTGCATCCCCAGATAGAGCACATGGTCGAAGACAGCTGCTTTCTCCACCACCTTCACCAGGCAGAGCACGCCCAGAACAAAACTGTGTTAAACCATGCAAGACTTTGGACAGGAAGTTTATCAAACAAGGCATCTAAAGCCAGACAGAAGGTGGTATGGGAACCTCTGAGAACCTGCAGAGAAGCAGTGACAGGATGTTCCAAAGTAAGGTGAAGAAATTCTTCATGTGACTTCACTGCTCCTCTGCTCCAGATCATGTCCTCCCCAAGAGGACTAAATTGTCCTAATGCTGACTGGTGCTTCAAAGCACCTTTGTACAAAGCCAGAATTCCTGAAAATCAGTTTCTAAGTAACTTTGAGTAAGTAGTCAACAACATCATTACCATGACTTCCTCTGTAACAGAGTTCATAAACCCATGGTTCACAGAATCACAAAATGGTTTAGGTTGGAAGAACCCTTGAAGATCATCTAGTTCCACCCCTCTCCCATGTGCAGAAACACCTTCCACTAGACCAGGTTGCTTGATGCCCCATCCAATCTGGCTTCAAACACTTCCAGGGATGGGACATCCACAACCTCCCTGGGCAGCCTGCACAATGCCTCACCACCCTCACAGTGAAGAATTTCTTCTAACCTAAATCTACCCTCCTTAATTTTGAAGCCATAGTTTCTCACCCTTCCACTAACTCCCTGATAAAAAAGTCCCTCTCCATCTTTCCTGTAGATCCCATTTAAGTACTGGAAGGCTGCTATAGAGTCTTCCTGGAGCCTTTTCTCCACACTAAACAATGCCAACTCTTTTAGCCTGTCTTCATAGGACAGGTGCTCCAGTCCTCTGATCACCTTCATGGACTATCCTTTGGACTCTCTCCATGTATCTCTCTTACACAGGCTGTATCTGTGCTTGAAATCGCCCTGACCCAGGTGCAGGACCTTGCACTTGGCCTTCTTGAACTTCATGAAATTTGCACAGGCCTCAAGCCTGTCAAGGTCCTGGTATTCCTTCCCTCCAGCATGTCACCCACACCACACAGAGCTTGGTGTTGTCAGTAAACTTGCTGAGGGTGCACTTAACCCTATTGCCCATATCACTGACAAAGATATCTAATAGCATGAGTCTCAACACCAAGCCCTGCAGAACACCACTTGTCACTGGTCTCCACTTAGACGTCATGCCACTGACCTTAATGATTATCTACTTCCAAATCCCCTGCCATGGGCAGGGACACCTTTCACTAGACCAAGTTGTTCCATGCCCCATCCAACCTGCCTTGAACACTTACCTGTAAGAAGGAAGAAGTTCACTACTTATGGCACTCACCTTTTCTATATGTCATGCAACACAGTTGAGGGTCTTGTCAGTTAATTAAGCAGCTGTAAACCAAGTCCTATAGCATAGAGCAGCTGTATAAAATTATTTCTGCAAATGAGGTGATACCAGACACCACTCCAAGCCAACAGTTTCCACTACAGCCCATAAGAGGAAAAAGCAACTAATTTAAATAATCCTAGCATGGCATGTGGTGCATGAGTCAAGAAGGATTAGTTTCTATCCATGCCATGTATTAACAGTGGCCCCATTTAGGACGGCTCCCTTTTCCCATCTCAAGATGGAAAACATGATGGGGAAAAAGTATTTCCAAATACTACAGAAATGGTTTCCTCTGCTTTTAGCTCAAGAGGGACAAAGAAGGAAGAAGCAGAGGGATCACCCACCCAGCAGTGAGCAACACTCTCCTCAAATTAACTAAATAGTTAGCAAGCTTAGAAAAGACCATTAAAGGTAAACAGCTCCCAGAATCAAACTTTCCTACACCCATCCCCTCCCCAGGAACTCAAGTTTATTTTGTTTTGTAAAATGGGACAAATAAGCATGAGAAACTACCACACAATATTATAGAAATCATTCAGTTCATACCCATGTAGTTCTTTGGAGATGCAAACAAAGTGCCAAGCATTATTACTAAACGATGAAATTATTTATTTTCTCCCCCAAGCTATAGAGAGGAAGAAAAAAAGAAGTCATGCAAACAGCCAATTCTATTCCTAATACTCAATTCACAGCACTCAGAAAGTGGGACATCTCACAGCATATTGGACAATCTTCTTCCAGCTCATGAAGATTATTCCCAATACATAAATCTCACAGGATTATAAATGGAAGAAAAGAAACATATCCTTGGACCAGGTTTCTGCAGACAAAAATAAGCTTGTTTAAACAAACAGGAGGAAAGTATATTATCAGTCTTGAAGAGAGCAGGAAAGATTTTCTCCAAGGAGCAAAGCGAAATTAGATTTGAAAGCTTTGTGAGGGATGAATTCACGTTTTCTGAATATAAAACAACTGTCAGGACTGAGAAAGTCAATTAAACCTAAAGGACTGAATGGGAGGGAGGCAGGGAAATGCTGTGTGCAGCACAGAAGTCATGTGCTAGATAAAGAGGGCAATAGGCAAAGCATTTACAGATAAATACAACTCCTCCTCTCTCTCTGCAGAGATTTATCCTTACTGGAGAGTCATGAAAATGTACTCTGGGTGAGCATAACTTTAAGTTACATGAATGTTACTCAAACCACATCATGTACAATGGGAAAGGCAAGAGCATACAGTACAGGAAGGACATGAAGGCACTGGAGTGGGTACAGAGAAGGGCAGCTGAGCTGGTGAGGGGCCTGGAGAACCAGTCCTGTGAGGAGCAGCTGAGGGAACTGGGGTTGTTTAGTCTACAAAAAAAAGAAGCTGAAGGGAGACCTCATTGCTCTCTACAACTACTTGAAAGAAGGGTGTAGAGAGGTAGGCAGTGGTCTATCCTCACAAGTAACCAATGATAGAATGAGAGGGAACGGCCTCAAACTGTGCCAGGGGAAGTTTAGGCTGGACATGAGGAAAAACTTTTTCATGGAAAATGTTGTCAGGCACTGGAATGGGCTGCCCAAGGAGGTGGCTGAATTGCCACCCCTGGACATGTTTAAAAGCCATGTAGATCTGGTGCTTGGGGACATGGTGTAGTGACAGACTTGGAGTGGGTGGAAGGGCTGGACTTGATCTCAGAGGTCCTTTCCAGCCTGGATGAATCTGCGACATCACAAAATCATATGATCATTTCGGTTGGGAAAGACCTTTAAAATCATTGAGGCCAATGTCTAAGTCTACCAAGTGTACTGCTAAACCACATCCCCCAGCATCACGTCCCTGCCTCTCTTAAACAGCTCTAGTGATGGTCACCCCACCACTTCCCTGGGCAGCCTGTTCCAATGCTTGACCACTTTTTCAGGCAAGACTCTCTTCCTAATATCCAACCTAAACCTCCCCTGGGTGCAACTCAAAGACATTTTTTCTCATCCTCTCACTTGCTACTAGGGAGAACAGACCAACACTCACCTTGCTGCAACCTCCTTTCAGGAGTTGTAAAAGAGCAAGTAGGTGTCCCCTCAGCCTCCTGTTCTTCAGACTTTAAAAAAAAAAAAAAAAAATTCCCCCAGGTGCTCCTCGCCAGGCCTGTTCTCCAGACCCTTCACCAGCTTCATTGCCCTTCTGTGGACTCACCCCTGCACCTCAATGTCATCCTTTCAGTGAGGGTCCCAAAACTGAATCCATAATTCAAGGTGTGGCCTCACCAGTGCTGAGTACAGGGGAGACATTCTGCTGACAGTGCAGCCACACCATAAAAAAAGGCCAGCTAAATAAGGCTTTTGAAATAAGCCTTAACAGAGACAGCCAAATGTGAGAAACACCAGTACCAGACCTACAGGAACAGAGAAAGGACTGAGCACCTGCTAACAGTCTAGGATGGACACAGCGACATAACCCATGCCATGAGCAGCAGTGCTAGTGATGGGGGGAGGAGAGGGGAGGGCGGAAAAAAGCAGATTTACATCCCAAAACTTCCACTGCTCCTGCAGAGGGGAAGCCAGCACAGCATCTGGAGAGCAAAGATGCAGAAACTTCCAGCAAGGGCAAGATACTTTGCACAGTGATGCCAGCAGACTGACAGTCTGCAAACACACATCCAACAGCATGTGGCTATCACCCAATATTGGACTTTCAACAATGTTTTTACAACCATGACCGACTCAAATACATCTGAGTGCAGGGCCAGATGGAGTATAATGCCACCAACTGTGATAAGCAGCAGTAAAACTGAAAATACATTACTAGGATGGGAGACAATATGTGATAATCACTCCTGGAGCCAGTAGACTTCCATTTAAAAATTCAGAGAATAGAAACATTTGGCACCACAGTTTAGGGTTCCTGCCAAAGAAGCAGCAACATCTACTTCTTTCCAGGTCCAATGAGACCTCAGGCAGCCTGTGAATCCCAGGGAGAGCTTACACACCATAATTGTGTGTGAAAAGGATCAGAGATCCAAGAAAATGCATTCCAAAGGCAAAGTAAAAAGGGAACTAACACTACAAATGAGACACCAGTTCTTGCACACTGCAGGCCTGCAGCGAGGCCAGAAATGCAAGACAGTACTAGGGAGCAGCAACAACCAACTCCAGAAGAACTCCCAAGCCCTTGGTGGGAGCACACCAGTGGTCCCAGACAGCAGAGGCCATACTTACTACCCTTTCAAAACCTCAGTGACCACTAGCAAACCTGTGAGTGCAAGGCAAGCACCCCTTGGGTTGCAGGCTTTAAACATTTTGAGGAACACCAGCCACTGCTGACTGTATCAGTTGGCCCTGGGGTGGCATAAGGAACACCAGAGTGTGAAGGAGAATGGTAGGGGAATCCAGCCCATCCACTACAGAAAGCCCAGGCAAAAAGGCAACGAGCCACAGACAAACAGGCAACACAGAGTGGGGAGACAGCCTTCTGAAAAACAAAGACAGCAGTCGAGAAGCAGCCCAGTACAACTGTGAGACAGAAGGTGGCAGTTGATCACAGAATGTTAGGGACTGGAAGGGACCTTGAGAGATCGTCTAGTCCAAGCCCTCTGCCAAAGCAGGATCACCTATACCAGATCACACAGGAACTTATCCAGGTAGGTCTTGAATATCTCCAGAGAGGGAGACTCCACAACTCACCCTGGGCAGCCTGTTCCGGTGTTCCATCACCCTCACAGAGAAATAAATCTTCCTCCTGTTTCCACTAAACTTCCTATGCCTCAACTTCAACCCACTGCCCCTTGTCCTGTCACTGGGCATTGATGTAGGTAGATTTTCAGAGATCCTGCACAGGTGAACAAATAAATGACCAGATGTGCCTTATGTAGCTGCATCACAGACAAGCAACTATGCTTGCTTCTCTGGTGAGCTCACACGGACATCAAAGAAAATGGTACAAACAAACACAGTACTCCTCATCCAGTGATAAGGCAAGGGTGAGGGGTACAGAGACAAGGGCAGATGAAGGGCAGCAAGCCACAAAGATGATCCAGGGTCTGGAACACCTCTGCTGTGAGGATAGGCTAAGGGAACTGGGAATGTTCAGCCTGGAGAAGAGAAGACTCCAGGGGGAGCCTTCCAATACCTGAAGGCACCCTGCAGGAAGGCTGTAAAGGCACTTTTGTAAAAAGTGTCCACCCACAGGATAAGGGGAAATGGATTTAAGTTGAAGGAAAATAGGTTTAGATTGGATCTGAGGAAGAAATTCTTCACTACAAGGGTGGCAAGACTCTGGAATGGATTGTCCAGAGAGGTTGTGGATGCCCTGTCCCTGGAGATGTTCAAGGCCAGGTTGGATGGAGCCTTGAGTAGCCTGGTCTAGTTCAGAGGCATCCCTGCCCATGACAAGGAGGTTGGATTAAATGATTTCTAAGGTCTCTTCCAGCCTAACTAAGCCATTCTAGGATTCCATGAAGCCAAGACAAAAGATGCAGTATGCTGGTCTCAGCAAGCAGTTGTACAGAGTACCAAAGACTGTAAGCAGTGAGTCAGGAGAGATACAGCAAGCAGCTGGGACCTCAGTGGTGCAGTTGTGGGGCAAGAACATTCCAGCCCTAGGGTGCACGGCTGAAATGCACAGGGAGCAATTCGACTCAGCTCTCTAGCTGGAATTTAGGATGCTAAAATCGTGCTAGATCATACTGTAATATCCAAAACAAAGTAGCTGAGGGAAAACCATTCCCAAAACAAGACTGCCAGCTCTGACATGCACTGGGCTATTTGAATCAAAACAGTCTAGACTGAATGCAAAATGCAGCTCCTTGAAGTCAGCTAAAGCAGGCCATTTCTGATGGCTAATACAACAGACAGGCTGTTTTGCTGAATGCCTTTTCACGTAAAGCTGCCCCAGTCATCTTGGTAGTTTCTCTGCACATTGCCACAGACCTTGAGTCAGATGAACTGCACTTAAAGAGAACACCTGCCTCATGCAGGGGTGGTGAGTCCAACAGGCTTCCTATTGCAGCACTGGCACTGCTTGAGCCCATCATTCACCACAGGAAAACTGCAGCAGTCACGTCAGTTTTATGTCTTGGATAATCAAAATCTGCTTCATTCCTCTCCCACAGCCCATATGTTAACTTCAAATCTACTGTCTTCGAAATGTGGAAAGCCTCCCTGAATCAAAACAACAGCTCAGGCAGCGTTAAGTAATGGCTATTCTTTAAAAGATAGCAAATAAATGGATGTCTATACAAGCACAAACAACATGACATTCTACAATTCCTGCTGGAAGCCATACACAGTATAATTTTACTGACATTTTAAATAAAAGCCTGAAGGAGCTGCTGTGTAATTTATCAAGAAAAACAAAACAAAACAAAAAAACCCACACACACAAAAGAGAAAAACAAACCAAACAAAAAACAACAAACACCCAAACACAACACACCAAAACCCCCCAAACAAGCAGATGGAGAGGTGACACACATTGGTCATGCAGTAGGTTAGATTACTTGCCCAGAGGAGCAGACTTAAGGCTGATCTCCCCACAGCGTTCAACATCTAGAGATCACAGTGTGAAGTCAGACAGAGCAACCCTCAGCACTGAGCCAAATCTCCATCTTGTTCCCAACAGTTATTCCTGAGTCTTTTTACTATTTCAATAAATCAAAAATGTTCTGTTACTGTGGTTTGACAAAGTTTTAATCACAGATACTCCCATCTACAGACCGCGGTTAAAATAAGAGCTATTTGGTGTGGAAAGCTTGACAAAATTGTTCCAGAAGAAGGTTCTGGATAAAGCCTGAAGTTGAAATGCAAAAAGGGAAGTTCAGGGAATAAAACTCCAGACTGATAACAAGAAACTTCTAAATCCGGGCAACTACATAGGAGTATTAGTATCCCCTATAATGAGCGCCCAGTAAATACAGCTGGTAGAAGAACTGAAATAACCAGGCATGCCAAGATGCCTCTCTCTCAAGAAAAATCATGCTAAGATCAAGGAAAGATCTTGCCAAATTGACAGAAGTTTAGGATAACCAAGCAATATGATCAGAAAATAAAGAATCGGACAAAAATACCCCATAGGGCTAAAGAGACACAGGACTAACTAGTTATTGACTTGGAGCAATAAAAGCCAACTGCAAATATCTAGGTGCAAACTAGAACAGAGAGAGTTTAGCCCGTGCATGACTGGGAGATGAGCACAAAATACCAACTCAACCCAAACTGAAACAAACAGAAGCAGCATTTTCAGGTCTAGATAATAAAAAAGCCGTCATAGATGTTCTCAGGGCATACAAATGATTTGGTACTCATTGCTTCTCAGAGCAGTTTTTTCAGACAACATTTAACAAAAACATCAAGGGAAAAAATTACAAAGACAACAAATGCCAGGAGTGTGTGAGTCTGTGAAAACAGACTCAGTCACAAGACTAAGACTTCAGGCTACTGCAATGGGATAATTATGTACTGAGCCCTGTACAACACAGATCAGATGAGGGGGAAAGAATAAAATTTTAGGTTTCTATAAAGGGTACTGCAGAACGTCATATATGAAACCACAGAGCTAGGGGAAAAAACTCAGTTAACAGGTTAAGTCTGCTTAAAGTAATAACAAGGGCTGAAGTGGAAAACCTACAGTTAGACAGAGCTTCTTTCCTTCGTTTCAAACACCCAACTCCAGCTGAGTCAGACCAGGCTTACAAATTGAAAGGATCTTTGGGAATCCCACTGCCCAAGCTGCCAGGACCCACAGGCTGCAGGGAAGGAGATGTGGAGCCCAGTGGCTGGGAGATTTGAATGCTGCACCCTACTGCATGGGTTTGGCTGGCTGGCTAGCCACCCTCTTACAGATAGTCTGCCTCTCTTGATACCCACTTCAGAAACAGTCAACAATCCTGCCCTAACGTGGCAGTTTAGGCTGGGTGCCCCCTGCCACTGCTGCATGAGATACACCTCTGGTGTCCTGGGTGCCCACCCACAGGGGTGGACACAGGAAACGGCGTATTTCTACCCGTAAGTCCTGCGCCCTATAAGGCCATCTGCAAAGTCATTCTCTTCCTCTTTCTTCCCTCTCTGCTCCCATGGGAGATGTCCTCTCTTATCGGGTAATGCCGGGGGAGTATCCTCAAGGCCTCTTAGGCCTGTCTAGGCCTAATGCCAGGAGGAGAATGGAGGGCAGGGTAGTCTCAGACCTGGCCAGCCTGAGACTTGCCTAGCAGCGGGAGGGGGAAGAAAGAGTCCTGGGGGGTTTGGGTTTACCCTCAGGTGGGAAGAAGGGAAGGACTGGGAAGCTTTGGGAATTATGTAACGGGCTCTGTATGCTTTGGGATACTCTTTGTCACTATGCTTTGTAGTTTGTAGTTCTCTGTAGCTTCACCAATTGCTTTTCCATTTAAACTTTCCATCACTCTCCAATCCATTTGTGTGAGTCTCATTCGTTTGTCCCTTTCAGGGCAAGAGACGATCTGTCTGGCCCCAAACCAGCACACCTAATTTCCTGGTCACCTTCTCCACCTCAGGAAAGCCCTCACAGCTTTTCAAGAACAAAGTTCCCTCCGGACCTGATGGGTCTCTCTCTGTCCATTGCTGCCATCTTTAAGTACAGCAGAGTCACACTCCATGATACTGCTGTAGAATTCGTAGAATAATAGAATCGTTTCGGTTGGAAAAGACCTTCAAGATCACTGAGTCCAACCACTGTCTAACTCTACCAAGTCTGATGCTAAACCACATTCCTCAGCATCACATCTCTGCCTCTTTAAAACACTTCTAGGGATGGGGACTCAGTCACTTCCCTGGGGAGCCTGTTCCACAGTTTGAGAACCCTTTCAGTCACAAAGTTTTTTCTAACGTCCAATGTAATCCTCCCTTGGCGCAACTTGAGGCCATTTTTTCTGGTCCTGTCACTTGTTACTGGGGAGAAGAGACCAACACCCACCTCGTTACATTCTCCTTTCATGGAGTTTTAGAGAGCAAGAACATTTTCCCTCAGCCTCCTCCCCCCATCCTACAGAACCCCAGTTCCCTCGGCCTCATAAAATCTGTTTCCCAGTCCCTTCACCAGCTTTGTTGCCCTTCTCTGGACCTACTCCTGAATATCTTTCTTGCCTTGAGCGGCCCAAAATGAACCCAGTCCTTAGGGTGTGGCCTCACCAGTGCTGAGGCCAGGGGAACAACCACTGCCTTGGTCCTGCTGGTCACACTGTTACTGATACAGGCTGGGATGCTGTTTGCCACACTGCTGGTTCATGTTCAGCTAGCTGTCAACGAACACCCCCAGGTCTTTCACTGATGGGCAGCTTCACAGCCACTCTTCCTCAAGCCTGGATTGCTGTAGGGGGTTGTTGTGTCCTAAGTGCAGGACTTGGCCTTGTTGAATCTCATACAGTTGGCCACAGTCCATCAATCCAGCCTGTCTGGGTCCCTCTGTAGAGCCTTCCCACTCTCAAGCAGATCAGCTGATCTCTGATTTGCTCTTCCCCAGCAGCACCACAACTATTCCTGAGCCTCTCCACCATTACTATTTCAGTAAATCAAAGATGTTCTTTGTTACCATGATTTGACAGAAAGTTTAGTCATTTCCTTCTCAACAGAGTCAGAGTGACACATGCACAGCCCACACCTCAGGCAAGCTGTATGGCTGCTTGTAGCCTAACAAGGAAGGGAATGTTTGCATGAATTCTCTAAATTGAACTGGTTCAAACTCTATCTTGTCACCAGAAAGATTCAGTTTGTTTCACAGGCTGCTGGGGAAGTGGTCTACATTTTCCACCCACCTGCTTCCTTCCTTGCTCAAACTCAATTTAGCTATACTAATGAACTTCCTCAGAAACTCCATTAATTTCAGTCCAAGTTCGATTTCAGAAATTTGTATTTAAGAATCTTCTCCCACCATGCCCTCTGACCCCACAGCACATGCAGACTTCCAGCACACACACAAGCCTGAACTGAACTTGAGGGACAGTCCTGCTTGATTACCATGTTTTGTAATTGGACCGTTTGCACCTTGAGAACATGGTCAGACTAGCAGTAAAGTCACTTAGGCACCAAACTGGGGATGTGCAGCACCAAGAAATCACACAGGGAAAAGAGACCTGGGCATAAGACTTTTAAGATCCAGTCCAACCATTAATCTAGCTCTACCCAGATTGGCACTAAATATGTGCCTCAGCATCACATCTCCACATCTGTTAAACATTTCCAGGAATGAGGGTTCAACCAATCCCCTGAAGAGCTTATTCCAGTGTTTGAGAGCCCTTTCAGTCACAAAGTCTCTTCTCATAGCCAATCTAAACCTCCCCTGCTGCAACCTGAGGCCATTCCTTCTCATCTTGTCACTTGTTACTAGGGAGAAAAGACTAATACCTTTATAGATTTGCTATGAATTCCTTTCACGGAGTTGTAGAGCAAGGAGGGTTTCCCTCAACCTCTTTTTCCACAGGCTAAACAACTCCAGTTCCCTCAGCTGCTCCTCACCAGACCTGTTCTCCAGACCCTTCACCAGCTTCTTTGCCCTTCTCTGGACACACTTCAGCATCAAAATGTCTTTCTCACGGCAAGGGGCCCAAAACCAAACCTAGTACTCAAGATGTGGCCTCACCAGTGCTGAGTCCAGGGGAACAGTCACTTTCCTGGTGCTGCTGGTCATACTGCTCCTGATACAGGCCAGGATGCCATGGCTTTCTTGGCTACCTGAGCAGTCTGACAGCAAAGCTCAGCTTGGCCTTAAAAACTTGCAGGGATGGGGTTTCCGCCACCTCTTTGGGCAACCTGTTCCAGTGTCTCACCACCCTCATGGTGAAGAACTTCTTCCTAACATCTAATCTAAATCTTTCTTCCTCTAGCTTGGATCCATTCCCCCCAGTCTTATCACTACCTGACACCCTAAAAAGTCCCTCCCCAGCTTTCTTGTAGCCCCCTTCAGACACTGTAAGGCCACAATAAGGTCTCCTCGTAACCTTCTCTTCTCCAGGCTGAACAACCCCAACTCTCTCAGCCTGTCCTCATAGGAGAGGTGCTCCAGCCCTCTGATCATCCTTGTGGCCCTTCCTGGACATGTTCCAGCACATCCATATCTTTCTTGTAACAGGGGCTCCAGAACTGGAGACAGTACTCCAGCATCCACATTAGGGAAGCGGTCTGGTAAGAAGACTGTGCAATCAGATATGACAGTATTCCATCTGGAAGACATTTTCCACACCAGGAATTTGATATTACCAAATACTGGTCTTGTCACTTTTTTGCCACTTTCATAGCTATGTAGAGTTTACTGACCCCAAAGTGACTAAAGACACTGACCTTAATAATTACATGGCAAGCTGGAACACACAGGGTAGACAGCCATCTTCAGGCATTATTTCTGTCCTTCTGTAAATACTAATAACCAGTTGGTGCCTCAAGCAGCTTGGTTCTGGCAGCCAAAATGCTGCAAAAGTTTCATTAGAAAAAACTGCTGTTCATGGGAAAGATTATCACAATGGGCTGTAATGCTGCTATCACTAAACTAACATGGAAAGATTATCACAGTGTTTATCTCTTATAGAACCCAGTTTGGTCTCATTCTTCTACATATGCAAAAGAGTCAATAGTTGGCATGCACCTCTTAGCTGGAGGCTTATGAGACACTTTCAGCCTTGGCATGCTCCATCAAATGCAAAAAGGTGTGGCCACACACTGGTTTCTGCCTTCCTTCCCAACTGTAACAGAAATAAACCCAAGACATTCCTTAACAAAGAGGAACTGGGCCTACCCGTCAGCTTTGACATAACATTTTCCAGGAAGATGCCTGCCCTTCAGTTATTCTGAATTGTGTGCATCTGTGAACTTCACAGTGAGTCACAGCAAGACTTTGCCATTCGTAAAAGCAACACAAACAGCTCCAACACCACAAACTTATAAAGCCTTGTTTGTGAGGCACACACATCCAAACTGTCTCCAGAGCTGACAAGTGAGGTGGAAGCCACACAAGCAGCAAAAAGCAAAAGCACTTACCAAGAAAAGGAACAAAACACTTTTGTTGTTGCTGTTACTGTTAAGAGAAAAGGCAGTCAAAAGATTTGAGCTAAAACCCCTAGAAGTTAAGATCAGCATAACTAGATGTTTTGCCAGCTTCACAAGTAAGATAGCCCCAAATGCTGGATGGTAATGGGTCTACAAAAGGACCATGACTGTCAGGGCAGGAGCAGCACCACAGCAACAGACCTCATGCTTGGGAAAGAGCCAGAGTAGACTAGACTTACCTCAACAATCCCTGTCACAGCTTCAAGAGAAAACAAGATCCTTCTCCAGAACTGTCACTCTTGAATTGCTGCCACTTTCCTCTTTACCTCAGGAAAGGAGAAAGGTACACTACATCCCATGAAACTCTTGCTAGGGAGTAGAAGCAACCCAGAAGCACTACTGAAAGACATCAAACTATGCTGCCTGTAAGGAGTACAAAAGCAAACTGAAGCTTTCAAGATCACCTGCAATCTGTGTAAGTTGGTATTGCTCAAGGAGCTCTCAAGTATCATAAACTTGGACAGCTATTAGGTGACAAGAAGTACAGTCAATTTATCCTTACTTCAGAAGGAAGGGAGAGCTGAGGGCCAGAAACAAGCAAGTACTACTCTGAGAGGTGCCAAGCAACCAGGACAAGGGGAGCACCCTTAAGAGCAAGGATAAACATCCTGCCCCAGTCAGAGCTGAGCAACCTGAGGGCAAGTCCCACAGTCATGGGTGGCAAGTGAGGATCTTCTCGCTCCTTCTCTATGCTTACCATCTAGCAGACAGACAACAGGAGGTTTTATTTGTCTTAGTTCTTACACACAGACACTTCTGCACCATGAAAGAAGACTGCAGGTATCTCTTTACCATGTTTCCAAAAGCCTTTCTGGATTACTTTGATTTTCTTCAGGAATCTTCTTTATAACCAACCTATTACAGCACTTTGAGGAGTAAGGATGGTACCAATAGCATTAGATGGCCTTTCTCTAAAAATTACAGGGCATTATCCTCAGAAGAAAAACTTCATTAGATTTCCATCTTTCTGCTTATTTAAGGGGTCAGTGTCTTGTAACAAGAGAAAAAAAATGTTTTTTTTCTCAGGGAAAATACAAAGGACACCATTGAAGGGAGAGAAATGAAACAGGCGGAACACAAGGGATAAACAAGAAGCACCAAAATCAATTTCCCTTTCTAGACCATCAATTCAAGTTCAGATCAACGATACAGCAATCAAAAAAGTTACCAGCACCAGCTTGCCCCCAAGCTCTTCATGGTCTTAATCAAACCAGCATATGCTGTGATGGCAGCCTACCTGTCAGAGGGAAATTTATGCATCTCATAGACTGTAGCCCTGTGCAACTACAATCAGCAGGCTCTGAAGGAAGCGGGACTGGACAGCCACAACAGCCCAAACAGCTCCACCACTGTAACAAACACACCAGGTCAAGTGCAGTATGTGTTCTGATGGCAACACAGACACTGGTCCTGTCAGGAGCACTGGATCGGTGCTGTGATGAGATGTTCCCTCATCAGCTGTGGTAGTCTGGCTCCCCTTAGCAATAGCAGGGCACTGGCATCTACAGCCCAGGGTTCTGAGCCAAGTACTGCAGTGTCAAGAGCAAAGTCATAAGGTTTATGGAACAGAGCTTTAAAATGCTGGGGCTGGGAACAAGATGGAGCTTGAGCATAAATACTAAGGCATCCAACAAAACCAGTAAGCCTTAAATCAGAATGAGTGACGATGAACAAATGCGTCATAGCAGAACCTGGAGCAGAGCTGGGTGGGGCTATTTGACCCCAGAAAGCAGTACCTTCACCTATGAGCTTTCCACAAAACTCAGTCCTACTAACTCTCCTACTTTACTCCCACAGTTTTCACTCTCATGGAAGAACAAGCAGCCCTAGACACCATAATAGCCAAGCAGAAACTAGTTCAGTGACAGCAAGTTTCCTATTTCCCATGAAATACAAAAAAGTATTTAATATTTGATTGATTGACTTCTTTAGCAGACAGGAGGTTGCTTGTTATTTTTAAGGAAAGAGGCAAGCTCTACCCAGATTCTGAAGTGGGCACTGGATGTGAAATGGCTACTTACAAGACGCTGAAGAAAAAACAAGTGCATCATTGTTTGTGTTGTACCTTCATTTAGAAACCACCTAATAGCCATCTTTTCCATGAAGCACAGTTAATATTAGAAGTCACATGCATCCTACACAAGACTGTCTCTGTTATCCTACCACAAGGACGCTCCTAGAATCCACTACAAGTCTCCTCAACTCCTTGTTTAACTAGAGTGCTTTATAACAATGTTTTCCACCAGATTTGCACCAGCTTTGAGGATTGCAGCTGAGATTTCCCATGTGGTAACCATGCAATCCAAAGAGCCAAAATGAAGTATGACCCAATAACCATTAAGTCAAGAAATTCACAGAATCATAGAACGCTAGGGGCTGGAAGGGACCTCCAGAGATCACTGAGTCCAACCACCCTGCAAAGCAAGACTATTTAGAGCAGGCCACATAAGGAATGCATTCAGGTGGACTTTTAAAACCTCTAGAGAAGGAGACTCCACAACCTCTCTGGGCAGCTCTGTCACCCCCACAGTTTAAAAAGGTTCTTTTTCATGTTGAAACGGAATTTCCTGTGATCACGTTTGCACCCAGGACCCCCAGTCCTATCACTGAGCATCACCAAAAAGAGACTGGCACCATCCTCCTGACAGATACCCTTCAGATATTTGTAGACATCAAAAAGTCCTCTCTCAGCCTTCTCTTCTCCCAACTAAACAGCCTCAGGTCCTCAGTCTCTCCTCCTAAGAGAGATGCTCCAGTCCCTTAATCATTCTCACAGCCCTCCACTGAACTCTCTCCAGTAGCTCCCTGTCCCTCTTGAATTGGGAAGCCCAGAACCATACACCATATTCCAGATGTAGTCTAACTATGGCTCAGTAGAGGGGGAGGAGAATCTCCCTTCATCTGCTGGATGTATAGTTTCTCTCAAATGAAAGGTATTCTTATGCCAGGAAGATGCAAAAGGAAGATCTATTTAGCCCTACAGATACTGCAGCAAACAAATCAGAAAGAAAAAACAAAGAAACCATTATTTCCCTGTCTGTTTTAAAAGGGAGAAAACAGTGAGCAAGACGCCAAGATGGCCTCAAGTTGCTCCAGGGAATATTTAGATTGGATACTAGAAGAAACTTCTTGACTGAAAGGGTTTTCAAACACTGGAATGGGTTCCCCAGGGAGGTGGTTGAATCCCTACCCCTGCAGGTGTTAAAAGAGGCAGAGGTGTGATGCAGAGGGTTTAGCACCAGCCCTGGTAGAGTTAAACAGTTGTTGGACTCAAGGATCTTAAAGGTCTTATCCAGCTACAATGATTCTGTGATTCTATGATTACTAGCATACAGAATGAAATAATAAATAAATAAATCAGGCAGGCTGGCTATTTTTAAGAGATGTTACAAAGTAGTAAATTTAGTTTATGACAAACCATACTTCTTGCTGTAAAAAGCATTTGGAAATTATACAAGCAGCTCTACACACATTTTATAATGCACACACCCTGAGGAACTTCACTTGATGCATTATTGACAGGCAGCTACTTCTGAGGCAAGATGAGACAAACTTTGAACATCATTACTGAAGAATGGTACAGTACAGAGAAGGAAAACAACAGAACAAGAATGGTGACCTGCTGCAGGACTTACATAAACAGACTAATTAGCTCAGAGTTTGTCTACACTACAAAAATTAACTCAAGTATTGTCTCTAACCTGACCTCCCATCTACATCTTTAGTTCAAACATTGCACTTTTAACTTGAGATGGTGCAAGACACAGGCCTAAGTTTGATTAAGCATATTTAAGCAATACCTAAGCACCAATGCAGACAACACTCAGGGATCCCTACGTCCCCCAAGATTTCCCTGCTATTATCTCCCTGCCATGAGCACAAATACAACACCACCACACCCTATGGACAAATTTAGAAAGCAATGCTACTTTTTAATATAGATTTTTATATATAACTACATACATATTTAAAATACATATGTATTTTTAAAGTTTAGCCCTACATATAAACATAGCAGAACCTTCAGACTCCCTGGCATCCTGCAAGCACAGCTACTGCTATCTAAAGCAATAGCCCTCCTTCAAAGGAAACCCAGGATCACTTGAGCTTGACTCATTCCAGAGGAGCCAGCTCTGCTGGGATACACAGCTGGGACCACTTCTCCCCTTTTTGGCTACTCACCAGGGGAGGGGTAGTGATGAGAACATCATTCAGTATTTTGGGCACGCAATCTCTTAATTGCTAGCAGGAGCCACTATCGAGCTCAATAATCATGGTCAAGACAGCTATGAGCACAGAATCACACAATCACAGCTGCTAAGACTGCTTTTGTTCATGGCCAGCATTGGTATGCAGATCTCCACTGCAGTGAAGGTCTTTAGCAGCTTCAAGACAGACAGGTGCTGAAGCTAGGAGGAATAAAAAGCCAAGGTAGATGACCCAAGCTGGCCAACAGAAGTATTCCATCTGATAAGGGTTATATCCTCTATAAAATTGAAAGTTTGCTGGAGATAACGCCTCCCTCTCCTTCCCCTCTACTCTGTCCTGTCTGGAGACTTTCAACACCAGCCTGGACACATTTCTAAGAAGCCTGATTCAGGTAAACCTGCTTTAGCAGAGCAATTGGACTAGATTATCTCCAGAGGTCCCTTCCAACCCCAGCCATTCTGCAGTTCTATGATTCTTCTCCTCAACAACGGCCAATCCTGGAGGGTCTCAGCCATTATTCTGCTCCCAGGGCTGACTCTCCTGTTCAGTGTGACTGCCGTGCTCTCACTGGAGCTGTAATGCTCGAAGTGCTTGACATCCAGCATTCACTCCCGGGAGCACACAGCTCACAACTGCTACAGTAACTACAGACTTCATATTAGTATTAGATTTTGTTATTACTGTTTTATTAAATACATTTCATCTGACAGGCCTCCTTTTTCTCAATTCCATTTGGGGGGGGGGAAGGGGATGCAGGGATGGATGATCAGGAGGCTGCCAGCTTTTAGAGGGGGATTCACTTTTCATTGTTCCTAGTCTCAAAGCTATGCAGTATGTTGAGTCTGCGCTATAGCTGCCTGCTTCTCATTGAATACAGTTCAATTTGGATTAATTTCACATATGGCTTCTATCAGACCTCCAAGGATCTCTTGCTGCCCTCACACTCCTGTATAAACATCAACAAGATTCAGACACGAGGCTCTAGATATGGGAGGCCTCCAAAGTCTGCAGCACAAGCTAGACAGAAGGATTAAAGCAAGGACACCACAGAAATTATAGTGCTCTGAATTTCCTTCTGTGCGGGCTGCAGTACAGAGGGCAGGAACAGGCACTTCGAGGATTGCCCATGGCAAGTGGCACCACACCAAAGGAGCATGTCCTCCAGCAGGGCTGGTGGAGGTACCCGAGGGTCACATACACTTCAGCTGCCCAGGCCACTCTTCCCCTCCACCACTCTCAGAAGAAGCCAACAATACAGAGAATGCTGGCCTCAGCCAGACAGCACCACAGCAATGTAGTCTTGCAAGAGATAGCTGCCACACTGTAGACCAGCCAGCTAGCCAAGCACATCCAACCCCAAAACATCACTGCCTGGAAGGCTCATTTTTCTTAAACATCAAGCAACAGTGTTATGGACTGTGCTGTTGTACCCTTGTGATTTCTAAATCCTCAAGCCAGCAGAGTCATTTGCCCTTATGCAGCTGGTTCTGGAGGAACTCTCACCACCCAACAAGCCCATCTCTATCCGCAGCAAAGCCCAATCATCTGGGGTCCCTGTTTCCTTGCTCCTCACTTCCACACCCAAAGACTTCAGCAGCAGAGACTACAGCATCATGCAATGGGGGGCAGCAGCAGGATGCCCTCCTCCCTTGACCAGCTTATCTCCCTAACAGCTCACCCAGACAAAAGAGACAACAGCAAAGACATCTCTGCTTGAGCCACGTTTGGGCGGGTCTCCAGCCCCACAAAGCTGGGAGGGAGTGCTGATCTGCTTGAGATCTGGATAGGCTGGATCAAGGGGTTGAGGCCAATTGTATGAGATTAAACAAGGCCAAGTACTGGGTCCTGCAATTCGATCACAATCCCATGCAACACTCCAAGCTTGAGGAAGAGTGGCAGTAGAGGTGCCCAGCAGAGAAAGACCTGGGGATGATGACCGACACCCAGCTGAACAGGAGCCAGTAGTGTGCCCAGATGACCAAGAAAACCAACATATCCCAGCCTGTATCAGGAATAGTGTAAAAAATAAAACAAGATGGTTTAAGCTGGTACATTTACAATCAGCTGATCTACTGTGAGCTCAGAACAAGTATTTTTCTACATATAACAAAATTAATTTTTTTGCAGCTTGACAGGGTTAAAGGAACAAAAATTTATTGCAGTAACCAAACATTTCTCAATGGACAAGTGTGCAGTGATTACTTAACTAACACAAACAGTTTGCAGGCTCCATGCAAGGAATGTATGAGATAATTGTAGAGCATTCTCTTCCACTCGTATTTCACAAGTACTTTTTAGGTAGCTATGGAGACATTACAGCCTGTTTCATTTTGCTGTCATAACTAGATAGCTATTGACTGCTTGGTAAAATTCCTTGGAAGGTTGTGGAAAGATGAGGGAGTCTTAAGTACTGCAAGGTCTGAAAGCAAGAAGCTGAATAAAACAAAAACAGATTTCAGATGGAGACAGATGCATGGAGGCTCCTTGCAGGAGGTCCTCCTTTAGTACTTCAGAGTAAGGAGGTAAACATACTGCATGGATTTGGGAGGGGCAGGTCCTGCCTGACCAACCTGATCTCCTTCTATGATCAGGTGACCACCTGGTGGATGTGGGGCAGGCTGTGGATGTAGTCTACATGGACTGCAGCAAGGCCTTTGACACTGTCCCCCACAGCAAACTCCTGGCCAAGCTGTCAGCCTGTGGCTTGGACAGCAGCACTCTGTGCTGGGTTAGGAGCTGGCTGGAGGGCAGAGCCCAGAGAGTGGTGGTGAATGGTGCCACATCCAGCTGGCAGCCTGTCACTAGTGGTGTCCCCCAGGGATCAGTGCTGGGCCCCATCCTGTTCAGTATCTTTATTGATGATCTGGATGAGGGGATTGAGTCCATCATCAGTAAGTTTGCAGATGACACCAAGCTGGGAGCAGGTGTTGATCTGTTAGAAGGTAGAAGGGCTCTGCAGAGGGACCTTGACAGGCTGGACAGATGGGCAGAGGCCAATGGCATGAGACTTAACATGTCTAAGTGCTGAGTTCTACACAGTGACCACACCAACCCCATGCAGTGCTACAGGCTGGGGTCAGAGTGGCTGGAGAGCAGCCAGGCAGAAAGGGACCTGGGGGTACTGGTTGACAGTAGGCTGAACATGAGCCAGCAGCGTGCCCAGGTGGCCAAGAAGGCCAATGACATCCTAGTCTGGATCAGGAATAGCATGGCCAGCAGGAGCAGGGAAGTCATTCTGCCCTGTACTCAGCACTGGTTAGACCACACCTTGAGTACTGTGTCCAGTTCTGAGCCCCTCAGTTTAAGAAAGATGTTGAGTTTCTTGAACGTGTCCAGAGAAGGGCAACAAAGCTGGGGAGGGGTCTGGAGCACAAGCCCTATGAGGAGAGGCTGAGGGAGCTGGGGGTGTTTACCCTGGAGAGGAGGAGGCTCAGGGGAGACCTCATTGCCATCCACAACTGCATGAAGGGAGGCTGTAGCCAGGTGGGGGTTGGTCTCTTCTCCCAGGCAACCAGCAGCAGAACAAGAGGACACAGTCTCAAGCTGCACCAGGGGAGGTTTAAGCTGGATGTTAGGAAGAAATTCTACACAGAAAGAGTGATTTGCCATTGGAATGGGCTGCCCAGGGAGGTGGTGGAAGTGTTTAAAATAAGACTGGATGAGGCACTTAGTGCCATGGTTTAGTTGATTAGATGGTGTTGGGTGATAGGTTGGACTTGATGATCTTGAAGGCCCTTTCCAACCTGGTTAATTCTGTGATTCACTGTACAGTGTGCAGGCAAGAGAAGGATAGTCTCTCGACCAGGTCCAAAAGGAGAAGTATTTCTAGCTACCACTAACATCACTCTGCACAAAACCAGGCATTCTCCAAGGGTGTGCTGTGGCTTTGCTCCAACACAAAGCTCTCTGGAGACACGGTGGGACTCCATCCTTGCAATCATTATGCTGGGCTACACAATGTTCCCCTCTTCCTCTCAGCAGTTTATGTGGAAGCTTCATACCCAGCAAGCCTTGCAGGTCATCAGTGCCTTCCCTCTACACTCTGCAGGTATTCAGCCTTGGCACAGACTGGTTAAACAATCCTAAACTTCACTCTCCTTCCAACAACAGCTCAAGAGCTTGCTGTAAGCCATGCAAATGATGGTCATCAGCAACCAATTCTACCATGATGCTCCAAAACAATCCCACAGGAAAAGCCTTTTACCACATTGACACCTTTACGATCAAAACCTTCCACATATGAGGATTTAAGATCACACATCACAACAAGCAAGTCTGAAATACAAGATGCCAACCTAAAAAACAGTGTGTCACACAGAGAAGGACAGCAAATAATTATGGCTTTGGGCCCCATTTAGAACTCCTTCAGTCATGAGAACAACAGATCAGGCTCTTAACAGATTTCACCCTTTGGATCAAAGAGAAAGGAAAACCTGTTCAACCAAAGCATTTCTTTGAATTTCACCTTAGACCTAGTCACAACAATGGAGCCAGAACCTGCAGAATTATCTCTACTGCCAAGCTACAGGAAGTTTACCAGCACCACCCTGAAAACACACCTCAACTTTCTCATCTCCATGTTGTATTTAAAGCCTCATGGATGTTTACCAAAAAGATGCTCTCAAATAACCCTGCAACTGGAGGGGAGTAAGTCTCTGCTGTTGGTAAAAGCTTGAGCACCTACAACAGACCTGTTGCCAGTCCTTTCATGTAAGGCCCATCCACCTGTGCAACCACATCATCAATACTGTTTCACTAATTTGCGTGAAGGCTTGAAAGGGGGGAAGGATTCATCACCCTTTAAGCTCCCAAAAAAACTGGCTGAGGAGTGCCATTAATGCCCTCAGGGTGCACTGGTGTCACCAGCTTCTGTGGGTGGAAGCAGTCAGTCAAGACAGCACAAGAGAAGCTTTCACCACTCCCAGTGGCAGTCAATGTGGCCAACATTCACAGTGCCCTGAGCACAGGTTTGCCATGTGTTTCTCTAGCTGGCACTAGCAGCCAGCAAACAGCAAGGCTACCCAGCTCCAGTCCTCACCAGCACAGGGCTGTACTGGGAGTAGGACAAACTAGCCAGAGGGGCAGCACCACTGGGCAGCCCCAGACTCACCCCACATCTAGCTGCTCCCAGATGTTTCTGCCACCACAACTATGCCAGCAGCACCCCAGTTTTGTGGCATCACCACAAATCCAGCCGCATGCCCCACCAGGTACCAGAGGCACGTTATGTGACTGCTGCATCCCCATGCTGTGGGGCACAGCCCAGCCTCAACCCACTGCTGCTGGATGGCTACATGCCTCCCCCCAGGGTAATGGGGTGGAAGGGAGGCACATCTACATCCCCAACCCAGCAGCAGTCTTCCTGCTCACTCAGAGACCAGAGCCACCCCTCTCCCTGGAACCACACACCAAAATGGCCTCCAGTCCTCCCAGGCAAGAGTAGTGGGAAGAGATGTACACTCCTCCATAGTGTCCAAATTCCTGGATAGTGATGCACATCCCAAGGATACCCAAAACTCACATCTGATAGGGTCCTTCGGTTAGAATCTGTTAATTACATGTTTTACATCCAGGGGAAGATATAGACTGAGGTCTATAAGATACAGACCAAGCATTATATGCTCTCTGTGGAGGAAGAAAAGGAACCACAGCCCCAAACTAACCAATCCAACCAGCCAAAAACTAAACAAAACCCACAAAATATTTTTTAAATCCTCACCTAAGACAAGAAAAACTAGTTCTTAGAGCCAAATTAGGCTTAGCCAAGAAACATAAACAGGTATTTATGAACCTTTCCCTGCTCTTTCCCTCACAAATGTAATAAATTAAAAGTGTTGTCACAAGTTAAACAAGCTTCAGTTAAATGGAGGGGAAAAAAACAAACAAACACAAAACACGCTGGATGGCTCCAAGATCCAACTGACAAGTCTTTTCAGGTCTGCTCTAAACCAAAACCAACTTCCCAGAGATTTAAATTAAGAGTAAAGAAACCATCTCCTTTGCTTAAGGCTATTTTGGAAGCAGGACAGAGGATACTACAGCAAGACTGGCACCTGAACCCACCAGGAGGCATCCAGCTACCACATAACTTTCTTGGGAGATTAGTTGCTCAATACACCCACCTCTTCTGGAAGAAGACTTTGGCTCCACTGTGTGTACAGTTGTGAGCAGGAATTGGGAACACTAGAGCATGCCTTAGCTGCTCCAACATGTCCTTATATCCCACCTTCTATGTAAGCCACTAACCTGGTGAAATGGTCTATAATACACATGTTGTCCAGAAGAACCACCATTTGAACTTGGATCTTGAGAGAAGCCACCAGGGATGGCTACTTCAGCCTCCAGCTGCAACATGAAGATTCCTCCCTCGCAGCACAGAGATCCCTGTGAGGTAGGTTGCACAAAGCACTTCTCAGTGTGCAACACCTTGCATTTTCATTGTAACAGAATTTTGGAGAGGATGACATTTTTGCCTGGTTCTTAAAAGAGGAGCTCAATGTACCATCCCACCCCTCTCATTTAATAACAGTCTATCGGAGATGCTTCCCGAGCAGAAGAGAGAGCAAAGAGGCCTCAGCACAGGGAGCGAAGCCATCGAACCACCAGCTCTCACCATGAAGTCTATTTTCCAGCTTGGACACTTGGATAGGGAAACCAATGCAGGTCCCAGCACCAGGAACACTCCCTGTTCCCACACAGCCACAGCCCCATCCACACCCTAAGCCTTCACTTCTGCTCTATCCTGCACACAACAACTCTGAGAGACAGCACACTTAGCACAGAATCATAGAACTGTTGAGCTTGGAAGAGACCTCTGAGATCATTAAGTCCAGCAGCTTGCCTAGAGTACACAATCCCATTTCTCCCACCAGGCTCACTCCCAACACTCCTCCGGGATGGGCAAAGGTGAACTCATACTATATTTTAGCAGAGTTTTATAAACCTAAACCAGAGTTGTAAACGAAATACTTTGAAGGCCCAAGAAAAACTTGCAAAAGAAGGCAAGACAACACCATCATAAAGCAGACATCTACCAATACCCACTGGAACAAAGCTGGAAGTGGGGAGATTCAGACTGGACGTCTTCACCACGAGAGTGATGAGAGCCTGGAATGGGTTGTCCAGGGAGGTGGTTGGGGCCCCATCCCTGGAGGTGTTTAAGGCCAGGCTGAATGAGGCTCCAGGCAGCCTGATCTAGCGTGAGATGTCCCTGCCCATGACATGGGGGGGTTGGAGATAGATGATCCTTGTGGTCCCTTCCAACCCTGATTGATTCTATGATTCTATGGTCAAGCTGAGGAGATCTCCATAGGCTATATGCTCCCTCCCCATGACAACATCTTGTCTCCAGAACACTTCTTCATGAGAACACTACCTGATTCAAGCCTAAGGGAAAAGAGATTCTGGCACTCTCCATCTGGCAAGAGTGATTTTTACAAATCCATGGCAACTGTGTGTGCAGAATCCAAGTGCTACAACCATGTGGGATAAACAATTTTCAGAAACACAGAAACAACTCAGCACTTTTCTACAATGAAGATATTTCTTCGCACATGATCTTCAAGGAAGACATTATTTACCAGCATTACATTCTGTAGAACCTCAATTTGATACTACAGACACCTTCACATGCCAATCTCATGATGTCCAAAAGCATGGAGACCAGCTTCCAAAAGGGCCAGTCTGTTCTTTTGCCCATCCCACACATTCCCTATGACCCCTAGATCTAAAGAGCTAATCTTTTTCAACTGTGCTTACACCTTTCCCATGTTTTGCAAAGGCTGTATTTCTATCTAAACTTCATACATGGTTATAGCTAGTGAGTGCACATACCTTAGAGAGAAAATACCAAGACTTCAGTAAAACACCTATCTAGACATTCTGGATTATTCTGCATCCTTTGAAGAGACTTGAACTTTCTCAAACTCTGGAGGTAGTCAGAAATTAAATTTTGCTCAGATCAAAACCTATGCCCTAAAAAGACACTCAGTAGCACAGGACAGTCTAAGCATGCTCAGCAAATGCAGCACATCCTCAAAGCAACCTGAAAGGAGGCCAGAGTGAGGTGAGGGTCAGCATCTTCTCCCTAGTAATGAAAGTGACAAGAGGAAATTACCTCAAGCTGCAACAGGAAAGGTTTAGACTGGCTTTTAGAAGAAACTTCTTTGCTGAAAAGGTTCTCAAACACTGCAACAAGCTCCCCAGGGAAGTGATTGAATCCCCATCCCTGGAGGTGTTTTATAAGAGCCAGTGGTGCTGAAGCACATGGTTCAGCACCAGATTTGGTAGAGTAAAATATAAGTTAGGCTCGATCTTAAAAAATCTTCCAAACAGAACAAATCTATGATCAGAAGAGAAGGCTTTTGGGAGACCTCACAGCAGCCTTACGGTATATGAAGGGGACCTACAAAAAAAGCTGTGGAGGGATTGTTTACAAGGACATGTAGCACTAGAACAAGGGGCAATGGTTTTAATCTACAGAAGGGTAGATTTATCTTGGACATTAGGAAGAAATTCTTTACTATGAGGGTGGTGGAACACTGGAACAGGTTGCTAATGGAGTTGATTGAGGCCCCAATCCTAGAGACATTCAAGGTCGGGCTTGATAGGGCTTAGAGCAACCTGATCTAGTTGGAGATGTCCCTGCTTCATGCAAGGGGGTTGGAATAGAAAACATTTAAAGATCCCTTCTAACCCTAATCTGTGATAAACCTTAACTGCATCTTACTACAGCAGACAGAGAAGCCAGGTCTGACATTTTCTATGTCAAGGGAAGAAGCATAACAAAACAAACTCTGAGTCACTCAAATCACTCTACAGCAAGGAGTAACATCATTATTATTAAGGACTTCCCTTCTGAAATTAACTACTTAAGTCTGAAATCCTTAGTACTTGCTCTATGCTAGGTTGAACCTCTTGACCCATGACTGCCCAAGCATGAACCTGGCAGAAAACTAGACTCCCATGCCCATGCCTGCTGATAGAGCACATAGACAGCTGCATGCACAGCTGCCACAGCATTAACAAGAGGCACCACTCTTCCTCATGCCCAAAAATCAGATCCTGGTGCTAGTTTGGTAGATGCATGGGTGGGGTTTTTTCTGTCATGCATAGAAGAGCACAACAGGCAAAAGATTTGAAAATGAGGAGGCTGAGGGGGTTGTTTGGCAGTTTAATTGTTCCTACAGCACTGAAGCTATTTTTCTGTTATCGACTAAAAATAACATACATTTTATCTCCCTTCACAACCACCTTCATGTCCATGAGCTACTTGGGGTTACAGAGAACATTCATATATAAAATATACCCTGCACTTTTCCCTAGATTTTTGTTTCAGAGTTGATCGGTCCGGAGAAAGGCAGGCAAGACCAAATCATTACCATTTCCTCTTATTTTGACACATCATGACAGGGCAAGAAATTAAAGTTGTTCTCCCAAGAGTTTCACATTTGGAGCCACAAGAACTCTTTGATTTAAAATGTGCTGATTCACACTAGCAGTTATCAGATTCTTCTAGCCTGAGACATAATGACACAGCTGTGTTCAGCAGCACAAAGATTCTCCAGTTTAGAGTTCAAATGCTGCAGCAGCCAGCTCAAGTCTCAGACCTCAGTTTTCCACTGTTCTTTAAGAAAAAGCCTATAAAGAAAGATGTAAGTAGAAATCAACTTGTAGGTCACTGTACTTGATCTTGGTGCCTTTTGTTCATAGGTGGCCTTTGATGGGATTTTAATTATTCAAGAGTTACAACACTGTGCCTACTGGAAGTGTGATTAGCATCAAGATGTATGTTAAAAATAAAAAAAATAATAAAAAAAAACCCGACACTTTTTGTATTTTTATCTTACCTCAAACACCAGGAGCTAGCAACTACCTGTATGACTTCTGGTCCTGGTCCTTTGACACAACTTGTACTGCTTAATGGTGCAGAGCATCCCTACCTTAATGCAAACTGGGACATGGGTTTCCAGCCCAGCGCTGGACAGGAGATCTAATCAGGAAACCATATACATGCATAGCAAAGGGAACACACATCATAGGCAAGCAACTGTAAATCGAGTGTGACAACTGAATTATTAATGGAAAATCCCAGCCTTTAAGCACTACAGTAGCTGAACCAACACAGAAGTTAATTTGCAAAAGGGGGGGGGAGAGGGGAAAGTGGATGCATCATTACCTGCACCTTGAGGTGTGTTCACAGCTGAGCACCCACACTCAGAAGGAGAGATCCAAAGCAAAGATACCACCAGAAACCCACCAAGGCAGATGTTACAACTTGGCACGATCAACTGCTGAAGTTGCCAGAAGGCAGAAACGTGCAACAAGTGCAGATAATTATCCAATTGCATTAAAAACACTGTCCTCTAAAAAAAGGGACCAAGCTTTAACTCTGGATTGGACGCTGTGTTTTCCGAGCATTGGGCAAGAGATTTAATCTCTCAGGCATAGCATGGAGTCTTTCCTATGCTACAGAAAGATTAATGCTTGTAAACCTGCCATCTGCCAAAGACTTACCTGAAAAATGAACTACACTGATTTCTGAAAGTGCCACTTAATGGCAGTCACAGATCATCTGTTTAGCAGTCAACTTCTCAGCATTAACAGCAGTTCTTTTACAAAGACACAGGAAAGGCTGATGCCCTCCACCCAGTCAATCAAAGTCTGACAAAGGAAGAGTCCTAGGCACAGTAGCTTTGCTAAAGAGACACTGAAAAATACCACTTAGGCTCTGAGCACATAAACAAGCTTACACTAGGGCAAGACAGAGTGAGAACTTATACAAGACACTAAATAAATGGTGAGTATAAACACCAGCAGTAACCATGCAGCAAGACAAAGCAGTTTACCTCCCCCAGCCTGGATTCAAGAGCAAAGTTGCTAATGGGATGACTAATGGGATCTCACCATTGCAAATAGGCAGGGGGAGGGGGCTACTATTCAGCCTAAGTACAGGAAGACGCTGAGTGGTTTTATTTATGAAAGTGTTAAGTGTTTTTATGTATTCTTCATGCACAGCTGTATGCACAAGCTCTACCCAAGAAGAGTGAACACAACAAAACGCACCTGAATTGTCCAATAAATCCGTTCCTTGCATTTATACATTTACAGATTTAGCTTGGCCAGACAGAAATAGGTCAGATCATAATTGTACAACTTTAAAAAGCAACATAACTTGAGTTTTGAAAATAGAAAAGGCAGGTATGAGAACACACTGTTTTAAGTATACCAACCTAACTTGTGCATCATCATCACTTACAAAGTGAGGTAGTGGTTAGCAGCACCGTAAGGAAGAGTATGTAAAGTTAACAGCAGAACAGGCACTGACATCCTCTAACACTACACCTTTATAGAAAACACACAATGCAAAGCATGACGATGGAAATTAGTCACTTATTCAAATGAGTTTACAGCAACATTATCTTGTCCTGAGTAAGCTGAAGGTATACTTTGATGCAATCACATCAGTGTCAAGAAAGTGACTAAACCTTATTTGGTTTTAAATCTCTTCAAGGAAAGGATTTTCACTTCACTGAAAATGTTCCTTGAAGCAGTGAAAGAAACATCACAGAAACCCCGTTTGGATGGATTCAAGAAACACAAAACTTCCTGAAGGACACTGTACTGTGCACCTCATAACATGTAGCAATGCCTGTCCTCAAGCCACCCAGACACGGACAGTGAACAGGGACCAGGTTTTGTCCTCCTGTCCTCATCACAAGTGAGCAATGGGACCAGACAGGCTGCCAGCACCACCTGGTAACCTCAGTCTCCTGAGAATGGTTGTAATTTCAGGAACATGGAACATTCACAGAAATGTTATCCTCATGTTGACATGGGACACAAGCAAAGTCTCACCATACACCTCCACAGACATTTTCATGAGGACCCCACTCCTTCCTGCAAGGCATTCCACACTGCACAGGACATGCAACCCAAAATGGAAACAGAACTTACAACTAAGTAAGGGGAAAAAGGATGACATTTCTCTACATCTTTCTGCCTTGTGTTTCAGAGAAAAGCAAAAATACTACTCATCAACTTCTTCCAGAGCATGGATTTGCTGCAGACCCACACGTACAGGACACATCTTAGTACAGCAGAACTGACCCAGCAAGCAGATGACAACCTGGGACAAAACACGCTGAAGCTGAGGAAGTGACTGGATATGGAACCATGCATTTGGACTTGTCGTCTTGCCCTTATCTCTTTTAAGGAGGTTTCAGTGGCTGCTGAATATCTAACAGCACTTTGTTCAGACAGAAATACTACTGAAGACAGAACCCACTTCCTAAAGACCCCACTCCACAGTCAAGCAAACAGGTGGAGCTCCCACTGCCTTTGAAAAGGACAGAAACATCAAGTTCATACTCCTGGCACAGGAACACTGACCTGAATTTACGACCAATACAGCACACCACTAACAGTCACTCTCCCCAGCAAACAGAACAACTCCCTCTGCCTCTAGGACCTGATCTATCTGATACAGCTTTTCAAGAAGCCATCCCATTGTCACAACTTCCCAGGAACACGTACTATGCCAAACTATGGAGCACTTCAGCTCTTATTTCTTATTGAAGAAGTTGAGGCCAAAATCCTTGCTGCATTTGACACAAAGTTGAAACAGATTTCAGTTTTCCTAGCTTCCAGGATGCCTCTTGAAGCAATCTGCCATGCCAGCTCACTGAGAACAGTGGTTTTACTGAAACCCATACTCATAGGTTTTATTATAATTACAAGTCCCTTTTGTCCTACACAAATACAAATCCTCAAGCTATAGGTGGTACCTCTAGCAGAAGCAATAAATCCAGACTTAACTCACCAAAACCTCTTACTCCCAGACACTCAATAGTGTAAGCACAGAAAATATTCTTCATTCTACGACCCATTTTTGCTGTTTACTTTTTTGGAATGCAGGAGCACTCATATTGCTCAATCGTGCTGCCGTTGCAATACACACCAGAGCTTTCACATTGTGCTGTTGGTAGTATCTGTGCTTGGGCCAAACTAAGGAGAGCCAGCAGAGTCTCCGAAGGCTTTGCCACAGACAAACCTGAGTCCAAAACATTCCACCTGTGTTTCTGCACAAGCTCGGCAAGCGCTGCACCCCCAAAAGAGAGCACATATATGTTCCTACATCACAAAAAAGTATTTAACAACTAAATTCACATTTCCTCACACAAAAATAACTACATAGCACCTTTTTACTGCTACAGCTGCACCTCAGACAGTGTGTGAGCTGCTAGCACAGCTATTTAAATTTTTCAGAAGTCACAGATCTAAAAGAGACAGACCTGTAAGAAATAATAACAGGATGCAGGAAGCCTAGGCCTTAAATCAAAACACGTTTGTTAGCTTGAGCTCTCCACTGAAGTTTCAGAGCATTTGTGAAGCGTGGCTGTAGTATCCCACTAAAGCCTGAAAAGATTAAACCGGAGCCCATCCTGCCTCAAAACTTCCCGAAAAGTCGCGTCGATTTCCAGCATATAAATAAGTTACGATACGTCAGGACTCTCCCTTTAAAACCACTCTCCTTCCCCCTTCCAGCCCGGATGTCGCAAAAAGCAAGAAACACCTTCAATGCCGCCCCAGGAGCGAAGGCCGGACAGTTTTTGGCGAGGGAGAACTGTCTGGAGAGGTCGTCCCTCCTGGCACCCTCACCAACACCCCGAAAGCTACCCGTTCCCCGCGCGGCGCACGGCTGCCCTGCCCAGGGCGTTGGGTTCATGGTTCATGGCGGGCTCCCGCCCAGCCACTCGTTCCCTGGGGCGGATACACCCGGCGGGACAGACGGCCCCGGCCCACGACGGTGAGGAGGAGTCTGCTCCACTGCCGCCGCCAAGGTGGGGAAAGGCACCGAGGAGGCTCAGCCGCCGGGACGCAAATTTGAGAAGCCAAGCTCGGCTAGATTTCGGGCAGCCGGGCCCCGGGAACTTATGGAAGCGCCCCTTACCTGCACCCAAACCCCAGCGGGCCCCTCCCGGGACGCTCGTACCTCTGCTGGTTCCGGGCGGCCGCCGCTCGCTCCGCGCCGCTTCGCCGCCCACCCCGTCCCTGCTGGCCACGCCTGCACACCGCCCCCACCTCGCACACGACGAGCGGGATCCAGCCGGCCCGGGCTGGGCGTTTGCTTTGCTCCCCGGGGCAGGCGGCCTGATTGGACCCCACGGCAGTCATTCGGCGCCGCCGGCGAGAGGGGGGCGGGCTCGGCGCTGGGGCCTGGGCTCGGGTCGGAGTTCCGCTTCTCCACGCACTCAGCCTCGCCCTGCCCACAACCAGGCGCTCTCCATCAGGCGCCGCCCGCTGCCGTGGCCCGGGGTGGGGTGAAGGGCAGGGCCGGGTTCTCGCCGGCGTCCTGTGGAGTTGGGGCGGGTGCGAGTTCCTTGGGCTCCTTGCAGGGAAACAGCCCGAGCTGTCGCCCGTCCTGCCCCGTATCCGCGACACTCAATGCACACCTTCGCCGATAGTAACTTACACCCTCTAACGCGGGGCTGACTATAGTCCCCCTCCGAGATTGCTTCTTAGGAAGGGAAGGAGAACCAGGACCCCCGCGAGGAGGACTCCCGTTCCCGCAGCCCTAAGGAGACATCTACGGCCACCGCCGACTACCACGGCACTGGACACACGCCGTTGGCTGCCTCAGGCACAACCCTAGAACTAACCGTGCCTTGGTCTCTTGGCATACCAAAACAGTCAGCAGAGGCACTGGAACCCGAATAGGTTGTGGAGATTCCACCTCTGGAGGCATTCCAAACTCGCCTGGACGTGTTCCTGTGTGATTTACTCCAGGTGATCCTGCTCTAGCAGGAGGTTGGACTAAGATGGTCTTCAGAGGTCCCTTCCAACCCCTGCCATTCTGTGATACCGCTCTTTGAAGAGCAGAACCATGCCACTAGTGAAACAGAGAGCTTGGCTTCGCGGCGAGGTCCAACCAACCAGCTCTTAATGAGTTAGCCAAAACTTTTAATGTCAGAGTTCTTTCTCCCATTTCCTCTCCAAAGGCTTGGAAAGACAAACCTCTTACTACTTAGTTGTGCTTTTTTTCTGGTCACAATTTCTAAAAAAGTGGAAGTTGAAACATTTTGAATTTTCAGCAAAAACAGGAAGGTAGCATTTGTTGTTTAAGCACAGCTTGTAAAGATCAAAGGTGTCCAGAAAACTTTGGTCACCAGAGATGAGTGTTCACAAAGGATATAGATCCACTGATAAACAGATTTTCCCCAAGGGATAGACGTAGTTTCAGGTCTGAATATCTGTTACTTAATTTCATGTGAAACCTCAACAATGAGAGATCTCCATGTTGTCAGTCTTGGGGCCTCAGTTACCATTAAAGCTGTGGGTGCACAATTTTGTAGACATTGAGGCCACCTCTTAGCCACTGCATCTAACATTTTTGAAAAATAAGCCACTGATTTTCGACTCACTCTGTCTTCCTTCACTAGTGTTCTCTTAGCATGGCCCTGTTTAACATCCACATGTAATTCAGATTCTTTTTCTCAGTCTGGAAGGAACTTTGGTCAGTCTGCTTTTTGACACTTGAAGCTCTGCCTCCCTTCTGGTGTCCACAAAGTAACTTGTGTCAAAAGACCATACAGGGGTCTCACTAAAATGGAAAAATCCTCAAATCCATGTCTTGCAATATCCTATTAGCCCTAAAAATTGTTGCAGCTCTTTTTTAGTTTTAGGGAATGGTATTTTCAAAACTCTTTGGGCCCTTTCTGGATCAATACACCACAAACCTTCAATCAAAATATGTCCCTAATATTTAACCTTCTTTTCCATCATCTGTGCCTTGTTTTCAGATACTCTAAGCCCTTTTTCTAGCTTGATAATTAAGCAATTCCACCATGCTTCTATCATCTCCCCTTGTTCCCCTGTCACAAGCAAATCATCCACATACTGCAGTAACCTGATCCCTGGGGGTGGAGCAAATTCTCTCAGTATTTCTTATAAAGCTTGCCCAAACAGGAGTGGTACCTCTGTGTATCCATGCAAAAGGACTGTCCAGGTCAGACTTTGCTTTACTGTTTTTTCTTTTTCCACTTGCTCCCATTCACAGGCAAAGTACTGTTTGCTATCCTTTGTAAGTAGGCATCCCTAGAAGTATTCAGTCAAATACTGAATAATAGTGGCGTGAGGTTTAAAATAGTATAACGATCTGGTACCATGGGATGCCTTGGTTTAATAATCTCATTTACTATTCTTAAGTCTTACGGCATCCTATAGGTCCCTTAAAGCTATTTATTATTAGATGACTAGCTCTATCAATTAAAATCTTTATTATTTCATTCCTCAGCTTAGATAGAACCAGAGGATTAGCTTGGAGACTTTGTTAAATTCTTCTGATCCCCTTCAATCTAACACAATTCCCGACATCATTCCAACTGCTTCCTCTGTTCTCTTTCCTTGTCCACCCAAAAGACACAGGCATTCTCTTTTCCAATGCCCCCCCACCCCCCTGTACAATAAGCACAGCCAACATCCCCTCTGTGACCTCTACCTTTGCCTCTCAATTGTTCTCAAACACTTACTATGCATCTTTCTGAAGCTTTACTTGTCCTTGCTTCCTTGTCACCCTTAGTTATATTAATTTGCATTCCCAATTTATCCATTAAATCCTTTCCCAATAGATTGCAGTAACAATTAAGGGCAAATAAGAATTCACGCATTTTGAACTTATCTCCCAGATCTGTTAATAGTGGCTGGATAAAACATACCCATTCATCCTTTCCACTTAGGCCCTGAACTTTTAAAGATCCTTTTGACAGTGGTCCCTCTTTTGGCACAAAATTCAAGACAGATTGAGAGGCTCCAGTATCTACTAAGAAGTGTACCTCCTCTCAATTTGGACCCACTCTGCAAGTTTTCAAGGGCTCCCATGTGGTGGGCCCCTGGCATAATGGGAGCCCCTGACACCCCTAACAATACATTCCCATCAACTGGTGGACTTCCTTCTCACAAGGATCCACCTGTCTCTGCAGACATTTCCTCTTCCAATGCCCTTCTTTCCTGTGAATGGCACACTGATTTTTTTCCTAACCAAGGCCCTGATTTGCCCCTTCCTACCAAGAAAGACACTTTCTCTGCTGCCTTATCCCAGAAACAAACTCCAGCAGAGCCTCTATATCTCTCATTAGGACTGTAAATAGTCATTACAGCTCTAACAGCGCTATACAGGCATATACACTAATTTTCCCATGTTCCTCTCAACACCAAACTGAAAGCAGCTTCAGTTTCTTCCCCCACTAAAGGATTTTAATTTTGTTGGTGGGGGTGGGGGGCTGCCTGTAGTCAGAAGTAGCCCCATTTCACCAAAACTACTGAAACAAAGCTAAGCCAATAAATTTACGCAGCTTCAAAACAGACTTTTCAGGCTAAAGTGCCTGAGCAAAGACCTTCGCCTAATTAACTGCAAACAAATGTCAGTTTACACCCCTGTGCTACTCAATCTTCAAATCATGCCAAACACACAGAAAGCAGACACCTAGAGCAGAATGCAGGAAAACAAAACAAAACACCAACAACAGTCTCCTTTCAAGACCCATTCAGATGTGTTCCTGTGCGACCTGTGCTAGATTCTATGGTCCTGCTCTGGCAGGGGGGTTGGACTTGATGACCTTCAGAGGTCCCTCCAACCCCTAACATCCCATGATCCTGTGAACAAAAGTCTGAACACTGCAGAGATGAGGACAGTTAAGGGTTGAGGGTCTTACCCTCCAGGTACCAACCATGTTTAACACATGGCTGGCATTATTGCTACCACAGTTTGGCACCACAACAAAGATTCGCATCCCCAACCCTAATTTCCACAAATAGTCTTCTTGCCCACTCTCATTCAATCTCCATGAAGTGTTACCAGTTTGCTGTGGGCTGATCAGTAAGCTTCCCCATCCAGCAGGATTGTGCCAGGGTAGGCTTAGATTTGCTATTAGAAGAAACGTCTTCACTGAAAGGGTTCTCAAACACTGGAATAGGTTCCCCAGGGAGGTGGTTGACTCCCCATCCCTGGAGGTGTTTAAAAGATGTGGAGATGCGGTGTTGAGGCACATGGTTTAGCACCAGGCTTGGTGGAGTTAGATAATGGTTAGACATGATCATCTTAAATATTTTCTCTGACCAAAATGATTATATGATTCTACCCATCCCTCCAGAAATGGCTGGAGTTGGCCTAGCCCAATTACAAGCATTTCAGCAAATATTAATCCCCATTGAGAGTTGATATTCATCAACCTTTGTTTTCCGAGGCTGATCTGTTGATTCCTTTTTTTACACTCAGGTTCTTTAAACTCAGAAAGTGAAGATTCTTATTCAAGAACCTAATGCAGAAGGACTTTGTTAGTCAGGATGGTACATGAGCGAGATTGATCTGAGAACAAATCTGAGATGACAGGGCATTTCAAACAACTGTTTGAATTCTTTCATCAAAGCAAATATCTTTGCAAGTTAAGACAAATCTCTGATAAGGCTGTCTGGCTTGCTTCTCTCTCATCTCCCAGAATAGCTTAGCCCTTTTTGCTCCAGGCTGATTTGCAAGGAAATGTTGATTTTTCTCCACCTTCCTGAAGGTCCAGCAGCATCTGAGATGGCAAACATCTCACTTGTCCTTACCATGAAAGCTGCAGGAGGTTACAAAGAGTAAGAGTATTTTCCAGCATTCTTTCCCTCACTTTGCAATGGGAACACGTACCATCTCCATGGTTACAAATCAATAAATGGCGTTAAGCCTGGTATTGCAGGATCCCTCAGGCATTTTGAAAGCACAGCACCTCTTATGCAGTCTTCTTTGAGTAGTACTTCTACTTTCCTGGTATGTTCATGGATGGCACAGTACAACTGGGGATACACTGTTGTGGTGCAGTTACTCTTTCCAGCTGGATCAGCAGCATGAGCACACACACTCCAAGCCTCTGAGATCACGGGCACAAAGCGGGTGTGTCTGAGTGTCAGGGGTGGAAGCACAAGCAGGACCATGCCTCCTGCTGGCAGTGAATCTCAGATGAAGCTCCTTGCAGAGCAGCAGTGAATAACACTCTTATTCAATCTTCAGTGCGGCTATGCCCTGGGTTTGCCTGTACCTCACTGCTGAGTGACAAACATCAAATCCTAGAATCATTTCATCTGGAAAAGACCTTTAAGATCATTGAGTCCAACCATTATCTAACTCTATCAAGTCTGGTCCCTCAGCATCAGTGCAGTTCCTCATGCAGCTGTCCAGTCACACAAGCATTACTATCTTATTTCATACAGTTTAAGCGACTCACCTTGGTTAATTGGGAGTGTTAATGACTTGTAGTGATCCAGATGTCAGCTTCCCCTGGAAGGTATATGATATGAACAGTGTGATGGTCATGCCTCTCTATCAGTGAGTGGGGCCTCTCTACCAAGCAGGGCCCTGAAATACAAGTGATGTACATTACAGCAAATTTTTAGTTTCCTTTTTAAAACTTCAGCCCTTTATTTAGCCCCAGATGTTTTCCTTTTCACCAAACCCACTCCCCAGAATATAGCAGCTGAAAGAGCCATGAGATGTCCTTCTCAAAGGGCCATGATTTCACACTCTGGCTGTGCACATCTTTCATTTCAAGACAGCTCATAAAATGGATTTTGTGAGTCAGTCTCTTTATTCCTAGCCAGGTGTTAAACCCAAAGCTGAAAAAGGGTGTTTTCAGATCAGGTCTCTGCTACTGTCTCAGCTGGAGTTATGATAAGATCCTTTGAAGGCAGAGCTGGCACAGCTTGTGCAGATGTAGGTATTAAGCAGAGAAAATGGTGCTTCTGTCCTGGTAGCTTATTTCACTCAAGAAACCTGGAATTTACTCTCTCAGCAAAAGCATGGTTTTACTGTTAGAAGCCACATCTACCTTTGAAACATTCACTTTTCTGACCAACTGTTGTAGCTATGCTGCCAAAGCTGACCTGGCTTTCTACTACCTGAAGTATCCTGATAAATATTCAACAGAACTAGTAACTGTTTTAGCCAAAAGCTCAAGCTTTGGTATGACAATATGGTCAGTCTTGGGACAAAACATTGAACAAAGAGTTTCTAGCTGTCAAATCCAGCGTTTAACCTTCTTCCTTGTTTAAGTTCCTCTCCAATCCCTTCCTTAAAAGGAGAGGAGGAGAGATTCAGTGTCCAAAGGATCTGCTTAATCCACAGCAGCTGAAGTACAAAAATGCCCCCAAACTGTACCCCCCTAGAAGTGCCAAACCTTTGATCTCTATGTTCCCATCCCTGAGTCACCCTGTAGAAGAAAAGTCCTGCACAAAATGTTATCAGAGGAAAGCAGGCATGGTAGATGCAGCAGGACACAACCACCCTGCCAGAAACTCATTTTGTAACATCTGCCCAATCTGAAGATTTTTCTTCCAGATGCTGCTAAATTCATCCCTTGTAAAACTCATACTGTTAATCATGTCTGGCCTCATCACCTCATTACCTATACCTCACTGCTGATGACACCCTGTACCTAAATTTCTGTGCCCCAACCACTAGGATAACTCTTATTTGTCATTTCCCACTAATTCTGAGCTCACATAGCTTCATTTTGTCTAGCACTGGCTACACAAAGACATGACATTATTGGTATTTTGTTCCTTTCATAATGACTTTCACACTCCTATTCCCTTGGAAAATGTGTGAATTTTTTCCTTAATTTTGTCCTCAGTCTCTCAGGTACTCACCCAAGCACATCTCTTGGTTCAGTTTGTCCTTGGCATCAGCTTCTAGACTGCACCGTAATGAAAACCTGCCAGTGCTCCTGAATGCAGTTGTTCTATGATTCTGCTAAAACCAGGCTTAGAGGCATACCAGCTCTCCAGCAAGTAAAGCACTCATATAGCAATAAAATGCCTTTCTTAGGAGACTCTCACATATTGCATCCTACCATGTGGAAGCTATTCTCTCCACAGTGCCAACAAAGAAAACAATGGATGAAAAGGTGAAGGCTATATCTCAGTTCTCAGTATAATATCATACAGAGTCTCCTGAGGAAAGCTCTAAGCAAGGCAATGCATTTGCACAGTGCAGAGTAGCTGAATAGCTGCATTCACACCATCCAGCCCCTCTGCCACACAGCTGGCAAAAACGGCTGTGGTGCAAGCCCTGCTTCCAGAGCTGCAGATCTCTCTGCCTGGCACGCCATAGACATAACTCCAGAGCACACAATGAGTCAGTGTCAAAGCTAGCTCAGTCAGCTGCCCTCTAGGCTCAGGCTTTATCCTGCCTTCAGGAGAGAAAAACAACACCCGTGGTTCAGACATTCCTTAATGCTAGGGCTGAGAGGGCTGGAGGAGAAGGTGACAGTATCTTGCCTCGATGAGAGCAGGAACCACATTTGCTTCCCATTTACAAGTGCCCAAGATATGTGCACCTTGTTTACTCCTGGACTGACTTTTCTAGAAATGTGCTTCGATGGTGGCTTACTGAGGTGGGAAACAAGGCCAGGCTCCTAAGTTGAGTCACCCTGGTTGCGTGCAGGGCAGGAAGGGACGCTTTTGAGTAGCAAGCACCGGTAACTTGAAATTACTAAAATCTTCTGCTCCGGAGGGACAGTAAGCAAAATCTTAGGGACTGACTGGGATGGTCACTAAGCTATCTTACTGTATTAATCAGCCATGCTCCAAGCAAAGTGACAGACAACTATAACATGGGGATTATTTTATTCTGAAAGAAAGGAGAAATATGGAAAATACAGCTGAGAGCAAGCTGAAGGAGATAGTAATCATCACTTTAGCCGCTATTGCTTTGTTCTCCCTCCCTCTCTCTCAAGAGATTTTACACCTTAGAAATAGGGGGGAAACAACTTTCTTTCAAGAAACATATCTATTTTTTAGGTTAGAAGAAACATCAAAATGATCTTTACTCTCCACATCACTTGTGAGCCCTGTCTGTTTGTGTTAAGGATAAGTAGAAGAAGAGACAAAGGGATTTTGTTTAAGTAGGAACTAAGTCATGTCTCAGTTGGTGTGGCTGATATCAACAGTTTATAAACAGAATTTTAAGCCTATAGAATTAAGAAATATTGATATTGACAGCCTAAAACAAACTCTTGCTGGAAACAAACAATGGGGAAATCCCACTTCTGCACTCTTGTCAGAAGATGTGCAGGTTGAACTGAGTTTCAGTTATCTGTTGGTTAGCAGACAAAAGAGCTGCCTTGTCCCTTTACAAGTGCCTGAGTGCCTAACCGAAGTTATTACATAGACAATTTAAATCTAGACATCAAAACGCATTTTCAGATTGAATTTATTCAACAATGTCTCTGGTTAAAAGTTTTAACTTCCATCTCAGCCAAAATATTGGTTTTGACATTTTGAGAGAGATGCTCTTAGGATGAGGAGGTGAGTATTTTGGATCTTTGTGAAATGAAATATTCCAAGAACAGCAGCTAATCAAATTAATATAAAAATCAGAATGTAAATATTTAGCAATTCCATGGGAATGCACAAATATCCATCCATCATTTAGCCTGGTAGAAGCAGTGCTGACCAAGCAAGGATGTGAAGGCTGGGATGGATGCACAGTGGCAAAACCAAACACCACAGAAGTATCACCAGGCTGCAGGGTCACTCTGACTTATGAGCTGTGCTTCATGCGTTTGTTTTAGGTGTTCTGCTGCCACTGCAGCTCCTTCACAAGGGCAAGACTGACGGATGCAATGCAGGTTGCAGAAGTGAGTGGGTTTGGGAATGATGAAAGGCTGAACACACAAAGAAAAAGCAAGGGACAGAGAGCAAGAGGACATAACAAAACAATATAAGGGTGGAGAAGCGAATGTGCATCTCAGATGAGATTCATTATACTGAGTCTGATCTTGCTGAGGATGAAAGGCACACCTCCTCTGGCAGCCTGGTTTCATGAAAATACCTGCAGCTGTCATGTCTCATTGGCTAAATGCCGTTGTGCAGAAATGGGTTTACTAGCCCTATCAACTCATTAATACACAATTTGCTAATGCACACACACAAGGGCCAGGATCTTGCACCAGTGGTCCTGTTGTAGAGATTTTTGCGCCTAAAGCTTCTGAAAATATCTTTATAGAGACAGTTCTCCTTTAATTGGGGTAAGAGTGCACCATGTGCTGCAGGTTTCAACACCTGCAAGAGGAGATCTCTCTCAGTAAGAACAGCTATGCCTAGCTTCCATAACAGTGTCCTTGGTTCCTAAAATATTTTATCTTAAAAAGGTTCATGGAGAGAGTTTTGAATTTAAATGATCAAAGTTATTGTCATTTCTTCTTAACATCCATCTGGGGATATTTCTTGTAATCCTGGGTTCAGTAATGAACTATTTGAGCATTTCCAAATAACTTACTCTCTACTTTCCCTTACACAGATGGCTTCTTGTATAACTACATGCGACACTGCTATATTTGTACACAAACTGCCTTAAAATTTAAACAAAATTTCAGGAAGTTCAGATATGAGACTTTTAATTCATATGCAAACCATGTGCAGGGAACGTTCAAAAGAAGTTTCTACCCATCTTAGGCATTTGAAGAATGATGTTTTCACAGTTCAGATAAAATGGGGGTCAGAAGTAACCAGCATCTTTTGGCAAGTGTTTTACAAACATAAACGTCCCCCTTCATCTTTGGAAATCCAAACTTTAGACTGCATGACATTTAAAAATCTTGTTTAGGTTGTGTTTTTTGTTTTTTTTTTTTAACTAGACCATCCAGTCCAACCTTTGACCCAGCACTGAAGGGTCAACTCTAAACCACATCCCTAAGCACCAGGTCCACGCACTGCTTAAACACCTCCAGGAATGGTGACTCCATTGCTGCCCTGGGCAGACCATTCCAATGGTTGAGAACCCTCTCTGTGAAGAAATATTTCCCCTGGGGCAGCTTGAAACCATTTCCTCTGGTCCTGTCGCTTGTCACCAATGAGAAGAGACTGCCCCCTCCTCACTCCAGCCTCCCTTCAGGGAGTTGTAGAGAGTGATGAGGTCTCCCCTCAGCCTCCTCTTCTCCAGACTGAACACCCCCAGCTCCCTCAGACACTCCTCACAGGCCCTGTGCTTCAGGCCCTTCACTGGGCACACTCCAGAACCTCAATGTCCCTCTTGTAGTGAGTGGCCCAGAACTGAACACACTATTCAAGGTGTGGTCTCACCAGTGCTGAGCACAGGGGGATGATCCCTGTCCCCACAGGCCACAGTGCTTCTAATCCAAGCCAGGATGCCATTGGCTTTCTTGGCCACCTGGGCACACTGCTGACTCATATCTATCAAGGCATGCCTTGAGGTCCCTCTCTGAGTTACAGCATTCCAACCACACATCCCCAAGTCTGTAGCTCAAGCTAGGTTTATAACATAAGTTTAATTTTCTTTTTTTTAATAAATGAAATTAAATTCAATGTGAAAACCTGTGTCATAGAATCATAGATTGGTTTAAGTTAGAAAGAACCTTTGAGATCATTTAGTTCCAACCCCCTTGTCATGACCAGGGATATCTTCCACTAGACCCAGTTGCTCAAGGCCTTGAATGCCTCCCAGGGGTTGAGGGGGAAGGAGAGATGGGGCATCTGCAACCTCCCTGGGCAACCTGTTCCAGTGTCTTCCTAATATCTAGTCTAAATCTGCCCTCCTCAAGCTTCAATCCATCCCCCCTTGTCCTATCAAAACAAGCCCTTGTAAGAAGTCCCTTCTTGGCTTTCTTGTAGGTCCCTTTCAGGTACGGGAAGGTCACTATAAAAGCTCCTGAGAGCCTTCTTTTCTCCAGGCTAACAGCCCCAACTCCTGCAGCTGCAGGTAAATCTGCAGTTCCCAAGGGGTGTGTTTTGGCCACACAGCTCTTTTCAGGGAGACACGAAAGCCTCTATGGTCTGGACCCATCCGGATGCATTCCTGTGCAAGCTGCACTAGATTCTATGATCCTGCTCTGGCAGGGGGGTTGGACTTGATGATCTCTGGAGGTCCCTTCCAGCACCTAACATCCTATATTAATGCATGAGGATAGCAAATCTACAGCTGCCATTGGCACTGTGCTGTGCTGCAGAATTACATCTTCTGTTCATTATTACTCAGGGTTCAATATTCAGCTATAGAGAAGACATCTGGGTGGGTTATTGTGAGACAGGAAATACTATAGATAGCAGCACAGCATCACACTAGCTTTTAGCACAAAGCTCATCCTCATATGCTATTTTCTCCAAAAGCTTTAAAAAAAAAAATCAAATCACAGTAAGAATTCAGACTTAACTATCCATCTGGTGAGATTTAAATATAAAGAGTAGTTGCTATAACAGAAGTGTAGGGCTAATATGTCTTACTTTCTTCAATCATAGGTCAGCTCCAGATCCTGGTTTTCCAGTCAAAAAGCTGTGTCCCAGATATTGATTTAGTTTTAATTAATCAAGCCAAAAAACACTGCTGCTGCTTGCAAGTGCAGCTTCTCATATGCAGCTCAGGTTTGGTTGCTCATGCTCACTCTGTTTTTCAAGAGCTATCAACAAAATCATTACTTTAAGGCTGCATCAGCAACTCTTTACCAGGCAAGGCAAGCTAACAGCAGGAAGCAAGGGACTTCTCAAGGTCTTGAAGTCTGGCCACTCCCCCGTTCGCTGATGTTCATGGTTTTATCCTAATGGTACATGAATTCAAACTGGCAAGAACTTTCCACCGCATACCTGAACTACAGTCCAAGCTACCACATTGCTGTTCTTGTATAGGCATAGCATTAGCTAGCTGTACGTTAATCAGAAACACTACCTTAGCTTGGCAATAATTACACTTGGCAATTATTAACTCTCCATATACACTGCCTTCCCAGGTAGGAGAGTATCACTAATGCATAGTGTTCCTCTGCCTTGTGCACTTAAAAACTGATCTTACTGTAACAGTAAAGCAATTATTCTCAGAAAAAAAGGCCTTTGAAGTGTGGAGTTCTTTCAGCCTTGATTTCACAGGCAGGAAACAACTATATTAAGTGAAGAACAAAGGTCACACAGGTTGCCTGTAGCAAAGCAGCAAAACTAGATACAGATATACCAAGAATCAGGCTAGTTATTTAAAATGCAGTTGAACTCAGTATCCTCATATAAACAATGTAATGCAGAATAAAAATAGCAGTGGCGGTGCTCCCTCCTGTTTTCTTTCTCTTTCATGGGTTTTGTCACAGGTTCACCTGCCTGTTTCCCTATAACACAGAAGTGAGGGAAAGTAACACACAAAGAAAAGCTCCAGGTTAAGATAAAAAGAGTTTAAAATAAACGTGATAACATGACGCACAATTACCTTCGCCTGTTGCAGAAGCACTGTAGCAAAATGCAGAAAGCAGCACCTTAAAGCAGAAAACCAGCTCTCCAACTCCCACACATCCCGCTGCTGTTCCCACAGAAAAGAGCCAACACCCAAAACCCAGAACCCAAAGGCAGCAACTGGAACTGGAAGCCTCTCATGTTACAATCTGAACTTTAAGTCCCATAACACTATGCTCCAGCCTGTACTTTCATTTTGAAGCTGGCATGAGGCAGGATGCTTTTGAGTAACAGCAACAGATTTTCAACTCGACAGGGTTACAAAAACATTTGCCTCAACATACATCCTTTACTGCAAAGTAAGTTTAAAGAGCCTTCCCCAGCTCCTTATGAGGTTGAGGGAAAACTCTCAGTAGCCGTCGTGAGGGCAAATGAATCTGCAGACACTAATGTTAAAGCACTGGAGTTCATCCATCTCCCCAGGTTATTTTAGCATTAGTAAAAGATTAAGAAAAAAGAGCTCCCTGTCTAAAAGTACAGGTAAAAACCTCACAGCAATATGACTTGGTAAGCTCCAAATAGCAGTAATACCCATGAAGTCCTAGCACCATTTCAGATTCAAGATTCTAATTCCTCTTCTCAGCATTAAACTCATTTAACTGACAAAATTCTGCCACAGTACTGACAAGTAACTCCAAATGAAAACTCAGATAACGAGATTTTGTAGATTAAATTAGTCTCACACCAGATTTCTAATTAGGAAGGCTAAGTAAAACCCTATTTGAATCCTCATTTCAGAAGGCTGGTGAGATGAGGTACCTCTGCTACAACAGTGAGATTGGGGCTAGTGCTTAACACTTAAACATGATATTGTTAGTCTTGTTATGTCTCTTCATTTACACTTGTCTTTACACCACGACTTCATATGTGTAGAAAACCATGGGTATGCACAAGTAACTGGCAAGTGGGTATTTTTGAAACAATGTGAGAGGATCAGACCTTCACTTCTCATGGAAGTGTAGCCAGAAACAGCATTTCAATCCATTATGGACTTTGAAAATATGAACTTTTTCTACAGAAAGCTTTAAGAAGAAGAGAGTCTGTAGAGAGGCCAGCTGGATGACTCAGATGCCAACCAATAATTAGTCTCATTTTCCTTACAATTAAGTGTATACAAAAATCTTGCTCATTTTGAAGGAAGAAAACCCAACTTCATCAATGAATGATCAGTTCTCATCTTGAGCTAGATGACAAGTAATGTGGTCATTTCAGGAGAGACTCATTCACTGTGGGGAACAAAAATGTGCTCCCTTCCTCAGACTCCTCCTGAAACTTTTATTCCTATACTGTAGCATGAGTTCCAAAAGGCAGGCCTAGCAAACATTTTAATTTCAGTTTACAAGCTTTAGGAAAATAACCTCATTGCTCGAAAAAACACAGCAATCATAAGAACACCTTGTCATGGATTGAGTTGCTGTTATTCGTATCATGCTGCAGTCATGCCAGTTTCAAAAATGAAAGTGCTAACTGGAGTAAGGTATAATGGGGCTTGAAGTTCAGGTTGCAACACGGGAGGCTTCCTGTTCTGGTTACTGCTTCTGGGTTCCGCGTTCCTGTCTCTTTCCTGCAGGCATAGTGGCGGAATGGGTGGGAGTCAGGTAGCTGCTGGGTTTGGTTTTCTGTTTTATGCTGTTTTTTTTTTTCCCACTGTGCTGCTTCTGCAAACAGGCTAAGCTAAGTTAATCATGAATTGTATTATTAGATTAATTAGATTATTAGCTAATGCAATTATGCATTGTGCTTATGATATCTTATGCTACATTAAACTCTTATTTATCTCAGCCCTGAATTTTTGTATGTTACTCTTCCCCTCAACTTTTTTATTGGGGGAGCAGGCAGGTTAGCCCTTGTGCTAAATCATTGCACACCTAAAACATGGAAAACTGATAGGCAAAGTTAAAAATCTGGGAGTGGTGTCCTGAACTTACAAAAGGGAAGTCACATCTGCTTAATAAAGTTTGTGGCTATTTTCTGTATGGCTTTGCTGAAGCTAAATGCTGGCTGAGTTCAGACGTTTATCCTGGCTTTGCTCTTAAGCCAAGTTTCCTGTTTCCACAGTAGAAGCTCTGTGCAGCCTGTCTAACATTTGTTCTGAAGTTTCAGCAGAAGACCTTTAAATTACAGATTATTGTCTCTGATGCAGAAAGAACTGATTTGTTCATGTTTATCAAGATACATTCTCAAGAAAACGATATCAATACCGTAATGATCCTATGCGTTTGAGATATTTTGACTAAAATTGTTGTACTAAAAATCAAATTAGGTTTAAAATTGAGGTGCAGATCACTTCTATTTAGTTTTTAACCATTAGATTATTTCTGGGACTGACTGGTGTGCTGACGGTGCTGTCCTGTGCAGCCTGTTCAGAACCAGTCTTGGACTTTTTCAAGACAGTACTGCACCATTCTCACATTATTAGTAGTACCAGTAAAGCAGGAATCCCCCTGCAGGAAAATCACATTATCACAGTGTCACACTATCACAGAATGTTAGGGGTTGGAAGGGACCTCCAGAGGTTACTGAGTCCAACCACCCTGCCAAAGCGGAATCACCTAGGGCAGGCTATACAGGAACGTATCCAGATGGGTTTTGAACGTCTCCAGAGGAGACTCCATAACCTTTCTGGGCAGCCTGTTCCAGGGCTCCCTCACCCTCATAAAGAAGTGTGTCCTCCTGTCGAGACAGAACCTCCTGTGTTCAGGCTTGCACCCATTGTTCCTTATCCTGTCACTAGGCAGCACCAAGAAGAGCCTGGCACCTTCATCTTGACACCCACTCTCAGATATTTATAGACATTAATAAGATCCTCTCTCAGCCTTCTCCAGACTGAACAGCCCCAGGTCTCTCAGTCTTCACAGCAGAGATGTTCAACAGGATGGCATTCAACAAATCCAAGGAGAATGATGTGAGAGATGGTGCCAAACGTTTTCCTGAAGTCCAGGTAGACAACATCCACAGCCTTTCCCTCATCCACTAGCTGGGTCACCTGGTCATAGGAGGAGATGAGGTTGGTCAAGCAGGACCTGCCTTTCATGAACCCATGCTGGCTGGGTCCAATTCCACCATTACCCTGCACTTGCCATGTGAGCACATCCAAGATGAGGGAAGTCTTGATCATCCACTGGCATACATAAGATTACACTGAGTTACAAATAGAAGTGCTCATAAATTTTCTTGTAACCAAATGAAAATACCTATGAAAGTCTGACCACTTAGGACAAAAAGAATCTGCTCATCCCTAATTCCCACGTCAGTATGCAGACTTATGTCTTGACATACAATAGACTGAATTAGGACTACTGGAACAAGTTTCAAGTCTTGTCCTATGACAAGCTTCTTGCTGTAAAAATTTTAATTACTGGACTCCAAGTTACATCTTCCAAATTTCTTTTTCCAAAAATACCTGAACAACTTTGGCTCTGTATTTGAGTGGGACATCACCAAGACTGCTGTCTCAAATCCAAATTTGAAATCAAATCCAAAATTTTGAAAGCTTTATTCCATATTAGCCTGTCTTAATGCCTTAGCTTGATAAAAGCAAGGCACCGAAACCAGGCTGAAAGCAGCAAGATGAGGAATTAGAAAAGATAACTTGTAGTCCTAAAAAGTATCACATTTACTAACACAAACAAGCCTTTCCAGCAGTGCAAGTCCCAGCCCTGTGCCCGACTCCTTCCAGAGTGATAAGGTAAAGCTTCACATTCTGTTTATACAGTCCACAGAAACCTAAAACCAACAATTTTGAAATGGGTTTGATTATTGTCTGCCTGAAAAGGCAGTAGTTGCATTCTAGCCTAAGCAGGAAAAGAATTAACTTGAAAATATTTTCCCCTCAGACTGCTATCTCCTTCACTCTTTTTCAAGTTACAAACCCCTGTGCTTATCACCAAACCTGAAACACCATTAGAGTGATGGTGATAAAAGACAGAATCAGTAAATACTTTGTTTAAACACAGCAAACATGGGGATAAAAGAATAAACAATCCAGTCCCTTTGCTTGATCACAAAGGAATTGATAGAGCAGCATGCCACAGCCCCACTTATGCAAGCACCTTGCTTGTAGCATGGTTCAGAATTTCATCTGAGATTATTCATATAAAGTAGTTGTCCAGCCTGTTGTTTTTGTTTTGTTTTTTTGGAGGGGGGGAAGGGGGGTGTCAGCAAAAAATATGTATTCTTCCTGCAACTGCATCTGGAGCTTCACTCCAATTTGATCTGTTTATCTGCAAACTCCCACAACATGGGAGTGTTTCTCATGGCTTTCTGCCAAAGCAGCTAAGAACTCTGGAATAATGACCTCTTCATTCCTGAAATAGTCACACTGGAAACTTCTAGTTCCTTACAGGACTTGGATACAAAATGCCTCCAAGAGTTAGAAAATACTTCAGGAAACTAAATACATGGGTTGGTGTTTGTGCTTTGTTTTGTTTGGTTTTTTTTAAAGACAATCTAAGAGAAGGCTGTAAATTACTGTCATAAACCACAAGCAAGACAGCTCTGAAACACTGCCTGATTTAAAGAGTTTTAAAGATGGGAGTTCCTAAAGGAAAGCTGTCATAAATACCTCAGTAGTCAATAGCAGCACAAAGACAGAAGAAGCAACTGTTTGCTGTCTCTTCCAGTACCAGAAGCAACAATCCACAAATGAGGTAGTAATCTGCAAGTGAAGCTTGCAGGACCCAGAAAAGGGAAAAGTGGTGGTTTGGGGTTTTTTGGTTTGTTGTTTTATTTTCTGCAATAGGGAGGAGGTTTGTGGAACTCCCTATACAAATCGATGAACAAAAGTAAGTTTTTGTGAGCTCAGTGGAGAGGTGGTCACATAGACACACAAAAATCAACCTTCCTCAGGGTGTACCAAGTGGACAAACCCATTCAAGCTCAGCCCTGAGTTGAAAGCAGCAGAAGCAGCTGCTCTGCTTATCCTATTCTGAACATATCTTCAGGGGGCAGCTCATGTCTGTTACTGCCCACTACAGCATGGGCAGTTTTGAACACCATAGGTGCTCTTAAATTCCAAGCAGAATAAAGTGCAACCAGCATGGAGCTCTTCAGAAGAATTGTTCAACAACTGATTGCATCTTCCTGAAACAACAAGAAATTTACCTGCCTGGTTTTATTTTTTTTGATTTGTGTTGGTGTTTTGGGGTTTTTTGTTTGTTAGTTTTTTTTTTTTAAAAGGGGATTTATCATCTCTTCAATGATAACAAAATTATCTGATACTGCAACTGTATTTGTAGGGAGAAAAAAAAGAGTATTCCTAAAGATCTGTCAAATCATGTGTATAAAATATGAGGGATTAAGGAATCAATTTGCTTATCATCTTATTTTGACAAGACCAAGTCTAAGAAGGGAACAACTCCCATCAAAGAATTTTTATCAGTTCAAATTATGTTGTCAAAATACTACAGCCCCAGCAGCATTGTCTTCTCTACAATAGAGCCCTATCAGTAAGGTTTATAAAGTAGCAATCTTTGAAGTTAGATTTATTGTTTCCATATTACCTGAGATATTGTATAGTTCAAAGTTCTGCTGCTCATTTACAGGCCTTTTCACAAATGCAACAATATACTTCATTGTGGCAAGAAAGACAACTGATCATTAAGGTCACAACATTAATAGATGAGGGGAGAGCAACTGATGTCATTGACCTGGACCTGAGCAAAGCCTCCGACACTGTCCCACACCACATCCTGGTCTCCAAACTGGTGACACAAGGGTTTGATGGGTGGACCACGAGATGGATAAAGAACTGGCTTGATGGCCGCACCCAAAGTGTGGCTGTCAATGGCTCCATGTCCCAGCGGAGGCCAGGGACAAGTGGAGTCCCTCAGGGATCAGTCCTGGGACCAGTCTTGTTCAACATCTTTGATGGTGACATGGACAGTGGCATTGAGTGCACCCTCAGCAAGTCTGCTGATGGCACCAAGCTGTGTGGTGCAGCAGACAGGCTGGAGGGAAGGGATCCATCCAGAGGGACCTCGACAGGCTGGAGAGGTGGGCACAAGCCAACCTCAGGAGGTTCAACAGGACCAAGTGCAGGGTCCTGCATCTGGGTCGAGGCAATCCCAAGCACAAATACAGGCTGGGCAGTGACTGGCTGGAAAGCAGCCCTGAGGAGAGGGACTTGGGGGTGCTGGTGGACGAGAAGCTCAACATGAGCTGTCAATGTGCACCTGCAGTCCAGAAAGCCAACCAGAGCCTGGGATGCATCAGGAGAAGTGTGGCCAGAGGGTCAAGGGAGGTGATTCTGCCCCTCACCTCAGCTCTGGTGAGACCACACCTGGAGTACTGCGTCCAGTTCTGCAGCCCCTATTACAAGAGGGATATGGACATGCTGGAACGTGTCCAGAGGAGGGCCACCAGGATGATCAGAGGGCTGGAGCACCTCTCCTATGAGGACAGACTGAAAGAGTTGGGGCTGTTCAGTCTGGAGAAGAGAAGGCTCTGAGGTGACCTTCTTGTGGCCTTTCAATATCTGAAGGGGGCCTACAAGAAAGCTGGGGAGGGACTTTTTAGGATATCAGGTAGTGATAGGACTAGGGAGCATGGAATAAAGCTGGAAGTGGGGAGATTCAGGCTGGACGTGAGGAGGAAGTTCTTCACCATGAGAGTGGTGAGAGCATGGAATGGGTTGTCCAGGGAGGTGGTTGAGGCCCCATCCCTGGAGGTGTTTAAGGCCAGGCTGGATGAGGCTCTGGGCAGCCTGATCTAGTGTGAGGTGTCCCTGCCCATGGCAGGGGGGTTGGAACTAGATGATCCTTGTGGTCCCTTCCAACCATGACTGATTCTATGATTCTATGTTACTTTCTCTCAGCTGTGCCCAAGCTCCCTGAATTTGGCATGACGGATTACTGATGTCAGGTCACTTACATTTGGGATCTGAAAATGCCAGGGAAGACAACCTACCACCCAGACAGGGCCAGCAGTGCAAGATCTTTTCCCTAAAGCTTTTTGTGATTTCCAAAGACTGTGTGCTTATTTCTAGAGGTTTTGACATGAAAACAAATGAAGAATAAAGTCATGTGTAGTAACTCTCCACATATGTGAACTTGCCCTTTAATAAATCAGTCATGCTGAGATACTTTATTCCCTTTTCTCTGGTATTTAACCCAGAATAACCCAGAAAATTTAGTCATGACAGCCATCTGTCACAGTAATGGGAAACAATCTAGATCAGTCTTCCAGAAATGAGATACACACAGAATATACTACAGCAGCAGCAGCTGCATTTCACCAGCTCATTCATCACTTGTTTTTTTCTCCTGGATCCTCTAATTTTGCTGCTCTGAAACATGGTTTCATATCTTTTAATCTGCAAGAACCTCCAACCTCATATACCTTTTCAAGCTCCACATTTACACAGAAAAAATACTTATCAGGGATAGGGAATGAAATTATCATCTTCAGAGAAGTCCTAATTGCCACAAAGCTTTACAGCTTACAACTACTTCCTGGAATTGCATGAGACCTTTTATGAATTTACATGATACATGTCAACCCAGGGAAAGGAAGCAAAAGACTAAGTGAAAGAGGCCAGAAGTCAGGGTCTAGGGAGAAGCAGCATCACTCAGTTTGAATTATAAACACTACCGTGAGCAGCCACTAAAATTACGAACTTTATGTCTTGTGCTTGCAGGCAAACCCAATTTTCCAATACTCTAAATGTAAGATATACAGAAAAGACCAGGACTACAATGCACCACATGGACTGAAGTTCTGCTTTAGACCCAAACAACGGCGCTGTACTTGACCAACCACCACAAGGGATTCAGAAGAAGCACTTACAGTGTAGAACACAGAACTGTCGAATAGTTCAATAGGTTTAGCATATTGACATCTTTATGATTTGTCACTGTAAGACATGATGGTATTCTGAAGTGCCACATGACAGTCCAGGCCTTCCTGCAGTCTACCTCTGATCTGAGGCTGGTGACAGCCAACCATTACCCTCCACCCAGAGAGATCACTTTCTCATTCCAACAACACCCAGATGGTATTTGTCTCTACCACATTCTCATTCCCTGCTCCTAATGTTGAAAATAATTCTCTCATGTTTTGCTGTCAACACAGGAACTGGCTTCCCAAATAAGCTGCTGTTTGTATCAGAACTCTCTCCTATCAAACTTTTCTTATCTTTAACTCCGTACGTGCCTGCAGTAACAAATTAGTTGACCCACCTCCAAGTACAACCTCAGTAACTACTGAAGATTTTAAGAACCCGTTGACATCTGCTTTATCACTTACCAGACCTACTCGTGGCAAGACTCTCTAAGAACCAGATCCATGTATTCTGCTTGCTTCTGATCAAACAGGCTCTGGTTCAGCCTAGAGGCACTCCGCTTTCCAGGGACAGCCCAACTAAGCTGCAGCATTAGGAGCTTTTAGTACCTAGAAAATGCATGCTGGGTTACAAAATTACCCTGGCTAGGGAGTATCATCTTGAGCTATAAAAATCCACATTAGTTCAACCTCCCCATTTATATTTTTAGGAAGTGATCTTGGGAGTATTTCACATTTAATTTCAGTATTAAGTAGTCTGCTGACAATTATAACAGCAGTGCATCAAAATAACATTTTATTCACCTGAATTAACCACAGCCTCTGATAATCTGCACCATGCTAAGAAAAAAAACGTTAAAAAAAATTTGTCTATACTTAATTAGAATTATACTGTTAAGGAATCAGAAATAAAAACATACTATCTCAACTGGACTAAAAAGTATTAATTTCATCACTAATATTTACAAGTGACACTTTTCTTTGGAAAACTGTTTTAAACCAGACAAAAAAACCCCCCACAAATAGTAAAGGGAGAATCTGATGAATTGAGAGCCAGGAAATTGATCAGTGACTGCAAAAGACTCAAAGTTACATTTTAATTTTTTTGGTGTTTATTTTTAGGGAAATCCAAGAAGAATCCGAAAATAGTGGTTTAACTCTAGAGGGTTATACAAATCTTATGAAAGAATCAGGATGTTCCTTCAGTAACAACATCTGCACCATTTTCAAACTACTTCACTAAAAAAAGAAAGTATATTGTGGAAAGCCTGTCTAGTTTTAAGTTATTTACTCACTGATCTGTTAGTATGTCTTATGTTTTATTTGGAATTGATTTCTAAACTAAAATAAAGAAAATAAATTTTGCAGTGGCAAATCCCTAAATTCTCAGGCTTCATTTCTACAAATAGAGTTCTATCAATTCTTAGAAGGTACTTGTTTATTTTTTTTCCCCGCTTCCCTTCACAAAATACCCCAAAATTAATTTCCATTAATTCAAGTTTGATAATGGTTGGACTCAATGATCCTAAAGGCCTTTTCAATGATTCTATAATTTATTTCCTGTGAAGAAAAGTTTATTCTGATAAAGCCAGAGAACAGATAATTTTGGCCCCATGTCTACAGAAAAAAAAAAAATCTGAATGCAGGAAATGCATGCAAGTTAAATGCAATATATCTAGACTTAAAAAAAAAAAATAAAAGATAAATCAATCCAACAAGACAAGATGTCATCCACAAGTTTTGCAAAACAGTTTGTATTTGTAAGACACAAAGATGCTGTCAAAGCACAGGAAATCAGTGCCTGAGGAAACGATGCAGTGAATTCAAGAAAGGGCAGTCATCCAGCAGCAGAGCTGTGACACCTAGTGGCAGCCATATACGTTTGTTCACCCACTCTAGATGCCTTCAGAAGAGCTGAAACAAGCTGCCTATTGCTCACCTTTAGTTTTAAAACAAGTGCTTATGATGGTGCCTGTGTTTAAACAGATGTATAAAAATATGCACACGTATCAACTGTCTTCAAATACTTTCATTACCCACAGTAGAAAAAAAAAACCAAAAACCACCAGAAAATTTATGCTTTTATGATATACAAACAATGCAAAAGCTTTTTCAAACCTTTAATACCAGAGATAAAAAGATCTACTTTATATATTAATGCTATTATTGTTCTAACACAACCTATTAAGTGCCCTGTTCTTGAGTAATTTGCTGTAACTGTGATAGAATTCTTGCAAAAAGCTGTTCCCCAAAAGATCATCCTATGTGCCATTTACTTATAGCCAGGACTATATCACACAAATATTTTAAAAAGTCAAAGGATCAAGCAATAGAAAAATCACCCTAATCTCAAAAAAAAATCCAGTAGAGCTTATAAAGGATACTATAGAATTTTAAGATTTTTTTTTTCCACTAATAGACAGTGACAAGACAATCTATACCAACTCCTCTAGGGATGAGAACAAAAAGTTTAGCATTACTACAGTTTAACATTACTTTTCCTAGCTTCTAGGCACTGCCCCTCTAGTATCACATTACAGATAAAACAAACCTGGAATTAAGATTTTGTTTGCATACTGGAGAAGTGATTATTTTTCTCCAGATATTCTCTTCTGACTGTTACGGTGATCCAATTCAAAGCCTTGCTGCCAAAACTGTATGCTTTATTTTAACTTCTGACTCCCAAAACTGTGCTTCTGAAAAGGGGAAGGAATCAAAAATGGCATCACTTAAGATTTACAAGACCTTGCTTTGTAACTGTCGTGTGTGCAAATCATAATTTCAATGAAATTTAGTAATTACAAATGCTCTTAAACTGCTTAAGTATGGTAGGTTCTGCAGAAAATAACATGGTTAACATTCTACCATTTGACACAAAATAAATAACAGTTTAAGAAAACTAAGAAAAACAAACAAAAACACTCCTGTACATTATATAGTACCTTTGGGTTAAAGCTTCTTAGCAAAAATATAGTAATGTGCTTTAAGCATTCCAGTTACAGATGGTTCAGTATTAAAATTTCAAGGTTTCCCCATCACGAAAAAAATATTGCATTTTCCCATAGGTGCAGCAGAAAATGTCTGCTCTCTCTGAACAAGGTTTCAGTCTCTAAAAATATATAGACAGTAAATACAAATTCAAATGAAATATTAAAAAAATATAATACAGTACTGAGGGTGTATGGTTGTTGTGCATTATGGACTTTACATTCTTTCTTGTGGAGGAAAAGCAAAACTATAGAGCCCATTGTATATCACTGAGTTCAGCTGGATCCCCAAGTCCTCCATCAGCCTCCAAGTAATTCATAAGAGCTGTCATAGCAGTGTCCTCATTTTCACAGATGGCATCGAAGTCCAGATGAGAATTACCACCTATAAAAGATGAAAACATTAATGTAAGCAGTATAAAGCATAACAAATATAGAATTATTGAATCATTTCAGATGGAAAGACCTTCGAGATTGAGTCCAATCATTATCTCACTCTACCAACTCTGGTGCTAAACTATGTCATTCAGCACCACATTCTCTGCCTCTTTTAAACACCTCTAGCGATGGGAAGCCTGTTCCAGGGTTTGACAACCCTTTCACTGAAGAATTTTCTTCTAATCTAATAGCGAACCTAAATCTCCCCTGGTGCAACTTGAGGCCATTTCTTCTGTCACTTCTTACTATGGAGTAGAAACCAAGACTTATCTTACTACAACCTCCATTCAGGGAATTGCAGAGAGCGAGAAGGTTTCCCCCCGCAGCCTTCTTTTCTCCAGACCAAACCACCCCAGTTCCCTCAGCCTCATAAACCCTGTTCTCCAGTCCTTTCATCAGCTTTGTTGCCCTTCCCTGGACTTGCTCAAGTACCTCAATGTCTTTCTTGTAATGAGGACTCAAAACTGAACCCAGCACTCAAGGTGTGACCTCATCAGTGCTGAGTCCAGGGGGATGATCACTTTCCTGGTGTTGAGGGTCATGCTATTCCTGATACAGGCCAGGATGCTTACAGAACAGCATAGTGTAAGTCATACAAAAACACTCACACAGATTTTTTCAGTGTCTTATGATGACTTTAAGCTTATGCTAACTTCCAAAACATATTTGCTTTTAAACAGTACCTTCCTTTCATTGGAAGTCAGGATAAATGTTTACATTTCAATGTTAATCTAATCACATAACAGAAATAATAGCAGGCACAGTTCTAAGCACATACATAATTTGATTTAAGAAGAAAACTTTAATCTTGCCAACCTATTGGACTACCTCCAACCACTAGCTAATAACACTTGTATCCTTCCAGAGAAGTTCATGGCACTAGAGCAGAAAACTGCTTTCTACTTCGCTTCACTGGGAAACGACCATGTACCTAAATTCTCATCTGATATATTATGCTGGTTGGTTGGGTGTTTTTCAAACCCTTATTTAAAGGATTAGCTTTTTATTTCTTTAGTGGCTTTTTTGTTTGGTTGGTTGGGGTTTTTGTTCTTGTTGATGTTGTGGTGGGTTTTTTTATTTATATAAAGGCTCATAGCTAAACTGGAAGAAAGCTATAGTAACTGAAATAAGAGGGAAATGGAAAAGCTTCCAAGAGCCAGAGACAGGATAAGCATAAAGATTGCTTTTATGGGACTGTGCCTTTTATGTTGAAAAATACAATGGCATTCTCCTCTTACAGGGCCAGGAAATCTTATATCCTGACAAAGTGCTGCCTCAGACTGGAACGGGGGGGGGGGAAAACAAAAGGACATTGTGGAGAGGTTGGTGCTGGTCTCTTCTCACATGTAGATAGATAGAACAAGAGGCAATAGCCTCAAGGTGCGACTGGGTAGCTTCAGACTGGACATCAGGAAATATTTTTTCACAGAAAGAGTGGTCAAGCATTGGAATGTGCTGCGCAGGGAGGTGTTGAGTCACCAACCCTGGATGCGTTCAAAAGTTGTTTAGATGTGGTGCCTGGGGATATGGTTTAGGGGTGAACATCGTAGAGTAGGGTAAATGGTTGGACTTGGTGATCCTGAGGGTCTTTTCCAACCTAAAATGTTTCTGTATTCTGTGTTCTTCTGTGTAACCTGCTCTGGCTGGAGGATTTGAATAGATCATTTCCAGAGGCCCCTTCCAACCCCTGTCATTCTGTGGTTCTGTTACAGGACATTAGTTTTGTCATGGGATTAAATCACTGACGAAATTTTGCTTTTGGCCTTCCCATGATTAACACATCTGCTTTAGACCTCTCATCTTCAGGCAGGCAAGGCAAATCTTATGACAATTTATACACAGTTATAAAGTGGTGGCACTCAAAAATGACACAATTTATCAAGAATGCCTTCCCCCGCAACCCTCAAAATATCCACAAGAGGAAAAAAAAAACCAAACAAAAACCCAAAAACTTACTGAGGAGAGGTTCATTGCTGGGAAATGGAATAGCACCCTGGGTTTGTTCTGAAGTCTCTAGAACTTCTGTTTCCAAAGGACATAACTGAATCAAATCTTTATTTGGCACCTGAAAGAGCGGTAGTAGTAAAAGGGACAGAATTAAATTCTTAGTTTAGTCAGAATTATTGTATTACAGAAACATTATGCATTGCTATCAAAGTATTAAGAACTAAATAGAGTAGATAAAAAACATGATTCAGCAGGCAGATCTACTGCACTTAAAAATAATTCATTTTGTAAGTTCACATGGAACTGGACTTGGCTTAAATAAAAGCTGTTACTTATATATCTGTCAAAGGAAAGTTACTTCACAGTGACAGTATCTGCTTTACTGAGGGCCTCTTGAGGGTTCAGCAAAGAAATCTAGCACAATGAATTGTACTGGCATGTACTTTCCATGTCTAGTACCATAAACTACAAATTCCCAGTGACATCGTGTTGTGTCAATGTTGACCCATTCTAGCTAAAAGACAAAAAGACCCTCATAGCTCCCATGTTCTATATGCATTCTAAATGTGTCTCTATTATTTTGCACCTTGTTAGCATAATGATAAAAAAAAATCTAAGTAGTTTTAAATCACTTTTTGCACTTCACAAAAAGGAGGTTAGCATCACTAAAGATGGAAGTTGTAGTAACCCAAACATTTTTTTTACTTCCTGTTTGTTTCATGCAGTTTAGCGGCATAGATTTCTTGAGTTGCCTGACTTGTGTACATTCTACTAGGGAATTAATAAAGCTGAAATGCTTCAAGAAAGCATTGCAGCAACAAATGGGATACCAAATCACAGACTAAAGCAAAAAGAAAAACCTTCCATTAATACAGTTAAGTTACCCTTATGATGAGATGCTGCATGATTTAGAGTTCAATATATACAAGTCAACCATCTCTCAGGGGGAAAGACCTGCAGTAAGGCAGGGGAGAACTGATCATAAAAAAAGCAAGGAAACCAAACTATCCTAGTTTAGAGCAGGACAGATCGCTCTATTGCTCCAAAAGGGGCGAAAGAATAATGCTCACACAAATGGATTGAATAGTAATAGAAAGTTTAAATAGAAAACAATTAATATACTACAAAAAACTACAAAGCATAGTGGTGAGCATAGCAAAGCAAATAAACTGCAAAGAAATCCCTAGTCTAAACACACAAACCAACACTTCCTGTCTCCCCACCTGGGGTTCACCAAAAACCCCACAGGCTCTTTCTTCCACCCCCACATTTCTAGCCTGGTTTCAAGCTGGCCAGGCCTGAACTTCCCCCTGCTTTTTGCCCTGGCATTAGGCCTAAACAGGCCAAGCTTGAACGGGGGGTGGGGGAGGAGGGAGTTACTCAGGCCAAAGAGGCCTCTGATACTCCCCCATCATTATCAGATAAGAAAGCGTCTCTCGCCCATGGGAGCAGAGAGGGAAGAAAGAAAGACAATAACTTTGCAGCAAGATTTATAAGGGTGCAGGATTTACAGGCAGAAATACACTCTTGTTTGTGTCCACCCACTGGGTTGGACACACTGGACACTGGAGGTCTCGACTTCACGTCTTCTTTTTTTGAGGCACCCAGCCTAAACAGCCGCACCAAACCAATCCCTATTACAGAATAGTAGAGTCAGGAAAGTGATGGGACAATAAACTGTCTTTACATGGAAAGAAGTTTCCATTCAAAGAAGTGCTGATGGAGAAGTAAACCTTCATTCATATAGTGCAAAATATACAACAGACAATATACTTCAGTAAACAATATGTCATTTATTCTGCTAAGTATAATAGTTTGTGATGTTACCAGCACCAAGAGATAGGCAAAGGGGCATCATATTGTATCAATTGTTAGAAGACAACTGAGACAGTTTCAAAGTAAAAACTTCAAACATTTTAAAACTGAGAACATAGAGCATATGTTTTTTTAGAAGGGGTTTTCAAGAACACTAGAAGTATGAGAGAAAACAAGAACTGATGTTCTATTTAGGTTGTTAAATGGGTGAAAACTCTTTAACTGTCTGATGGATATGGAGCAGAAGTTTTAATTCCAAATGCAGAAGAGTCCTCATCACATCAATCACACTCATATTTAGCATAATTGCAAAGCTTCAGCAGAGATCCTAGTAACTGAGTGGACTACAGCATTCTCAGCCATGGGATAGCCCCTTAAGGCTTGAAATGATGCCCCCGTAAATGAGACAGCAACTTGTGCTGCTGTCACATCTCTTAAAAGACTTCCAGCTGCCAGGTAGCTGGTAAAACCTTACATATTCTCTCACAAAAACACAAGTCAGACTAATTTGGTTCAAACACAGGCTTTGAGCTATCTGACATTAACCTTTTACTTGAATATTTTTACAGGTAGTGACATACTCACATTGCTGCAGTTTATAGTTAAAGCTGGAGAAGGTGACTTTCTCAAGAGATGTGATGGACTTAACTCCCCAGACGGTGAAGAATGCAACCTAAAATAGCATATGTTTAATTGATTTACTAAGTCACACTGATCACAATCTGGAAAACAGCCTATGTGTTGCAGAACCCACCAGGCTCCTGTCACAAAGCATGTGCCAGCTAATCTGAGGCAATGTTGTCTTAATTCTCCTGCTGCAAGTTCTCATACTAGAAAAAGCAGCAGAGATCAATAAAGACCCTGGGTCATAATTACTTGAGCACACTTTCATTTTTCTGTTGAATCACCAAACACTGACAGACCAAAGAGTACCAGGTTTCAGAATTAAGCGTACTGGGACAAACAGCTACATTTCAAATACATACAGAATACACACAACATAAGGAAGCTCTGCTAAACTGTGCAGGGGAAAGAACAAATCATCCTTCTAGCGCTCCCTACACTGTTATTTTATGTCTTTCCCATATGTTCATAAAACTCCAATTAAAAATAAAGACTACTTGTTTATTACTGGAATTCTCTGAGATGCTCTTCCTCCCTCACCAAACATGCCAGATATGAAACTAACAGTGAAAATAACGTAGCTGGGGTCCTTTGGACTGCTTGCTCCCATATCCCCCTACTCTTCCCAACTCCCAAAGGACAAGGCTATAGAAGAACTGAGCCACTCTGGATGCTTTCCAACACTGCCTCAGATCCAAAACGTGATAAGGAATTGGAGGAAAGACAGAAGATGGGTGAATAAATGGCCTATCATCCGAAAGTTGAGTTATGGAATAATGATATTATAATGATATTATCCTTATAATAATAGTATTATCCATAGAATATTAGTTCCCTACATTCCAATATCCAATGCACCACGTGATAACCAGTACTGCCAAGTCTAAAAGCTGGGACAGAAACTCCAGTTTGAACAGGTTTATGGAAATTGCATGCCTGGAACAAAACTATGTATCAATACCAGCGATGCGTTCTCTGCCATGCACGAGATGGACATCAGGTTATAACTGGTATCTTGTAATGCCACTGGATCAATCTAAAACTTTTATACATATAACAATAAAAATTAAACTTGAATAATCCTCACATAATCATGTATAACTCTCCCATATCTTTACTTAAAAGTGTAACAAATGATGATAAGCATTTATTACCTTTGCAATTCTAATATTTCATTTGCAATTTCAGTTCCTATACTTCCAGCACCAAGAACTGTTCCAGAGGACATTCCAGGTACACTTACTAAAGACTGTTTTACAGTATCTAATAGTTAAAAACAAAACAAAACAAAATCAGACCTTAAGTTTGTAGCACTTTCATTACAGAGCAAGGGAAAAATCAGCTCAAGAATTCATTTTAAAGCAGTTTTTTTCCCCTCTGTCTCTTATTTTCAGAACTTAAATTCCTTGAAACACTTAACTCAGGGGGGAGAGTGTTGGAAATCCCATTTGAAATATGAAGTTGAGTGAATAATACATTTGGGAAGATTGCTGATTTCCAGTAGTGAAACCAGCTTTAATCATTATCACTTCCAGTCTCTCTTACAGACAACACAAAACACATGGGGGGGGGGAAATCCTTGGATTTTTTTAAACTGAATTATTCAAAAGAAAAATTTCAAAGGCAAAAAACTTTATAGCAAGATTATAAAACAACATGTTCAAATAAGAATCTGTGTATAGCAGAAAAATATTACCAAAACATAGATCAGTATCAGTATTACCCTGTATTCTAGAGGTAAACTCATACAATACGATTGCATTTCTTCAGAAAATCAGGCAAATTATGACAATCCTAGCTATAGCAGAGGCTGCTACAAGGAAAAGATAAGCTATAAGCCCTTCTGATTACAGTTGCAGGAATGACATGAATTAGGACACTGTAACTAGAAATTGTCACCAGAATTAGCTTCAAAAACAAAATAATCCTTTCTTGAAAACAATCTAGAATGAAAAAAATCCTGGATTGAATAAACCTAAAATTGCAGTGTTTGATCAGGAGATGCACCTATGATAGTTGTAATAAGAAACACATACCTTCTGCAGGCTGGGAACTGTAGAGGACCTGTTCTTCAGCTGACTCATTATGACCTCTGATATTTAAATATATTTTAAAAACAGAAACACAACAACAACAAAAAAAAAAAATCAGCAAGTTTTTCAAAAGGCAAACCCCAGCAAATTTACATTTGTCTTCAATAAATAGTAAGAACTAACATCCTCAAAGTCACAAAAAAAAGTCAATGTTCAATCCTTTGTAATGTTTATGAAGCACTGGGTGAAATACTAATTTCTACTTACTCTCCAAGTAAAAAAGAAAGAGCAATATAGTTGTCTATGTTCTATGACAAAACAACAAGGCTGCCATTTTTACTACTAGGAAGGAGACCGTTTAACCAGAAACAACTGCTACAAGTACAGGTCAGTGGCTATCTTCTGCCAGCAGCTGCTGCCTACCTTCCCTCCTTCAGACAGCTGCAGATGCCTAGGTCTGCAGGGGAGGGAAAAGTGCCTTTGTTGTTGGGCATCAATGGCTGCTGCCCAACTGTTGTTTTCTGTCTTCTTGAGGAAAAAGGACATGGGTACAATAGGTGGGTGATGTTGACTTAAAGACATGAACCAGGTATAGAATGGGGTAAAGGGCCCCCTTGACAGCTTGGGTTTAATAGAAATAAAATCCCCTTCATTCCCCTCTGAAAACCCCAGTCATCATCAAAGACCTTCAGCATCATTGGAACAATCAAAGTTATGGCTCCATTGCAAGGATGGAGAATGAAAAATAATTTAAAAGAAGAATTAAACACATACGCTTACTGTCTCACAAGCTCCTCCCTTGCAGACAGTTTGGAGAGCATCTTTTTGTCCTGCCATGCACTCCTACGATCTATCAGCTATGCTTCTCCACATTCTGACAGATGGTAGGTAGGGCAGCACAAAAATTAGGTCAGCTGGCACATGGCTGCCTTGTAAAGCTCAGAAGGAAAAGCAGAACTAACTTCACATTTCCATTTACTCGTATCTACTTTTCTTAAAAGATCCTTCCCTTCTTCCTTTAATAAGGAACTCTTCCACATCTTTCCCCCACCCTCTACTAAGACAGAGCAGTTTTTAGAGTCAAAGCCTGAAATAAAAGTAACTGGCAAATAATTTTTCCAGCTTACTCAACCACTTTTTGTGCAGTGTTGATACTTTCTAGTCTTGTCCTCCTTCTTAAATAGGTTGCTTTCTATTAATGCTAACTGTGATTCAGACAAGAAATAAGATGAGTGTTTATAAGAATTACTTACAATACCACAGTGTTGTTTGATACAATGTATTCCAGTTCTTTGGTCCACGGATTCATGAAACTAAACCACTGGCTCTTTAATGTAATAAAAGTCCCATCTTTTGCTCTAAATTTGTAGGAATTTGTAAATACTTTTTCTTTATTCTGCAACACTAGGTAAGAAAGGAAAGTTGCAATCACCATATTTATACTTAAAAAGATAAAGTTAAAAAACATTATCTGTTCTGTAGCATCATAAAACCAAAATGTTTTTGATGGGCATAAAATGCAAATTAAATACTGTAATGACAGACAGGACAGGACCCCTATTAAAATCAAACTATAGCTCCAGCAACATTTTACATCTTAAATTAAACACCCAGTACTAAGTTTATGCAAACCACTAGTAGGGAGACTCCTGACTTGGTGAACTTTCATAATCAGAGTCTTTAACAACATGATTAGGCACATTTGCTCTTTAGGATTCCTTCCTCCTAAGACTTGACACAGAGGATCGAAAGAAACATTAACATTTTTCCTTTGCAATTAAAGCACTCTACCAGGATCCAAGATAACAGAAGTTTCTCTGTCACAAGCATCCTGTGGGCATGCCTTACTGGAGATGGAGGAACAGACAATGCTAAGACTTAGTTTTATTTTCTCTCTGCTGCTGATTTCTTTACTTGTGGTGTTATCACACATCAGTTACACGTAGTTATAAGTGGTCTAGGAGGACCAATTATTTTGTACCTTGTTTATGTTTTTCAGCTAGATGATTGTGATCATCTTGATGGCAGTACTCATAACAAGAAGTTCCTAGAAGCTCCTGTGGCAGATACCCTAAAATTGCTGTTGCACTGTTAGAAATAAAAATATGAACTACAGCGGATTCAAACAATCACAAAGCTCATTTTCTTCACTCTCAAATAAAGCAGAAAACTCATATTTAAAGAAAGAGATGCTTGTGGTCACATTTAAGAAAAAAGATACAGCATTAGCATAGCTCTAAACCAACAGGGCATAGTATGGGCTGCAAATGATCCCTTTGCAACTCAGGAAAAAATAACAATGTTTAAATGTGCAAACCATATGTTAATGCAAGATACTTAGGATCATTAGGTGTTCCTATTAGCCAGTCAGGGTACTAGTCACATATAAGGAGTCATTACAAAAAAATCTCAGTTGTTGAATTTTGCTCTGCCACTCTAAGGAATAGGTTTAAACCACTTTTAGATGAAAGACAGGACAACTGAAAGCAATAAAAAATTTCCAGTGACAATAACAACATTTTAAAATGCCAAGTGCTAATGTGGTCTCTGTAACAAACAAAAACTTTTGTTTCAGAAAACTGTGAAAAATAGTAACCTAGCTTTTAGTTCTAATGAAATAATTTGGTACTTCATTTAGATAATAACAAATTTGATCCAAATACCAGGATTTTAAGAAGTACTATTGTTTTGGTTAAGTGTGTATCACTTATGTCATATGCATAGCATCTACCATGAGATGTTTCTTTATGAGTAAGTACACGAGTGCATTTTATGGCATATTTTCATCTTGCTCACTTAGCTTCTCCTTACTGAGCAATACATTCACTTTTGCACATCACATGCAAAACTTCCTAGATTTGGAACAAACTGCTGCTTCCTGCACACAGCACCTAGGAATTGTAACCTGCTTGAGAAATGGCAATTCTGACAGAAAGTATTAGAAAATTTAACTCGTGATGTCATTTTCATTTTCTCTTCATTAAAGAACAAAACGCTTACCGCTGATCTACATAAACAAATTTTCCATCCATGGCAAACCGTGTAACAAATTCTGTTGCTTTGACTTTTATCTCTCCACTCTTTTGTGGAACAATGTAAGGGTGTAACCTCCCAATTGCAACAAGACAGTTAAAGTTACTACTGTCCTTTTCTACATCATTTTCCTCTTCTACTCCCACCTCATTAGGAGGCCAGTTCTTCATATACCCAGTACAGTGAATGGTACAGTATTTTCTGTGATCTAATAAAAAGAAATGAAATAAGCAGCAGTTAAAGTTCAAAAAGTAAACTGAGTGACTTGTTTGCCATGAGACCAGCAACCATATTTTCATGCTTACCTACAATGCTACAAGGCTACTCATAATTTTACAGGGTGTTTTTTAATTCATTTTGTCTTCCTTCATGTTGGTTTACCTGGGAGAGCACTTCTAACCCTATGCAAATACAAAGTAAATCAACAGTCCAGTAACCCACAGATCACTATATGGTTGCATATATATTGGAAATTAAACTGGAGATGCACTCTGTAGCTTCTAAATCAATTTACTTCTTGTGAACATGACAATCTTAACACACGCTTACTATACAACTGCTAGGAGAATCAGTTGAGAGGACAACCCAAAAAAAAAACCCTCAGCTTTTTTTGTTTGATTGTTTGTTTTATCCGAGGTCTCTGAATTTCTCACACAAATCTTCTACATTTCAGCATACACTGTCATTTATTCCTACAGTAGACTCTTTGATGTCTATATAATATGCAAACACCCTTGCATGTATCAAGGCATAAAGATGACATTATTGAATCTTACAGATACTATCCATCTTTCAAAGAATTGCCTAAGTATTCTTTTTATCTGCATTCTGAACAAATTATGCATTACAGGATTTCATTTTCTAGCAACTACAGAAAACATGTATCAGCTCTGTAAAATGAAAAAAACTATTTAACCTACTGTGACTTTGTCAGTTTCTCAGATTGTTAAGGTGCCTTCCTTCAACACTGCTTTCCTAAGAAACATCTATGTAAGTTAAATTCTTATCTCAAATTATTTGGCACATCAAAGGAGACTGAATTCTATTTACTTACAATTAATAAACTTCTAAAAATATTTACTGTTTTATGGTATCTCTCAACAACAACCAGTTACATTAAAAAAAGCAGAGTAGGATGATTTTTTTTCAGGGTCAGTTTCAACACACCTTTGCAAAAATCAATGCTCAGGTATTAAACAGAAGCTGGAAATGACATTTTAAAAAGATACATTCACTGAAAATGTGAAAAGAGCATAGTGCTGTATAGGCATACCAAAATATTGACTATGTTAAAATGATTGGAAAAATTAATGGGATTACACCAATAAATTAACTTTACTATTTAAAAAAAGAAGAAAAAGGAAAGCAAAATCAATACTTTTAGGTACACACAACGTTAATCAGGAATAATAAAAAAAAAAAAAAAGGAGGTTTGCTTGCTTTCCCCCCCCCTTTAAAACAGTGGATTTTGCAGGTCTTATTAATGCTGTTATCTTCCCGGCATTTTGACATCATTTACATATGCCTTGAAGCATTTATGTATGCCTTATCAAAAGTTTCCTTCTTTTGATCCGCTCCAGGGCTTTCAAAAATTTCTGTGAGGCTTCTGCAATCTGACTCCAATAAATCATGCACTCCTAAAGAGTCACTGTAACTCAGGTGGGTTCCTACCTCCCTTTTTTCCAGAAGCGAACAGAGAGGATAAAACGTTAGACTGTTTCACAACATGTGCCTCTAGTACAGACTTACATTTGCTCTACCGCTACTCTGTGAAGGCTACAAGGGTCACATTACTGCCTCAGAACTCAAAATACATCAAGTTTCAAACCAGAAAGCCCCCAATTCATCTCCACCATTTGAATACCTTTCTTCTTTGGGTTAGGCAAGCACTCCTTTTCTTCTTTGACTGTGTTCCTACTACATTTTATCCGACAGAAGAAGGAACGTCGAGCACCAGAATTCAGTCGAGCTGGTCCAGCTTGAAAATCTGTGTGTACTTGCAAGCCAGCTTACAAAAATGTAGTGAAGTAGTTAAAAAAAAAAAAATCAAAATTCCAATCATTAAACTTTAGAATAAAAGGCCTTTTCTTAATTTTATTTTTTGCTTCAGTACATTCTCCTTACTGTTTAGTTGCCTGAATTTTGTCCTTCCAATTTAAAAAAAAAGAAAAGTCTAATAATTTAAACAGGGCAAAGGAAACATGACTGTCACACAGATGCCAAAGCTAAAAAGTACTACCAAACTACTTTTGAAACTTTTCCAGATATTTTGAATGGTTATTTTAACAAATATACTTTATAAAACTTTCAACTTCTATTGGGTACAAGGAAGAACTGCAAAGATGCTTATAAAACCAGCTAGGAAACAGTCATTAGCTGCACAGTACATAATGCTTTCCATATTAGACATAACTGTAAACAAAAGGAGATTTGGTTAAATTAGGATTGACACTTAGCATTTTCAGAGAAGACAGTGATTCTTGATATTGAAGTATTTTATCCCATGTTCGACTACATCAGGTCTTTTGTATTGACAAGACCTATCAAATACAAGAAAAAAAAGTAGTATGCCTGGTAGGAAGAATATCAGACCACATCTTGGTAAATGTAACACAATGCAAATTGCAGCAATTCTTACTATCTAAAATACAGTATTTTCTTTTCTGGGCTAGCTTTTAAACTGTAAGTACACTTTAAGCAGATGAGAAGCATTCTGATGTTTGGTTCAAAAAAATTATGCCTCAAGTTCATACACCTATGCATATATGAACCTGAGTATGTCTTGCATAATAACTACATTTAATAACATCTGTTTAAAAAAACAAAAATGAATGCATTCAAATCTAACTTACTTTTCCCATCTATGAGCTTCTCCCTAGGAGAGATATCTGAAGAAGAAAGTTGCTCCTTCACTTTTGCAACATCCTTTGGATGCAAGTAATCAAACAAACTTTGTCCAATTAAACTGGCCTGTTTAAAAACAAACAAAAAACCAAACCAAAACACAAAACCCAAAAGAAGTAAGAACCACATCATTTTAGATCAGCACACCACACATATAACTTGTGTCAGAAAACCAACTTTCTATGGCTCTTTGAAAAATAGCAGGTTTAGTTGGATATTAAAAAAGGTTTCTGCAAACCCATGTTCTATTGATGTACATAACACAATCCCTCACCCCAGCCAAAAAAGGTTATGCACAAAGTAACTTCATTCACCCATTACTGGGGGGAGGGGGTGTGTTAGGTAAGGAAATAGGAATATTCATAGTACTTAATGACTGAGCTCCAACTTCGTTGCACAAAATGGCACCACTAAGCCATGGAGGTGCCTAGAAGCAGCCCACTTCAGCAATCTTTACTAGGGCATATTTACAACAATCTATCCAGCTGGGACTCACTCAATGTGCTGCTGATTCAGAGCAACTGGCCTGCTGCACTACTGTAGGCAAAACTACCTTTGAAACAGGAAGGAATTAGAGAAGTGGGCTAGTCTGCGTTTTTTCATTGCTCAGCTTCACCACAGGAGATCACAACAACATGTAGAAAGGAGATATTTTGACAAGCAGTATTCTAGATTCAAATTGAACCTCATTTTGGACCCAGGCCACTTGGTATGTGATCACTGCACTTTTCCAATAAGCCAGAGTCAGAAATGGGTTTAATGAAAAGCTTGTAAGAAAGCAGCATAAACAGGCAGCCTCTTTCACTTGCCTGGTCCCCACCTAACCCTAAAGCAAATGGAAAAAAGCTGAGTGCCACTGAGAAAGGCCAATAATGGCTGTAACAAATGGATTAGGCTGCAGGATGGGATTCATAACCCAGAGTGATTCCCAAATAAGTTCATAAATTCATGGGTTAAGTCAGTGATGTTCTCTGAAACTCTGCAGCTGGAATAGTGAACATCTTACGAGTCTGGAGTAGGTACGTGTGATGACGTGAGAGACTCTAAAAGGTAATACTTAGTCCTTCAGTAAATCCAGTGGAGAAGTTTAAAAAAAAAAACAACACACCAACACAAAACCCAAACAAACACACAACACAGTCACCACCACCACCAAAAAACAAGAAAACACAAACACCACACCCAAACACAACAAAAAAACCCCAACAATCCAAAACCCCAAAAACTTCTTAGTCTTTGAATAAATTCAGTGTAAGTTTTTTAAAAGAAAAAAAGAAACAAGACCCCCCCCCATACTTCATGCTTGATCATAATATATTATATTAATATAACTGACATTTTTATAATTACAAGATTATTTTAAACTTTTTATTTAAAGCTAGTTTGGGATTTTTTAATTACCCTTCTGTTTACGAAGAAAATGAACATAGCACAAATGGCTTCAAAGTTAGAGAAGCAGACAGATGGAAACACTGGTTTAGATTCAGTTTTTGGAACAGAAGTCATAGATGCATGACCAAGTTATCATGCCTTATTTGTGGTAATTGTCCATGATGTCAAATATCAGCTAAAGGAAGGTGCTTACATTTTCTCTATTTCTCTTATTCTACAGGCTAAGATAACTCACACGATATCTCAGTTTCCTTCAAATTAAGAGCATATACATGGATAGTTACTGTGGGTGTGGTGTACGCACATAGTGTATCTGAGAGTAAAAGGAAACCTTTAATTAACTTCCATTGCTGAATTACTAATTTACACTGGCCTAAAAAAAAAAAAAACAAAACAAAAACACAAACCCACAAAATCACTTCACCATTAAAAAGGTATCATGGAGACAGAATTTAGAACATCTTCAAATTATCTCTTCCTCTTAGACTAACAATTTTCTTAAGCATGACTAAGTGAAATCTGGTATAATTACTCAGACCAGGAAAACTAACTGTATTTGCAAATACTTTGTACCAAGTTATTCAGCCTTACTCTGAAGGAGATGAAATCAAAGGAATCTCAAGAAATAATACAGAAGGACTGTCTCTTAGTAACATGGAATGTCAAAGTTTAAAAACTTAAGAAAATACAAAGTAGAAGCAAACCAAGAAACTCAGTTGTAACCACCTGATCATAATTCAGTATTTTACAAACTGATTCCGAGACAAACAAAATTTTTCCTCTGTTGCATCCAACCACAAACAAGAATCCATCTGCAGCCTGAAAATATAAAGATACTGGCTTTAAAAACATATACATAAAATAGACCATAAATATTAAAGACTACAAGGAAGCACACATTTAAACCTGATTTTTTTTTTAAGTAAATAAGCTATTAATCATACCAAAAAGCATTTAAGATTGCAAGGACCAAATCAGACCATCAGTTACAGAGAGGTAAACACAGCTTTGGGAAAAGAGGTGGCCAGCTACCAAACAGCTTAACTTGGGAGTCATCCGACAGATCTTGGCAAATTCTATTACTGCAGCAAAGGAAAATAGTTGCAAATAAGAAAGGGTAAAGGTGTGTGGGTCTACATGAAGTGCAAAAGCAAGGAGAAATACTTTTCTTCAGGTGATTTTTTTTTCATCTTTTTTAAAAGCAGATCTTTAAAATTTTGAATGAAGGACAGCAAACAACTGCAGGTTTATCTAACTATTCTCAGTACTTGCATAGAACCATAGTAATTTTTTGACTGGACAAAAACCTTTAAGATCGAGTCCAACCATTACCTAACTCTACCAAGTCTGGTGCTAAACCATGTCCCTCAGCACGACATCTCTGCCTCTTTTAAACATCTCCAGGGACAGGGATTGAGCCACCTCCCTGGGGAGCCTAGTCCAGCGTTTGAGAACCCTTTCAGTGAAGAAGTTTCTTCTAACAGCCAAACTAAACCTCCCTTGGTGCACCTTGAGGCCACTTCCTCTCATCGTATCACTTGTTACTAGGGAGAAGAGACCAACACCCACCTCACTACAACTTCCTTTCAAGGAGTTCTACAGAGCAAGTAGGTCTCCCTTCAGCCTCCTTTTCTCCTCTTCAGCCTCCTTTTCTCCTCACTAAACAACCTCCAGTTCCCTCAGCTGTTCCTCAAAAGACCTGTTCTCCAGATCCTTCACCAGATTCACTGCCCCTCTCTGGAAACACTCCAGTACCTCAAAGTTTTTCTTGTAGTGAGGGCTCCAAAACTGAACCCAGTAGTCAAGGTGTGCCCTCACCAGTGCTGAGTTCGGGTGGACGGACAATCACTTTCCTGGTCACATTATTCCTGATAGAAGCCAGGATGCTGTTGGCCTTCTTGGCCATGTGGGCACACTGCTGGCTCAGCATGCAGACTTCGATATCAACATTAAAAAAACTATGTATTAAATATGCAGATTGCACAAAGATTTACTACAACTGCAACGGCTGCTGTCTGCCACACTTTCAAATCATCTTCTGCATCCCTTTACGACAAAGCCTGTGTACTCCACAGTTTAAAGCCCAGTATTTATCAACTACAAAGCACCTGAAGTAAAAAGTGGGAGAAAAAGCACTCTTCAACTAAAAACTCTTAATTAATGGCAAGCTTTAATGAGGATATTATTAAACTGAAAATTTCCTTCCACTTACCCTAAGGATTAACTGTCGGAGCTCATCATCCTTTAAAAATGAAGGTTTATACCGGACTTCCGTGTAGGAGCTGGTTGAACCTGGAAAATAGATTATTTGTAGACAACAATGTCATAAGTTACATTGCAAATTTACTTTTAAGAGAAATATAATTGGGTTGTATTTTATAAATTTTCTTTGCAACCACAACAACTGAATTTAAAAAGGAAATAATTTTAAAATCCTAAAAACATTTAAAAATAACCCCCCCTCATAAACCTACAGTGGTAATTGTGGTCTTGTCCTTTACTCAGGAGAAGCCAAACAAACTTATCTTTAGATACCTTTAATGTACTGCTAGAGAAGTAGGATTCTGAAAACTGAATCTTCTAGTAATATTTTGTAGGCTTATTGCAGAAACCTTAACATTTGCTGAATCTGAGTAATTCCAAATTTATCAATTGTCTTTTAGCATGAACATTAATACTATATAACCAACAATCCACTCTACTGTAGCTGAATTTAATGTCTCACTAAAGAGACTCAGTACATTTACTGGCTTAGCACCTGTGGCAAGTACTTTAAAGTAATTTTTAGCCATTACAAGCACTTTCACAACTTTTTCTAGGTATTTTTTGAGGTAAAGTGCAGTTGAAGTTTCCAGAAAATTTCAGCATTCACTGTAATTTCACACAGAGCCTTGTACTTTCTTAAAGCTTTTGAAGATACTTCTATGGATGGAGTTCAGTTTTCATATCTTATTATTAAAGCACAAATGTTTGAGCTGAAGAATTCTTCTAGATGGACCTTTAAACTGCAAGCGTAATTAGCACCCTGATAACTTATCACATTATTTCATTATGTAAATTGGGCCTCTAGAAAACCCTTTGAACCTACATTATTCTATGATTTTATTTACACTCCTTTGACTATGACTATTTGGGTTCTTACTAGAGACTATTAGAGTGTTGAGGGGTTTTTTGAAAGGCAGTCTTTTGATATTTGCTTACCAAATTATTATTATGAAACTTCACTGCCAAAACCCTGAAATCTTGTGTGCTGCTGATAAACCATGCAATATACAACTTGTATATTGATATATTTGGGGAGGAAAAAAAAAAAAAAAACATACCTCCCCAAACCTAGAAATAGAAAAAGGAGGGAAAAATATATCCTGGTTTGATTCCAAGACTGAACCATTCATTGAGATCCATGATTAATTTTGCTAGCTGACTATTTTTGAGAACACTTTTTCTTGGTAGTCTCTAACATTTCAAGGTGTTTAAGACTCGTGTAATCAGTCATCATCCATGCTTTGTCTTGCAACATTCCTTTTCATTGGTCTTGCAGGCAAAAAAATGATTGAAAGACAACTATGTCCAATCATGATTTTGTCTTTAGTTTTACAAAGTTACACTGTGGAAGACTTAATCTGCTACTGAAGTGAGTTTTCTGTGTTCCCTACCACCGCAAATACTTACATCAGTTTCTTTAGGCAAGCATTTCCCATTGTGGAGGAAACTTTTTTCCTCATCTCACACTGGACAAACTACTCATCAGAACTATTTGGTGGTTTACAAATGACTTGGCCTTCAACTTAAGTCTTATCAAATTGCAGCTGATTGTTTGGGTCGTTTGTTTGTTTGTTTTTGTTGTTGCTGCTCTTTGTGGTTGGTTGGTTGGTTTGGGTTTTTTTTTTTCCCACAGTCTTTTACCATGATGTTGCAAGTGTCAAAGTCAAGAGATGTTTTGGAATTTCATGTTCAAGAGACAAATTCAACCATAACCATGGGAATAACAAAGAGTATGAAGAACATTTGCTTCTCTATTAGCAGTAGTGGAGCTAACAGCCACCAGTTAATTTGTTCTGCGATCTCTCCACTACTATTACCTAATAGTGAAGGGATCACAGAACACATATTTCATTTGGAGGCTGGAAAATGACAGACAGACATGCTTGATCGTTATAACTTTTAAAAAGAAACAAGGAATGACTCAATTGCAATGCAAACACTTAGCAGACAGAAAATACAGACACTGAAGGGTGGCTTTTTTCTCTGCTAATCTGAGCAAAAAGTAGAAATGGCAGTTCTGAAAACTACAAAAAGTTAAATGAAGAACAGACTCAGAACTGAATTCAGCAAGGAAGTGTAAAATAAATGATCATTTATTTGTTTAACATCAAAGAAGATACACAGTATAACTCCTGGTAGAATAAGGACTCTCAGGATGAGTTTCCTAAAACCCACCTTTTAAGGATTTTAAGTGTTGCACAGCCATGCGTAACACTGTAAGCTTGTCTAGTTTTCGTGCCATGGGATTGCACGCAGGTATCATAGCAGACAACTCCTCTATCAAATTATTCATTTTGTCTCTTCTTCGTTTCTCTGTTTGACTGTGAGCCTCCCTGAGGGAAAAAAAATAAACAGAACACATGATTTTCCCCAATAACATTCATCAGTTTAGTCTGGGGAATGGAACATATCACCAGAAATACTACTGAACTGAAACAGTTTTTCTTGCACCATGTATATCTCAATTGAATTGGATTCACTTGACCAAAGCAGAAGTGGTCACAATAATGGTGTGAAACTTTGAGGGGAAGAATGTCACAAGCAACAGCCTGATTATACATGGAAGGAATAAGAATCTATGAAGACATATTAAAATTAAATGCTTCTTGTGAGCCTTGATGTCCAAATGAACACCCTGACACCTCACTGCACATCAGAGAGGTTTTGATCTCATTAGTAATCACTGCAAGACATTTCTGTTCCCTGGTTTTATCTATGCTTGTTTTGTGTAACTAATACAGGATGTTTATACTGCAATTCAAAGGAAAAAAGAGGGAACGGGGAAAAAAAGGGGGGGAAGGGAAAAAAAAAGAAGAAAAAAAAAAAGACAAAACAAAAACACCAGAAGAAAAAGAAACAGAAGAAAAGAAAAAAAAAGAAGAAAGAAGGGGGGGACAAAAAGGGGAGAAATAAAAAAGAAGAATGCTCTTGGACCTTTACTAAAGCACCTCTGAACTATTTTATGCAAAGTCACAATAACCCAAGCTGAACAATGTCTTCTTGTTATCTCACTACCTTAAAAATCACCCAGATGGAAAAAAAGACACCAACACAACCATTTATTAATTGCACAGCAAAGTACATTTATAAGCACTTATAAAAGTAGTAGAAACAGAAAGAAAAAGCTATGCCTCATGCAATTTCACCAGATGTATTTTAGAAAGCTTTCCCATTCATTCACCTGGTAAGGTGATAGAGAAAGTTTCAGTCTTTGTGAAAACCTGTGTGGCAGGTTTTACCTCTTGGTAAGCCTCTGTCCAAGAAAAGAGAGATTCTCCTACACAGTTTTCAGGCACATGACAGTGCACACCACAAATGTATCTCAGGTCACATTTTCTGTAATTCTTTCTACTGGAATATGTTAGCTTTTCTAGTTGATGTCCTGCCCTCTACATACTCTAGCACATTGATAATTCATTCTATTCCCTCCTTGCCCAAAAGACAACCTAGCCACTCAATTATTAAAACAGGCTTTGTTTCCCTTTCGGATTAAGGTCAGACACAGTGGTAGGCAGCCAAACTGAGGGATAACAAATTTTGGTTAACTGATCTCCAAAACTTTTCCTCTCAGGCACACTGTAACAGAAAGTATTAAAGGTAATAAACTTAACTACTCTTGACCTGATGAGAACAAACAAAAGTACAGTTTTAAAGACATAGTCTTTTACTGTTTTTATTATTTCCCCTCCAATTAAAAAAAAAACAAACAAACATCTCTTCTCCACAGAAATAATTCTGGATCATTCATCCAAACAATTAGGTGTTCACAATGTGTGTAAGATGTGGTGCTTCAGGATATAATTTAGTGGTCTTGGTAGTCAGGGTACAGTTGGAACTTACTAATATTAAAGGTCTTTTCCAACCATAATGACTATCTTTTCCCTCTCCAAACTACTTTTTTTTTAGATGTTACCAGTTATTCTCAGCTGTATAGGTGCACTGAACTTCTTTGTCATACCAAGCAGGAACAATCAAGAAATATCTTGTATGTGCTTCTTGTATTGTGAAGGAAGGCAGACAGACACAAACATCTGGGGAAAGAGGACAATCTGCCACATCTCTAAGAGTCAATAAGAAGTTACAGAAACTTGAAAAGGTGGAAGTAGAAATTCAGGTGATGACTGGACGATTCAAAAAGCCTCTGTTACATTCCTCAGTTACAATGGGGAAAGGAGCAAAGCAAGTTCTCCAGGAAGCTTGAGAGAAGAAACACTGGAGGGAGACAACTGGTAAGAAAGCCCGCAAAGAGCCTTCCAATTATTTTTTTTCCTCCAACTAACAACCCAAAACTTATAGAAAAAAATTTACAATACGACATGAAAGTTATTAAAGCAATGTACATCTTACATAGAATTATGGGACAGTTAGTAAGGAAAGCTGGATTTTGGAGTCAAAAAAAGTAAAGATATTTTGGAGCACTTTCATTTCTTCCATTTTATTTAAATTACAGGAACACTTCATAATTATTAGTTAGCATACTATATAAATAATACTTTAGATAGCAGAGTGGATTATGTATTTCTGCTTTGACATCTCTGCTCTAAAGACACTTTTGTCTTTAGAACAACCTTGTAAACCAGTTTACAATAAAACAAATAGTTTAAAATATTTGTTTGAATGACTCATGAATGCATTTAGTCACACTGCATGTGAACTGTTACAAGCGCTCTACATGGATTTCAGTTGGGATTTGGGAAAAATGCAATAGCAAACCTTCAGTAGTTTGCTATATGCAAACTTGTTCCAGAACAAGAACTCCTTGTCATGTTTTACTTGAATCCATTTTCATGTGGTATAAATTTTAAATACCTCCAACTGTAAGCAAATCTAGAAAAAATAATCAATTCATACAGACAGGATCAGCTCCTCACTTTATACAAGACTTGAACCTACTGTGTTTAATTCTCATCTTGAAAATTTTACAACACAACTTTCATTAAAATTAATAAAAACTGAAATCCTCAAGGAGGGTATAAAAATTACTATATGTTCAGAGGGGAAAAGGAAAAGTTTACTCTTACATATTTGACAGTTTTAATGAACATTGCCCACAAGCTCACATTTTACTATTGTGATCTTAGCATTTACTAGCAAAATGTACTTTTATTGTAAATTAATACCTGAAATCTTTCATTTTAACATGTTCTTCATCTTCACTCCTAGACAAAACAAGAGAGAGTCTTACATGACATATTAAATGCTAGGCATTTCTTTCACTTGTATCAAGAAGATACAAAAAATATTACAAAGGTGCTAAGGCTTTAACAAAAGCAAACCCACAAAAACTCCTAAACCAAAGAAATGATCTGGTAAGTGGTGCATAACTGAAAGAGACCAAGACATATCTTGCAATATTCACAGTTACATGAACATATTGTGGAGTTATTTCATAATTACAGGGATACTTTTTATCCTGGAGAAAACAACATTAATGGAACATTCAAACAAAATCAAGCCTAGACTTAAGTTTTCTCTTTTTTTTTTTATTTAATATTTTACAAGACAGGTATCTATTCATGTTTCTCTTTCCAAAAATTCCAAGTCAAATGATGAAAAAGGGCAACAATATCTTAGATAAAAATCGGTCATGGTCAGAAAAAAATAAAATTAATTATTTTCCCACATCATACAGTAATGACTGTAAAGTCCATGTAATATAATTGCAGATGAAAGACAATCATAGCATCTGTATCCCAATAAATACCCAGCAGCAGGAAAACAAAGGATGATTCAAACAGGGGAAGTGATCTCTTTTCTTCCTGAAGATCATGGTGTTCTTCACCCACCATCTAGTAAGAATTTCAGAACATGGCCTAATAGTTACCTTTCCAATTCAGGATGAGTGTTTTGGTATTTGGAGAGGCAGTTTCAATCCAAATAGTGACTATTATTTTCTTTGAAGCAAAAACTGACACAACTGTTTTTAATCTTTCTACGGCAGTTCTAAATCTTTTTTTTAATTCAGCAGTGGAAACATTTCATGCAGTACTCTCAACTCCATTCCAGGGCAGAGACCTGCTAGCCTATACCAAGCCATATGTTTGCACCACATTCGTTTCTAAGGAGACAGATTGATCAGTCAGCAGCTGTTTCCTATGAGGAAACAGAGGCAGGAAGTGGAAGGACAGTTAGAGATCACAGAATCATAGAATGGCCTAGGCTGGAAGAGACCTTAGAAATCATCTAATCCAACCTCCCTGCCATGGGCAGGTATGCTTCTCAACTAGACCAGGTTATTCAAGGTCCCATCCACCTGGCCTTGAACATCTCCAGGCAAGGGGCATCTACAACCTCTCTGGATGAGATTATAGGTTTAGGAAAAATCCCAAAAGCTGCTTCCACCTGTAAGCACGCACTGACCCCTGCAAGGATGAAGCAGCCAGAGACAACACACAATTCAGAGATCCTGCTCTTCAGCCTGAGATCTCACTGGAACTCAGGAATCTTCTAGATGGTCTAATACACCCAAGCACAGGTGTAGGCTGGACACACAAGTCCAATTATGCTGCTTCAGAATTAGCAACAAATAATCTTTTTCTTTCATTTTAAAATAATTTTTTACCAGAAATGTGCATATACTATGAAATCCAACAGAGGTTACATTGTCTGACTGTAAAAGAAGAGGTAAGGGGGGGAACCAGACCAACTGCAGTGCAGCATGTGACCTATTAACCATCCATCCTTTTCTCTCAGGAGCTCCACTTGGGGAAGAATCTAGGACAAATCTGCTGCTCATACAATTAGTCACAACCTTTAATGGATTTATATAGTCTCTGTCCTAATAGCTGTGTTGTTACTGATGTAAATAGCTAGATTAAAACTACCTTGACTACATGAACACAAGGTGAAATTCCACCTCATGGCTATAATACTTGATTGGTCCTAGAAAAAATGGAATTTGTATTCACTAGGAAAAATATAAAGAATATCATCTTTTCCTCTAATTTATCAACTGGTTTATTAAAGGTACTTCCTCATTTCTTCTATAATGGAAGCAGAGCTATCAAAGACATCATGGAGAAAAAAAAAAATCTAAAAACAACAAACAATTTATCCCTAAAGTAAGATTTTTTTATACTATCCCAATAAGCCACTGACTACCCTGCAGAAAGGGACTCATATCATATGACTCAGAAGTGAGTCCTGGCAGCCAAAAGGACAAATCATTTCCTGGGGCACATCAAACACAGTGTAACCAGCCAGTCCAAACAGGTGATGGTGCTGCTGTACTTAGTGCTGGTGCAGCCTCACCTTCAGTACTGCGTGCACCTCTGACCCCACAAGCAAAGAAGGATGTGAAAGTCCTTGAATGCATCCAGAGAAGGGCAACAAAGCTGGTGAAGGAGGTGGAAGGAACATACTCTGAGTGGTTATGGACTGGGTTTGTCTGGTTTGGAGAAAAGAAGGCTGAGAGGTGACGTCATTACTTTCCAGAGCTTCCTGAGAAGGGAAAGGGGAGATGAGGTGCTAAGCTCTTCTCCCTGGTATCCAGTGATAGGATACATGGGAGGTGCAAAGCTGTGCCAGGGGACCCTGGGAAACATTTTTTTACTGAGAGGGTGGTTAAACACAGGAACAGGTTACCCAGAGAGGTGGTTGATGCTCTGACTCTGTTAGCCTTACTCAGCTGTTAAAGCTGATTTATTTGTTCCCATTTTTACCTTAACTTCAATACTAAGTCTCACAAAGCTGTAAGTAAGATAGAGTGTCTCCTTAAAGAAATATCACAAAACCTTAACATTGGATGGACTTCTCCATTCTGTTAAATACCTATAAGTTTATCACCTTGTGCTGTACAGAGACCTGCCCCTAGACAAAGCATTCCTTAGGGCAAACCACACAGGACAAACAGGGAAATGTGACATGTTTATAGCACCAAAAATAGAAATGGATTCATTTGCAAAAGAGTACCTTTTCTGAGGATCACCATCGACTTCAGCTGTATCCCTGCAGAGACAGATAATGAAGTAAGCAAAATGTAATTTCTAGCACAAAAAAATATCTTGATACATCCAATGAAAAATGTCACAGAACCATTTTAGTGGAAATGCCCGCTGGATTAGTTGTTTTCAGCAAAAACATTGTGTTTTAGTAACTAATTCTTCAGACACTAGTTCTTATAAAATAACGCTTTTTCAATTTTGACTTAAATGTGACTTCTTTTTTTTTTTCTCTCCATGACTGAGGTGTCATGAAATCAGAGAGATCCAAACTTCAGGGAAACACTATTGATGAAACCAGCACTTTTACTGAACAGGTCAAAATCAACAAGTTATACTGAAAAAGAACAGAGACTTTGTTTTAAGAAACTAATGTATTTCTGGAGTTTGCTGTGATCTGCAGGATACACTTGAATGTCCGAGCTGACAATTAAATCAACATCCACAGTATGGCTCCATACTGTAAATCAATGGACTACCTATGGAAGAAGCAGTGATTAAAGAGAATTGCTTTAATAATCACAAAACCCTGACAAATTCCTACCTCATTCCTCTTTTTTCAAATGTGGATTTTCCACACTCATTTGGAGATAACCCTAATGCACTAGATCTGCAGCCTGACTTACGTCCCTTTCAGCTGATTAATGTAGCTTTGAATACATCACTCCAAAAATAATTCTAGCTAAATGATTATTTGGTTAACTGGCATCTGTTAGAAAAAAGGAGAAACAGTTAACACTATCATCTCAGTAGTCAAGTATGACCCACTTAAAAAGACTGAGTACTACTGTAGGATAGCCCTCATTTTTAGGTCACAGCTCTGACAGGATATTTAAGCATATGACTGCCCTGATCACTGAAGAAGCAGTTCTGATTCTACAGTTCTAGATCAAAGTACTTGTAAGAACTAGTAATCTTGTTTCAAGCTTTAAGGTGATACTCTGTGAGACTTCAAGCAAGTTGAGAAGATTTTGCTTCAAAGAGAATTTGACTTTAGTAGCAGGTGAAGAAGAGGAAGTGGAAACCAAATGACTCAGGACAGAAATTTCAGAATCACACACAGGCTACCCAGACAGTTCTGGTGAGGAAACAGCATTATAGAATTCTACACATATTCAAATTTATGTTGGGATATACACAGAAACCATATACTTACTGGTTATCAGAATCACTTCCTTTGCGCTTCCTTGGAATCTCAGCCACAGAAGCATTGAAAGAAGTGGTGGTAGCAGGCTTAGTTATTGGATTCATGAGGCTGGGGACTCCAGAAGTGATGCATGAGTTTCCATCTATTGAGAAATTATCTGTGAATGAGAAAAAAAGGCTCAGTGCCCTTTAAGAGCTGAATCCATTCCAATTGTCATTTGGAAAAAAAAAAAATTGTCTGTGGCAGTTCCTATGCCTCTGATACAAAATATATAAAGGCTGCTCTGCTAGAACCTAAGTTACAGAAAAAAAGTATACTGTCTTCTCACAGTCTTGTAAGTATTTCATCAACCCAATCAACACACCAACACAATATGAAATATATCTATTCCCCTCCTTACACAATCTGAGCAGGCTACACTTTAATCCTCCAGCACCTCAAACATTCTGCTGCAAAACCACAAGATGTGCCATTAGCCAGCAAATCAAAATACTGAATTTCACTACATTAAATATGCCTTTTAAACAAGAAGGACATCCAAAAGATAGAAGTTTGCCATAGCTATGTTTCTGACATTAAATTGTCTATAAACACACATAATACCAGTAAACTGGAAGACTTGAGAGCTTGTCAAGTTCTCACAAATACAGGCTGGGAAGAGACTGGCTAGAAAGCAGCCCTGAGGAGAGGGACTTGGGGGTGCTGGTGGATGAGAAGCTCAACATGAGCTGTCAATGTGCACCTGCAGTCCAGAAAGCCAACCAGAGCCTGGGCTGCAGCAAGAGAAGTGTGGCCAGCAGGGCCAGGGAGGTGATTCTCCCCCTCTGCTCCACTCTGGGCAGACCACACCTGGAGTGCTGCGTCCAGTTCTGGAGCCTCTATTACAAGAAGGATCTGGAGGTGCTGGAAGGTGTCCAGAGAAGGGCCATGAGGATGATCAGAGGGCTGGAGCTCCTCTCCTATGAGGACAGACTGAGACGAGTTGGGGCTGTTCAGTCTGGAGAAGAGAAGGCTCTGAGGTGACCTTATTGTGGCCTTCCAGTATCTGAAGGGGGCTACAAGAAAGCTGGGGAGGGACTTTTTAGGATATCAGGTAGTGATAGGACTGGGGGGAATGGAATAAAGCTGGAAATGGGGAGATTCAGGCTGGACATGAGGAGGAAGTTCTTCCCCATGAGAGTGATGAGAGCCTGGAAGGGGTTGTCCAGGGAGGTGGTTGAGGCCCCATCCCTGGAGGTGTTTAAGGCCAGGCTGGATGAGGCTCTGGCCAGCCTGATCCAGTGTGAGGTGTCCCTGCCCATGGCAGGGGGTTTGGAACTAGATGATCCTTGTGGTCCCTTCCAACCCTGACTGATTCTATTCTGTGATTCTACCTCAAAGTTCCCTTCACTCAAGGAGAACTGCTTTGTTTCAGGGAGGGACCGAAGAGAAGTCACGAGACAAAATAATTCTTGCAGGAAAGGAAAACATTCCCAAGGAATCTAAGCACTTTTACGATTTCTATCTCAATGCAAAGCTATCACTCAGTTCATGTCTAGGTAAAGGATCAGAACTAACTCATGTTTCAGCAAATTTAGGTAGGCATTCCTTTAGGCTTCGTGTACTAGCAAACAAACTATCCTATGTGATACACCTGGAAACAATAAACGCCAAGAAGCGACAAACTGAAAGAAGATATTTAAGGAAGTGAGCATCTCCTACTTTTAGCAGGAGGTAAAACCCAATGTAAGTACTTCCAAAATACAGCAGGATACTTTATTGTGAGCTTTCTTTACTTTAGCATTTGTGTTGTCTATAAATGACAGGCAAAAACGTGTAAGGAAAACTATCCACAGTGCTATGGTTTTTTCGTCTTGGGTGTAAACACATCTTACATCAGAAAAATTACCTCTTAGATTCTTTGGAGAGTTAAATGAAAATAGGCTAATACTTGGAAAACAGCTTGCCTGGTCTTCCACTAATCCTCTCTCTACCAAGTCAGACGACACAGAGTCAGCCCCTATTTTATTTTAGAAAGCTCTTTAACTCATTAAGCCATGCAAGAAGTTCCAAAAAAGAAAGAGGTGTAAACACAAAGAATCAGTAAATGCTTGACAGTAACAGCTTTAGGCATCTGCAACAGAATGAAAATTTGGTTACTTCAAATATACAACATATTCAAGTTAGGAATAAAAAAAATGTTTTTAAAATGCCATCATAAATACTACAAGGGCACACACAATAGATGTTTATTTTTACAATATTTTTCATAATAGTCTCATTTTATATTTCTGCTATAAATCCACATAATTATGAAACAAACCAACCTCCCCCCCCCGCCCAGAATTCCAAATGAACTCCTTACTTATCAAGAGCAGCTTTAATTCACTTAGATCCTCGCAGCCTATAATTACTAGATTAAGTTATTGAAGCATAATCATACTTCATGAATATTCAGGAAAGAGCACTTACTAAACAGAAACCTAGATGCATCAGAGACAAGAATGCCTACAGCATAACAGATCCTTTCATCCTGAAACAAAGCAGGACAGGACAGACCCACTGACCTAAATACTCCTTTGCACACAGATGGCTAGCCTGCTTTCTAAATCAATTTCCTCTAAAGAAACAAAATGTGATGCATCATTCTATGACTGTATTTGCAGCTTCTCCAGTTTATCCTCCATATTATCAAAATAACTATTTTTTCCTCTCTCACTCAGGCAGTAAATTCTGAATGCTGCACTTATCTCGTGTGAATTTCCTAACAACACTCTTCTGATTCCAAGGTACTTATTCTCTCCCTAAAGAACGTCTTAACCTCCTGTAGTCTGTGATGAAAGACTTCTTTACTTCTTCAGCTATACCACTTTGGAAAAGCTGGACAAAGGGTTTAAAAATCTCTGTGTTCAAAAAGAGTCAGAATTCACCCCAATAACTAGGGTGTGCTTCCATGACAGGAAAAAGCTGGATTACCTGTCAGTTGCACACCATATTTCAATTTCTGTGAACGCTTTCACTCCATTAACACCAAAACCAAACACTCTTAAGAACATGTAAAGCACAACTAAATGTTTCCCAATTTCACAGCACTCTTGCTTCATGAAAAACAGTATCCAGAAAGACCGTTCTTCATTACAAGCTTATTTTCCTGAGAAACTGGAATAATTAATTAATTTTTAAACTATTAGAAACAGCTTAATTCAACTAGAGATATTTTGTTTTACCACCCCAAAGGCTGTTTCTTACACTACTCCGGTTTGCAAGTCAAATAAAATCCTAACGGAGAAATTATGCTTTTAAAATCAAAATTATTACTGTTCATTTCAAAGTTTTGTTAATGCCTTGGCATACTCATAGCTGAATTGTAATTGTCAGTGAATAGTTCCTTAAATACATACGTCTATTTAGGACCTGTGTTTGGGTCTCAACATTAAGTACCTACTCTTATCGATATTAAAATTTAAAATCATTTAAAAACATAATGTACATCAGGACAGATGAAGTAACACTGGGGAAAAACAAAACAAAACAAAACACCCCACTGTAACCATTCTCTCTGTGAAAAAGCAAAGGTCATCCAAACATTACAGCGTAAGAAAAACAGCTCAATCCCAGGAAGTGTACCAGAAATAAAAAAAATATTTCAACACTTACTTTACTACATTTCATAATCAGACAAACAAAGTATTTAAAGGAATGGTTCTCAACATATACAGCTCACATCACATCAACATACCAGACCATACCCTACTCAGACACAACCTCTCCTGTGTTTTTCTTCAAGGAAAAAAACAAACAAAAATATTACAGGCCCCAAGGGTGTTGACAAGGAAGTGAACAACTGCAAGTGAGCTACATGGAACTACTGATTAGAAGTGGCACATAAAGTAAAGACACACAAAATCAACCCTATTCCTATTCACTAAAGATTCTCTGTAAATCACATGCAGGACATGAAGAAACAAGGCTTGGGAGACTATATGTTTTTGTCATTATTGAATAATATTTTCTAAACGCAGGCCACATTCCTGAGTGATTTTCTCCACTAAACGCTTTAAGGTCTTCATTTCCTAAACAAACAAAATCTGTTTGAAGAATCTTATGGCCAAACATCATCAGCCAAAAAAGATAAGATTCACGTGAACAAATAAAGGTACCCACATCTGAACCAGCCACTCCAGTCCCTCCTGGGGGGAAGAAGGCATTTCTAGGGTCATTAGTCTCAAACTAAAATAGATTGTTACAGTTGGCTAGGCAAAAATACAACATTTCTTGTGTGACTGATGTCAATCTAAAACAGATTGCTAGTTGGTTATCACAGTATCACAGTACATTAGAGGTTGGAAGGGACCTCAAGAGATCATTGAGTTCAACACCCCTGCCAAAGCAGGATCACCTAGGGTAGTCTGCCCAGGAATGCATCCAGACTGGTTTTGAGTGTGTCCAGAGGAGACTCCACAACCTCTCTGGGCATCCTGTTCCAGGGCTCTGTCACCCTCACTGTAAAGAGGTTTCTCTTCCTGTTGAGGTGAAATCTTCTATGTTCAAGCTTGTACCTGTTGTTCCTTGGCTTACTATTACACACCACTGAAAAGAGCTTGGCCGCCTCCACTTGACACCCACCCCTCAGATATTTATAGACATTGATCAGATCCCCTCTCAGTCTTCTCAAGAATAAACAGCCCCAGGGCTCTCAGTCTCTCTTCATAGGGGAGATGCTCAAGTCATCCTCATGGCTCTCTGATTCTCTTCAGTAGGTCCCTGTCTCTCTTGAACTGGGGAGCCCAAAACTGGACACAGTATTCCAGGTGTGGTCTCACCAGGGCAGAGTAGAGGGGGAGAAGAAACATAGCTGAAGAGTGCCTACCTGTATTCAGTAATTATACAGAGACTGCAGTAACTAGCTTAGACTTGGGATATCTTAGAATCACAGAACCATTTCATCTGGAAAACACACTCTAGATCATCAAGTCCAACCATGAACCCAACACCACCATGGCCACTAAACCATGTCCTAAAGTGCCATGTCTACTCTGCAGACATCTAAACATGAGATGAACCACCCCCAAGGTGGCTATAGAACTATCAAGCAATTCTTAAAATGTAACAGCCACAGACAGCACCTGTTTGTGTTACATGTAACAAGTTTAAGCCCAAGACTATCATCCAGAATTACTGCCTTAATTATGCACTACCACCTCCTGACCCATTCATCCTCCTATGAAAGGTTAGCTTTTCTGGCTAGGAGTGCTCCTGGAGATACTTAAAAGTGAAGCTCAACAGAGTTCTGGGCCGCCTGATTTAGTTGAGGATGCTCCTGCTGACTGTAGAGGGGGTTGGTCCCTTCCAAGCCAGACCATTCTGTGATTACTTTAGTATGAAAATATCAAAATCATCAAATGAAATCAAACAAGAGGCTTGTTCAGCAGAACAAGTACAAGCAGAAAAATACAAGTCATGTAGGTATTAATGAACTAATAAAAAAAGCTGTTCAGCAGCCTTCATTTAGCCAGTTTAAAAAAGAACAAACTGCCATCTATCAGAACATCATGGAAAAACTGACTTGCAATAAAATGTCAATTAATAAGTACACCTGTATGACTGTGTAAGTGGCTGGGGACCTCCCACCCCTGGGGCTTTCACTCTGGTGGAGGAATTGCAGTGGGACAGAATGAGACACTGGAACAGGGTCCCCAGGGAAGTTGTGAATGCCACCTCCCTGGAGGTGTTCAAGGCTGGATGAAGCCTTGAGCAACCTGATCTAGCGGAAGGTGTGCCTGCCCATGGAGAGGACTGCCCATGGTGTGGGGGGGGTGGAAGTAGATGATCTTTAAGGTCCCTTCCAACCCAAACAATTCTGTGATTCTGTGACTGAAGGGTAGCATTCTTCACAGCCTGTGAATAAACATACACACACCAGACTTGGAGCCACACCACACATCTCTGCAACTGCTCAAGTCAACAACGTGTTAATATTGCCACAACCTTTCTAAGAATAAGGAACACAGCTTCCTTTACCCAGCAAGGCATTAGCAGTCCAGAAGGTTCCTCCTGCCAAGTGGTAGAGGAGCCAATGACAAAAGATGCTACGCTGGATCTTGTTCTAACCAACAAGGAGGGGCTGGTCGGCAATGTGAAGCTCAAGGCATCCTTGGCTGCAGTGACCATGAAATGGTTGAATTCATGACCCTCAGGACAATTTTATTTTTTAATAATTTTGTTTCACCTGAATTTTTTTTTTCCTTTCTCTAAATGCAGACATGTGAAGCATGGTATTCACTCAGATCTCCTCATTTTGGCTTTGCTTTTCAAGCATAGGTGAAGAATTGCATTCAGGTAGACCAACCTGGCTCTCAGGGATAGAATAGCAATATGAAACCCCAAGATGCTTTCTATAAGTGATGCATAATGCCAAGCTCACTAGCCCAGACTTCAGGAGAGCAGATTGAGTTCCTTAAAGATCTGCTCTCTAGGGTACCATGGGATAAGGACCTGGAAGGGAGAGGGACCCAAGAAAGCTGGATAGTATTCAGGGATCACCTCCTCCAAGCCCAGGAGAAATGCATCCCAACAAAGAGGAAGGTGGGCAACAATTCCAGGACACCTGCATGGATGAACAGGGAGCTCCTGGATAGTGGGAGCTGCAAAAAGTGGAAACACGGACAAGTAACCTGTGAGGAATACCAAGAAGTTGTCCAAGCAGCCAGGGATCAGTTAGGAAAGGTAAGGCCCAGACAGAATTACATCTGGCTAGGAATATCAAGGATAACAGAAAAGTTTGAAGTGCATCAGTGACAAAAGGAAGAACAGGGAAAATGTGGGCCCTCTCTGGAAGGAAACGAGACCTGGTCACACAGGACATGGAGAAAGCTGAAGAACTCAACATTTTTGCCTCAGTCTCCAATGGTAAGGGCTCTAACCACACCACCCAAATTGGAGAAGGCAAGGACAGGGACTGGGAGAATGAAGGTCTGCCCATTGTAAGAGAAGACCAGGTCTGAGACCATCTAATGAACCTGAAGGTGCACAAATCTATGGGACCTGATGAGATCCATCCATGGCTCCTGGGAGAACTAGCTGATGAAGTCACAAAGCCATTTTCCATCATATTTGAAGAGTCATGGTGGTCTGGTGAAGTTCTCACTGACTGGAAAAGGGGAAGCATAACTCCCATTTTCATAAAGGGACATAAGGAAGACCCAGGGAACTACAGGCCAATCAGCCTCACCTCAGAGCCTGGCAAGATAATTCCTGAAGACTCTGCTAGGGGGCACAGAAAACAAGAAGGTGTCTGATGGTATCCAACGTGGCTTCACCAAGGCCAAATCCTGCCTGACCAATTTGGTGGCTTTTTATGACAGGGTCACAGCACTGGTGGATAAGGGAAGAGCAAATGGCATCATCTTCCTGGACTTGTGTAAAGTGTTTAACACTATGCCACATGACATCCTGGTCTCTACGTTGGAAGGACCTGGATGTGATGAATGGACCACTCAGTGGATAAGGAACTGCCTGGACAGATGCTCTCAAAGAGTTGCTATCAATGACTCAGTGTCCAAATGGAGACCTGTGATGAGCAGAGTAGTTCAAGGACCAGTACTGGGACCAGTGCTGTTTAGCATCCTTGGTGACATGGACAGTGGCATTGAATGCACCCTCAGCTACGTGGTGTGGTCAACACACTGGAGGGAAAGGATGCCACCCAGAGAGACCTTGACAGGTTGGAGAGGTGGGCCTTTGTCAGCCTCATGAAGTTCAGTGAGGCAAAGTGCAACGTTCTAGGTCAGGGCAACCCCAAGCACAAATACAGACTGGGTGATGAGTGGATTGAAGAAGAGAAGAACTTGGGGTGATGGTTGATGAAGCACCTGACATACACCAATGTACACTGGCAGCCCAAAGGCCCAACCATATCCTGGGCTGCATCAAAAGATGTGTGGCCAGCAGGTCAAGGGAGGTGATTTTGCCCTTCTACTCTGTTCTTGTGAGACTCCATGTGGAAGAGAGCATCCAGTTCTGAAGCCTCCAACACAAGAAGGACCTGGATCTGTTGGAGAGGATCCAGAGGAGGGCCACAAAGGGTTAGAGGGTTGGAGCACTTCTGCTACAGAGACAGGCTAAGAGAGTTGGGTCTGTTCAGCCTGGAGAAGGCTCAGGGGAGATCTTACAGCAGCCTTCCAGTACCTAAAGGGGGCCTACAGGAAAGCTGGAGAGGGACTTACTATAAAGGCATGTGGTGATAGGACAAAGGGCAATGGTTTTAAATTGGAGCAGGGTAGACTTAGATCAGAGATTAGGAAGAAATTCTTTACAATGAGAATGGTGAGACCCTGGAATGAGATGCCCAGAGAAGTTGCGGATCCTTTATCCCTGGAAGACCAGGCTAGATATGGCTTTGAGCAACCTGGTCTAGTGAGAGGTGTCCGTGCCCATGGCAGGGGGGATGGGACTACATAACCTTTAAGGTCCCTTACAACTCAAGCCATTCTGTGATTTCTGCTTCAAAACATTTTCTGGCAGAAGGAAAGCAGAAGGAAGAAACTGCTTTGAATTGAAATTTCTCAAGACCACAGATGCCACAGACTATTAAAATGCATATTTTCAGAATGTATGTTCCTGGCATGCACAAAACCAAGTTTTGAGAAGTTTAAACAAGTCAAAATGATGTTAGAAGTGACCACAGCTAAAGTGTCACATTTGTGTTCTTAAGTCTGACTAGATGAGTTAATAAATTTGAAAACCTCACACAAGCTATTAGGCTCTGTTCACATTAGTAAGTACGTCATAACAGCAACAGGTCAGTAGAGAGAAGCAACTGGGGAAGAAGCCTCTGTTTCTAATTTTTAAGTACTTGAGGGAGCTTACACTAAATCACATTTAGCCTGGTTCACTGGGCCAAAACCCCTTACAATGCATGTGTGCTCAGGCCATCAGAACAAAATCACCAGTGCAGATCCTTATGTCTGGAGCTAGAGTGTGTTTGGCACATGCCCCGAGTAGCACCAACCTTGCTACAGTAGAACTGTAGTTTAGATTGCTCCTAAAGGAGCCCGTTTTATTCATACCACAACCACTCTGCAAAGCAAACCAATGAGCAGTCAGTGGGGATGATGGAATTCCATTCAAACCAATGCTACTGCTAATGTGCACCAAGCCTCTGAGTAGTTGCTCAACTTCAGGGCCTCAACCTGAAGTCCTTAGGAGTGCAGTCATAGAAGGAAACAGAAATACATACACACACACACACACACAAGTCTAGGCAGCCTAAATTCTCTAAGCTGAGCCACTACTCAAGACATCAAGTTGGATTCTTAAGTTTAGTCACAACTGACATGATAATTTTATTTTGGATAACTTGTCTCCAATTGCCTAAACAATTACAGCTATCTACCCATATATGTAGCACACACAGAAAAGCTATCAGGTCAAATAACTTCAGATCACTCTGTCATGTAAATGGGATTTATTTTCCTAAAATTATTTAAATTAATTCTTATGCCATATTTTCAACAGAGAATGGGAAAACTGTATCTATATCCTACATACACACAGTATTGTATTTGGAAGAAAGTTACAGGTATTGTGATATGCATCATTTCACAGGTCCTGCAAATGTGAAAACCTATATAACAAAGACACATATTTGCTAAACAGAGGCAAGATAGCTATGAAATATTCTTTTCATTTATTATTTTAGAGCTTTAAAATAGGCCATGAAAAGCATCTTCAGACCAATTACAGCAGTCTGCCATCCAGATCATAGCCCAAAGTATCTCTCATTGAAAGCTGAGTCCCAACAGTTTTTGAGTTAGTGAAAACAGGAGAAATGTACTGTCTAAAACAGGGTTTTTTTCACCACTTTTGTAAGAAAGCATAATGCAGGAACAAGATACGGAGACCTCAGTAATGAAACCATCTTATGAACAACACTATACAGACAATAAGCTTTTATAGTTTAACTTAAGAACACTGGATTTGTTTTTAACGTCACAAAATGATTAAAAGAAAAATTACAGTGTGCCAAATTATAGACATTTAATGAAAGATAATACAGGCAACCAACTACTTTCTGTCTCTATTTTTACTTAATTTCCCCTCTCAAGGTAGTCAATAATCACAACTTCAGAATTAAGACATTTATTTAACACATTTCCAAAACCAAATACCTGATCAAACTATTATTGTATAACTGCCTCTGCAATCACTTTGAGGCTCAAAGCAGGTCACCAACAGATATCAAGAGTCTTGTATATCAAAATTGATCACTGAAAAAAAACCAAAACCACCCAATGTACAAAACCAACAGAAAACCTCCCCAATCATTTACTGCTACACGAATTGAGGGTAGCTGCTTTCTTCTAAGTTTTTGACTCATATTACTGTAAAATGCTGATTCCCATCAAGTCGCCTGCAAAGCTTCCATGGTTTTACACACACAGAGTCAACCAGGTTGGAAGAGACCTCCAAGATCATCAAGTCCAACCAATCACACAACCGTAACTAATCAACTAGACCATGGCACTAAGTGCCTCATCCAGTCTTTTCTTTAACACCTCCAGGGACATTGACCCCACCACCTCCCTAGGCACCTTTAGTTGGCCCTGGAGTCAAAACAGGGCATTTTCAACAGAGTACTCACTATGATTCACTTCCCACAATGACCCACCAAATTATTTTGAACAATTTTACAATTAATTTGATTCTTAGTTGACGTGAACTGTCCAGTTTACAGTTTGGATTTCATACTGTGCAAGTATATCAACAATAACGTGTACACTCAAGTGAAAAAAACCCAATAGTAAGCAGCTAACCTTAGTGTGGAACTATTCCACAAAAAGAAGATACTTTTTAAAAAACCAGAAAAACTCCTGGTTCTTCAAAATCCATTAGAACAGGTATAAATAGGGGTATTAAAACTAAGGAGGGGGTTTCTTTCACAATAAAACATGAACATCTATGGGTCGTTGCTTTCCTAAATCTATTGCAAATGGAAATAGCTGCATATTTGAGGCTTTCTTTATTTGGACTTTTTCCTCTCCTTATGGTATAGAAGCAGCAAATTCTTGTTGTAGGCAAAATTTAAGTCACTGCAAAAACTCTAAAAAATCTCAGGACCAAAACCTTCACTTTGTTTTCAAACACTAGATTACTTGCTACAAAATTAGTAGAGGTGGAAAAATACCAATTATGCTAGACAACCAGATCCCCATATAGGTTAGAACACATATGACCCAACAGACATTTAGAAAACGACACCTTTAAGAATAATGATAAACAGATCTGCAATGATCTCTTAGGAGAGATTTGCTCATGTCTATTTTCCAAAACCCCTAACAAAACACCTCTTTCTCCTCGGAGAGGGGAAGCAACACACTCGCTTAAAAGCAGGAAAAAGCACAAGCAGCAGCTGCTGTTGGTTTAAAACTAACCTTGCTTTAATGCCAGAAACTACTGATTAGGAACAAGGAAGGATCATCAAGCTTTGGTCACCACACGAGCGTGAGCTTGCACGCACGCACACACACACACATAGAGAAGCCAAAAATCACCATACCTAAACCACCAAATTACATTTACATACATACAAAAAAAAAAATCGTACTAGCATATAGGGGATGGATTCTGCTCTAGCAGGAGGGTTGATGACGATTTATAGAGGTCCCTTCCAATCCCTAACATTCTTTTGGTCTGTAGTACTAGGAATACATAAAATGGCTAAATGTGTATCAGAAACTGTAAAGTACACACTAAGTTAAAAAAAAAAAAAACAATGTAACAAAACACACACACAAAATCCCAACCCAACAACAACAAAAACCCACACAAAAACAACCCAAGACAAACAAACACCAAAAAAACAAAAACAAAAACTAAATCCATGTCACATCTTTAACATCAATAAAGCACGGAATGAAGTAGGGAAGCAGGGATTTCTCTGTAAATGCACAATATAAAGCCGCTGCATCCCCCCGCGTACCTCTACTGAGTTTCCAACGGAAGCAAGGAGTTAGCAGTGGCCAGGTCACACTTTGGGTCAGCGTGTGTGCAGACGACAGCTTCAATTAAAACAAACAAACAACATCGAACCCACCACCATAGAGTGATATGTGGAACAGGACTAGAGCCAAGTGCCCTCGCAAAAAGGCTATAGCCTGCATACAGCTTGGAGACACGCACCTCTGGTTCCGCACCGCCTTGCCAACAACACCGCAGGGTTGGCTCGTCCCACTTCACGGAGGCTGACAGAGAGGCAAGCAGATTCCCCCCCAATCCATAACCGAGATCGTCCTCCACACACACAGTACAAATGCACCACCCAAAGCTGCACAATCTGGGCACTGCTCCCTCTCTCCCCTGCAAACGACCCCCTTCCTTCGCCCTCACCTTCAGTGGCCCGCCGCTCCTCTTCCACCCCCTCGGCACTCCCCGCTCCTGCCTCGGCCATGGCGGGCGGCCCGGGCTCCGCTCCACAGCGCCCCCGGCAGCGGCGGCATGCAGGAGGTGAAATAAGGTGAGGGAGAACAGCCCGACCCGCCGGGACCGGAGGAGGGCTCACCGCCGCCCCGCCAACCCAACCTCCCCCCGGCACACACTGGCTCCTCCTCAGCAGCGCCGCCGTCGCCCCGCCCGGCCGGCGGGCGGGCGGGCACGGCACTTCTCGCGACGTTTCCCGCCCGCGCTGGTGGGAAGTGGCGGCGTGGGGATCTTCTCATGGAACTGCACCGTGTGGCGGGACCCCTTCGGCGTCCTCAAACGGAGGATGGCTGGCAGTGAAAAGTGGGTGATGGCTGGCTACACCTACACCGGCCTTATCTAGAGTTTTGTGATCCACCAAAGTAGTCGTGGCAGTTAGACATGGCCGACAGCATCTTGGGCTGAACCAGGAGCAGTGTGACTAGCCGGGCTAGGGCAGCGATTGTTCCCCTGCACTCAGCATTGATGAGGTCACACCTTAAGTGCTGGGTTCAGGTTTGGGGCCCTCACTACAAGAAAGACGCTGAGGTGCTGGAGCAGGTCCAGACAAGAGCAACGAAGGTGGTGAAGAGTCTGGAGAACAAGCCTGTTGCCACAAAGGAGACAGCAACAGCCACCTGAAAAGTGTGGATTTAGTATCATTAATCTACTCTCTTTCCCGACAGTAAAACTATAGTCAGTTGGGAATATACTGCTGCACAACCAGTTAAACTGGCTAGGGAGAGATGAATGAAAATGTGGACACTTTCAGAAAAGGAAAATCTCCCCAGGTGTACTCAAAATATATACAGATACACTCACCCAGAAGTGCTGGGACAACTCCTTAGATGGGGTCAGAGTCTAAAGGGAGGGATCTGACTGTCAGCCTGCAGCTGTGTAGAGAGAGCCCTCTCTATAGCAGAGCTCCACTTACACCCTTGTTGAGTGCTTACTGTTGGTTGATTTCTTAATTAGCTGAGGGCTGAGTTCTCCAAGCAAACGTAAGAACTTCTGGGCCGAAGGTGGAGCTGAAGTATGGAGGTGTGGAGCTGATCTTTATCAAATTAAGAAAGGGAAGCTGAGGGGAGACCTTCTCAGGGTCCACAGTTACCTGAAAGGAGGTTAGAGCCAGATGGCAGTTGGTCTTGGTCTCTTCTCCCTAGTAACGAGTGACAGGATGAGAGGAAATGGGCTCAAGTTGCAGCAGGGGAGATTTAGGTTGGCTATTAAAAGAAACTTCTTCACTGAAAGGGTTCTTAAACCCTGGACTAGGCTCCCCAGGGAGGTGGTTGAATGCCCGTCCCTGCAGGTGTTTAAAGGACACACAGATGTGGTGCTGAGGCATAGACATGGTTTAGCACCAGTCTTGTTAGATAATGTTTGGACTCAGTGGTCTTAAATGTCTTTTCCAACTAAAATGATTCTATGATTCTATAGACAGACCACGTGGAACGTATAATGGAAATGACCCACTCATTTAGGGCACGCTGGAGAGGCAGGGCAGGTGTGGGCCCTTCTAACATTTGCAGTATGGGGAGAAATCCACAAATTGTTTTTCCTGTGTATCTGTTACATTTTCAAGGTGCTGTAGAGAGGACACCTGTTGGAAGCACAAATATTGGAAATAGAAAAGCGTAACTTGCTGATAAGCATACAGATCTCAACCAGGCACTACTCCTTACTTAGCACAGCAGTTAACTCTTCCTGGCAGAAGATGCCTTCCCCTGCTGAGAAGACATCAAGTTTGAAAGCTGTGAAGAAATCCTTGTCTGTGGTGGTTTGGCCCTGACTGGGGGCCAAATGCCCACCAAAGCTGCCCTATCAACTCCCCTTCTTAGATGGACAGGGGAGAAGGGAAAATACAACAAAAGGCCTGGAATAAGATAGAAGCAATTTTTATAATGCAAAGCAAAACAAAGGCCACATGTGGAAGCAAAGCAAACAGAGATGTTATTCTCTACTGCCCATCAGCAGACGGTGTTGGGTCACTCCCAGAAGCAGGGTCTGACACATGGAGCGGTTACTCTAGAGGACAGATGCCACCAACAAGTGTCCCCACATTTCCTTCTTTCACTTAGCTTATATATCTGAGCTGATGTCATATGGCATGGAGCACCCCTTTGGTCAGTTTGGGTCAGCTGGCCTGGCTGTGTACCCTCCCAAGATCTTGCCCACCCCTCAGCATACTTTTGGGGTGGGGAAACGTTGGAAAAGCACAGCCCAGGTGCTCGGTTCAGCAGTAGCCAAAACACTGCTGTGTTATCAACACCCAGCTACAGCACTGCACAACTCAGCACTGGAAAGATGCTCTGGGGAGAATTAACTCCAGCTCAGTGAAACTCAATACTTTGTGCACTCAAAAAGCTCACTCAGTGATATGGCCACAGTCCCACCCCCAGACTTTACACATTGTACTTTGGTTCATAACCTGGAGTAGGCTTGGTGTGTGTGAAGTGTATTCCTTTTGTAAAAAGGCTTCCAGATACACTCGGAAGAGCTTAATGTGCTTCCAGCTGCCAGCAGGCATTCACTCCAGTGGACTCCACTAGAGCTAGTCTGAAATGAAACCTCTACAACACAACCTCTACTATCAGGACCTGGGTAATGCCTGTTCAACTTGAACTTTCCTTAACGTCCTGTCCTGCTTGTGAATGATGTGCCTGCTCAGTTCCAGCTGGAAATGTGGCAGATGGGCTATGGCCTAAACTCATGCATGCTTTCCTCTACTATCCTCATGGGCTGCATGTGTGCCTGCTTCTGTGTAAAACCTGGGTATGAGGGAACTTACATGTACAGTGCAGCTGGTTTCACTTCCCAGTAAGGCAGGATCTAGATGATGGGTGACATATGAAGAATGCTCCTTCTGCAGGTGTTCTGTTCAGTGGACTTTCACAGTGTCTGTATGTTACTAGTAATGGAGGTCCTTTGGAACTAACAAAAGTAGGTGTAATATTTTACAGTGCAGGTTGTGTTCTTTCATCATCTGCTCTACTGATTAATGCTCTACTAATTAATGAGGAGACCTTATTGTGGTCTTCCAATATCTTAAGGGGGCCTACAAGAAAGCTGGTGAGAGACTTTTTAAGGTGTTGGGTAGTGATAGGACTAGTGGGAATGGAACAGAAATAGAAATGTGTAGATTCAGACTGGATGTTAGAAAGAAGTTTTACACCATGAGGGTGGTGAGACACTGGAACAGGTTGCCCAAGGAGGTAGTAGAAGCTCCATCCCTGGAGGTTTTTAAGGCCAGGCTGGATGTGGCTCTGAGCAACCTGATGTAGTGTGAGGTGTCCCTGCCCATGGCAGGAGGGTTGGAACTAGATGATCCTTGAGGTCCCTTCCAACCCTAAAAATTCTGTGATTCTATGTCCAAGTTGTTAAAATTTATTTCTTTGACCTGCAGACAAGTGATCGTACATTCATACTGGAGGTATGATAAAATTACTCCAGATAAAAAGAAAAAGAAGATCCTTTTCTAAAAGTGCAAAAGTGGGACTAAATACACAAGAAAGATCCACGTGGTTTTAATAAAAGCAGGACTGTGTAAATAAGTATTTTCATTGACTACATTATGCTGAGGGGAAGAATATGTATGTGAACACCAGTCCAGGTCAAAGGAAGCAGCAGGCATGCAAAGGGTTAAGCTGAACCTATGGGTTATGAAATTGCTCTTGCAGAAATAAATTGCTTGAAAGGTAGTTTTTTGAAAGGCTCTTGTGATCAAAAGAATAGTCACATGCAACCCAACAATGAGGCTGGAGCTGTGGAAACAATGTAGAGGGACTCTGGCAGTAATGGTTTTGAGCATCTCAGCACTGGTGGCAAGCCTGCAGGTGATTATGGTTATTTATAAAATTACAAGAGACTGATGACTGTTGACTCTCTTAAAAGAAGAGTCTTACTAAAGATTCTTACTATAGCTTGATAGACAAAAATCTTGTACATGTAAAATAGCTGTTTCTACATCTTTTTTTTTTTTTTTCCTGTGTGTAGGACAGTTAATATTTTATCTTGGGAAAACTAATACTGTGAAGTAGAAGTCTCATCAAATCTTTGCTTCTCTGCTGCAATCATCCCTTCTAGGACAGCAGTTCAGTATTGTCTTTATTTTAATTGTATATACACATCTCTGCTTGTCAAAACACTCTCTACAACTACCTGAAAGGAGGTTGTAGTGAGGTGGGTGTTGGTCTCTTCTTCCAAGTAACAAGTGATAGGACAAGAGGAAATGGTCTCAAGTTGCTCCAGGGGAGGTTTAGGCTGGATAGTAGGAAAAAATTCTGTACTGAAAGGGTTGCCAAACACTGGAACAGGCTGCCCAGAGAGGTTGTGGAGTTTCTTTCTCCAGAGACTTTCAAAACCCACCTGGACATGTGTAACCTGATCTAGGCAAACTTACTTTAGCGGGGGGTTGGACTAGATATCTCCAGAGGTCTTTCCAACCCCTACCATTCTGTGATTCTGTATTTAAAAGGCATGTCAATGTGGTGCTTAGAGACATGGTTTAGTGGTGGACATGGCAGTCCTAGGTTAATGGACTTCATGGCCTTAAGGATCTTTTTCCAAACTATATGATGTTGTAATTCTGTGATTCTTAGAACCTGAGAAATTAAATCCTTGTCAAGTGACATGGGCCAAACCCATTTGAACACCTCTGAACTTAATGTAATGTAATGTGGTGGGAGATTAGCAGCTTGCCCAGTCAGTGACAGAGCTGGGGAAAAAACCTCCAAAACTAAGGATGTTTTTCATTTATAGCTTTGTGAGATTTAGGCAGAATTTACTTGCCTAAACTCCAAACTACATTCCTGAGAAAAGGGTTTCTCATATGCAGTCCTGAACTCCATTCATGTTATCTTTTATACTCTGAAGCTTCTAACATATTTCACATTCCACTTGGAAACACTCCCATCTGTGTGGGAGTTGGTAGCTTAGCCTCTTGCATGTAGCTAAGACCAAGGATTAGACTGAGCATGGGTCTGAGTGGGTCCATGGCTCTACCAGAGGCTAGCTGGCTGGGGAATCAAGGGTTCCAGCTGGGGATGTTGCTGAAGAAATTACTTTTGCACCAGTTGACAGTCTCAATGAACACCTTATTCATAAGGTGTTTTTATTTCTTTAGAAATCCAACTTTTCATCTCAGAACTTTCAGTTATGTGTAAACCCACAGTGACTAATGTAACGAGATGTGTATTGCAATATTCCACCATGCTGAGCTTACAGAATTTATATCAGACAAAAGCAATTACAAATCTCTTCTGCCCTAAATTGCCCAGGTGGCCGATAGCATCATGGGCTGTATTTGGAATAGTGTGACAAGCAGGACCAAAGAAACCATCATGCCCCTATACTCAGCACTGGTGAGGCCACACCTCGAGTACTGGGTTCAGTTTTGGGGCCCTCACTACAAGAAGGACACTGAGGTCCTGGAGCAGATCCAGAGAAGGGCAACGAAGCTAGTAAAGGGTCTGGAGAACAGAGCTGGGGAGTTGTGGCTGAGCGAACTGGGATTGTTCAGTCTAGAGAAAAGGAGGCTGATGGGAGACCTGCTTGCTCTCCACAACTCCTTGAAAAAGAAGGTTGCAGTGAGGTGGATGTTGGTCTCTTCTCCCTAGTAACAAGTGGCAGGACAAGAGGAAATGGCCTCAAGTTGCAGCAGGGGAGGTTTAGATTGGGGATGAAATGAAACTTAAGGGGTTGTCAAACTCCCCAGGGAGGTGGTTGAATCCCAATCCCCATCCCTGGAGGTGTTTAACAGATCTTATGGTGCTAAGGGACATGTTTAGCACCAGACTTGTCAGTAAGAAAATAGATGGACTCAATGGTCTTCAAAGTCTTTTCCAAACAAAACTGTTCTGTGATTCTAAATGAAATAAAAAGCATTAGGAAGAGATAAAAAAACAGGAGTTAGTGTTGCCACCTTTGAGAAAATCCTTGTTATGAATGCACCTATGTTTTATTTCTATACTACAACTGATATTGGAAAAGAATTCCTAGAATTTGCTCTTAGAAAGCTTAACTGTCATGTTTGGCTCTGCAGAAATACTCGTTTGCCCTGGTTTTGAAGCTAGGAGCTCACACCTCCAGGTTTGCATCATCAGTGGACACTCAAATATCGAGGAGATTTCAGCAAAATGAGTCACCACAGTGTCTGAAAGCATTTCAGAGACTCAGTAACCATAGAAATTTGAAGGTGGACGTTGTTCTAAAGCTCAAGGAGTTTAAGATTTAAATGGTCCCAGAAAGCTGTTTTAACAAACTTAATAGCTTAACAGCTCTTAAATACAAACTCTAGCCATATTATAACGTTCAGTGAGGACATTCAAAATGGAACAGGTTAATATTTTTTAACATGGCTCACTAGAAACAGAGCTAATGCACCTTACTCACATTGTATTTAAGCTATTTTTAGTGCAACAGAATTACTTGCAATTTGATGGGAGTCCTGGTGAACAACAAGTTCTGCATGGGTCAGCAATGTGCCCTTGTGGCCAAGAGGGCCAATGGCGTCCTGGGGTGCATTAAGAGGAGTGTGTCCAGCAGATCGAGGGAGGTTCTCCTCTCCCTCTGCACTGCCCTGGTGAGACCTCACCTGGAATATTGTGTCCAGGTTTGGGCTCCCCAGTTCAAGTGGGACAGGGATCTGCTGGAGAGAGTCCAATGGAGGACTCCAAGGATAATTAATGGACTAGAGCACTGCCCTATGAAGAGAGGCTGAGAGCCCTGGGGCTTTTTAGTCTGGAGAAGAGAAGACTGAGAGGGGATTTAATAAATGTTTATAAATATCTGAGGGCTGGGTGTCAAGAGGGAGGGGACAGGCTCTGCTCAGTTACACCCTGTGATAGGACAAGGGGTAGTGGATATAAACTACAGCAGAGGAGATTCCACCTCAACATGAGGAGGAACTTCTTCATTGTGAGGGCCACAGAGCACTGGAACAGGCTCCCCAGAGAGGTTGTGGAGTCTCCTTCTCTGGAGACTTTCAATCCCCATCTGAATGTGTTCCTGTGTGACCAGTGCTAGATTCTATGGTCCTGCTCTGGCAGGGAGTTGGACTCGATCTCTGGAGGTCCCTTGTTACTCCTGTGATCCTGTGACATTTTTGGCACTTTATGATATATCTAGGTCACAAAATCAGTCTCTTAACAAAATTTCTGCGTATTTTTCATTCAGAGTCAATGTCACATCTCTGGGCAATAAGAGAGTGCTTATAACATACTACCATTTCATTAACACAGATTTTATACTTTATTATATTATTCAAAGGTGATTATTGATATCTTCATTGAGCATTTTCTACATTTTGTATATTACAGAAACTGGTATTTATGGAATATAGTTAGCCTTGAGGACTGCCAGAGTAGGGTCCCAGTTTATGTAAGGCACAGATCTTGCCTAGGCCACACCTGATATTTTTGCCCCATTTTTAGGTGAGCAATTTCTCTTGAGTAGCTTTCAGTGATAAAATAGAGAACAGAATGCTTTATGTAAGCAATGGGTAGCCTCTTTTTTTCCAAACAACTTACACAACAACTTGCTAAAGGGGTAAAAAAAAAAAAAAACAAACAACCCATCAAACCTCAGAGCAGTTAAATATCAGCCTACGACTAAGCACTTAAAGAAAGGTGTCTGTATTAATCCTCCTTTTTCTTTTCTGTAAATGATTCATGACATTCAAAGTGTAGCTTGTCTTAGAGGTTACACAGGACATGAGGAGCATCTGGTCAGCGTGTCTCTGGGATACCATCTTGGAAGAGGATGCAATTTTCTTTTGTGTATGTACTGGGGCCAAGTTAGCTCCATGCACACCATGCTCCAAGACCTGTTTCAGAAGCTGAGAGTGACTGAACCAAAGCAACTCTCCTCTGAAGGAATACCGAGTCACTACATGTCATTAATCACTTGTATTGCTTCACATAAAAAGATACTCACACTGACCTAACTAACTTTTCTCTACTGAAACCTAATAGTCACTCTGCAGACCTCTAAATACAGATTTTTCACAGATTTCTCTCCGAGAACATGAGTATTTATTGTAGTCTCCCCTCAGAGCATGGTTATTACATGGCTCAAAAGAATGTAAGAAAAAACACACGTGTCCTGAGTCAATTGGATTTTTACAGAGCACATGTGAACAGGATAGCTGGTTAGAAGAATCATTACCATTTAAAAAAATTAAGTCTTTTAACCTTTGTGCTTGAAAGTCATTGGATTACTTTTAAGGGCACCACAAGTAATTTGTTGACTTTGCTGTAAAGTCATTAGTAAAGTCTGCTATCATCTTAAAGCAAAAGTTCTCCCCCAAATCAGACAATCTTTTGCTTCAAAAAATATATAAATAGCATAACTGTGCTGAAATCAGCCAGTAAGAAAAATATGCTCTTTAAAGTTTTCTACTTAAGAGTTGGTACAGAAGCCCTTCAAAGACCAGCAGAAAAGAATTAAGGTTTTGTCAGCAAGGAATTGTGCTATACTGGCACAATACAGTGAGTGAAGTTGCATTTTTTTTATGTTATGCAGACTGCTGGACTGTGATAGATTTGTGATCAATGAATCTACAGACAAATTCCTTATGTGATGAAACAAGTTTGAGAAGAGCTTCCAAATCCTACTTGCTCTCCTCTAAACTCGGGATTCGAGCCAGTAGGATGATCAACTTACTTTGTGGTTTTCTAACAAAATTAAGTAAAAAAGATCAGCATTTTCCAAAGTGACCACTTTATTTTGGAGTCCTGGCTGGTGACATTTGTGCCCACAAAGTAATTAACTTGCTTGTCAATCTCTTACCTAAAAGTCTCTCAGTTTGATGGTGCCACTTTCAATTTAAAACCAAAATAATCTTCAGTTTTTAAACAGCCTTTTCATCCCTGGCAGAAACTATTTTCTGAGTACCTAACAAGAGCCTAATGCTTCTGAAAAACAGTACTGCTGTTATAGATCTCCACACAAGATTAAATAAAGCTGCTTAGGAGGGAGGTCTGTTGAAAAGCAATTGAAACTTGTCCATGGTGCACAAGTGGCATCCCTCAAGATGAGTCCTACCTCTCTAGGATCAGTGAGATTCCACCCAGTGCCTTTTCAGCTGTGGCTAATGGATAACAAAAGCAGATTTGAGGGCAGCCTATCTCTGAAGACAAAGCACCTTCTCTTGGGTTTTCATACAACCAGTCTGTGAACCTCCACTCTGTGATCATCTCAGCCACCTTGCTTGCAGAGGTCCTCACAGTGGATTACATCACTATTTGGAAGTGTTAAAGCAGACTGGCCAGTCGTGGTACAGATTCCTGATCTTTTCAGCTGTTAACATTTTTCTATTAAACAGCAGGTGCAGGAACGATGCAAAGATACAGAAATGCAAACCACCTTCATAAAATGGTTTCAGTTGGAGACCTCTAAGGTCATCAAGTCCAACCATTATCTAACTCTACCAAGTCTGGTGCTAAACCACGTCCCTCAGGACCGCACCCCTGTGTCTTTTAAACACTCCAAGGGTTGGGGAGTCTGTCCCAGTGTTTGAGAACCCTTTCAGTGAAAAAGTTTCTTCTCATGTCCAATCTAAATCACCCCTGGTGCAACTCGAGGCCATTTCCTCCCATCCTGTCACTTGTTACTAGGGAGAAGAGAGTGAACCCCAGATCACTCCAACCTCCTTTCAGGTAGTTGTAGAGAGTGGGACAGTCTTCCCTTCCCTTCCTTTTTTCCAGATCCCGGTTCTGTGCCACTGAGTCAAAGCAGAATTAATGGCAAAGAGAAACCCAGTGACTGTTGCAGAGTGGGGCCTGTAAATCTGTCTACCATCACTCAGCAAAATGCTGCTGATTGAAAGCATCACTTCCATTGTTCACTGGCTGTGTACTTCAAAAATCCAGAAGTCCTGCTGATCTGGCTGCTGCCTAGAATACACCAAATCCATACTGGGGCCCAATTGTGTACTACGCTATTGCAGAAAAGGGGCATTTATTAATAGTACATTTTGCAGTTTCCTTGAGATGTTAATTTTATTTAAAAATAGGCAGTATGATTTTCTTCTTGAATAGCAGAAGTATTATGCATTTTATTTGAAGCCAAAGGGCATCATCTTTTCCATGTCCTGCTTTTTAACCAACTGACTTGTATTTATAGCAAAATCTCATTGGTAAAAAATATAGAAGCATGGCATCGGCAGACACCTTGCTTTTGATACCATACCTGTTGACTGGTTTCTGTGGGCTTTCGATAAGGATCTTCTGCTAACATCAGCCTGCTGGACTGAAATCTGGAGTTTTACCAGTGACTCACTCCATCATGATCCAAAAGTCACTGAAGTTCTTAGCTAATGATTCATTGTTATTAAAAAGGTACATTGAAGTCAGGCAGAGAATCTGTAGGGAAATCAAGTGTTCAAGACTAGCTGAGCCATTCCAGGTTTTGAGTAAGTTCTAACACTAGGGATAAAAATTTAAATCAGTTTTCCAATTTCAGATCTCAGAATTTTAGGGATGGCCACATGTGCACAAGAATGTCCCAGGGGAAAGTCTTGGCATCTGCTTCCTGTTAGGGCTCCATCACCTTCTCCGTATGCCAGTCCCTATGTCCTCACTAAGGCGCAGACTGTGCTTGCAGCCGTGAAAGGAAACAAGGTGTCACACAAGGGTGTATCTAACTCTTGCTATCTGGAGCTGCCATGTCTTTTCCAAAAGGTGGAGCAGAGGCTGTCCTTACGCTTTTACACAATCAGCTTCAAGGACAGAGCACTTACTCTGCTGATGAAGTATCTGCCCTCTCAATATCATTTAGTTCCCTGGCAGGAAATGCAGGGCAAAGGCAGATTTTATACTTGAAGCCAGAAGATGGGCAGAGACACCTTGAAGCGAAGGAACTGCTACCACTGCGGGCGGCCCAGAGACAGCACATACAGTGAGCGTGTACCCCTAGAAGAGAGTGTAAGCAGCAGCAGATGGTGGCTCACTAGAAACAGATGAAAGCAGCTGGTATGGAAACAAGATACAGCATCGAGTGTCAGTTCAGATCAGAAACAAACTGTTCCTAGAAGAGCTCTGACTTGATTGGGAAATGAGAAACCTGGGTTAATTTCCCTCAACATCAGAAGGCTCAAGCCTACGTTCCCCATTTCCAGAGAAAAGCAAGCTCCATGCTATCAAATAACCTGGAGGGAGGTGGTGGAAGGAGTAGGAGGCAGAAAGATGAACTCTCTCCCCTCGTGTAAAGATTCATTTCCCCTCACACCAAATACAAGAGTGTTCCTGTGCACTGAAGTGCACAAATCCTGGTACCATTAGTGACGACAGAGAGTTAAGGTCATTGTATTACACAGACATCACCTTGCCCTTCAGCTGTCCAATGGGTAACATACCTTACTTAGATGTTTCAGACAGTGACTTCTCCGAGGCAGAATAACCCTTTTATTGGCACCCCCTTTTAAAAACCTGTTTTCATCTTTGAAATTCAGCTATGGGATAGACATTTTAGAACTTCTGGTGATATTTAACATTTACAAGAAAAATTAAGCACTTCCTGAACTGCAAATTTCTTTGCCTGCTTCAGAGCTGGGAAGCACTACTGTCATCATTCCCAACAGCAAGATAGCCTGTTTTGAATACTCCTCTTTCCATAGAAGGAATGTCAGAAAAGACCTTTTATTGTCCAAAATGTAATCCTTTTCACAAAATGGTAGGGCTTGGAAGTGACCTCTGAAGATCATCTAGCCTAACCCCCTGCTACAACAGGATCACCCAGAGTAAATCACACAGGAACACATCCATGTGAGTTTGGAACGCCTCCAGAAATGGAGACTCCATAACCTCTCTGAGCAGCCTGACCCAGTGCTCTGTCACTCTCAAAGTGAAGAATTTTTTCCTTCTGTTTATGTGGAAGCTCCTGTGTTGTAGTTCGTGTTCACTGCCCCTTATCCTGTCACTGGACACCACTGAGAAGAGTCTGGCTACATCCTCCTGACACTTACCCTTTAGATATTGATCAGCATTAATGAAATCCCCTCTCATTCTCTTCAGCCCCAGGTCTCTTAGCCCTTTCACCTAAGGTCGATGTTCAGCCCCCAAATCACCTTAGTGGCTCTCTGCTGGACTCTTTGCCTTTCTTCCAACTAGGGAGTTTAAAACTGGACATAGTTATTGTCAGTGTGGGGGGATTTCAGCTCTCACACTGTTACAGTATTCCAGATGAGACCTTGCCAAGGCAAACTGGAAGGGGAAGAGAACCTCCCTCAACCTGCAGAGGTCTGACCACATTCTTAATGCACCCCAGAATACCGTTTGCCTTCTCGGCCATGGGGACACACTGCTGGCTTGTGGTTGCTTGTGGTTTCTTCAGTTTCTACACTGGATCAAAGCACACAACTGCTCAGGGAAGCCTTTCTTGAATAAATTATGGTCTACAGCAAAGAAGTGTCTTGTGAAGAGCAACAACCATCTAGAGGCAGCTTTTCATGAGCCTGTAGCTGGCAATTTATTACTGTCTCTACTTTCTGACTGAGAGTGGTGACACTGGGGTTTTCCTTGTTCTTGGAATTCAAGATAAGAATACACAAAATAGCATCTCAATTCCTTCGATGTCTCCTGCTCCTGGAGCTAAACAAATCCAGTCCACCAAAGTGAAAAAATAAACCCAGCAACTTTACAAAAAGAATGCTACTTTTATTTTCAAGTGCTGTAAAAAGCCTCATATAAATTTTTATAATGCTTCTATATGTAACTTTCCCAACCACAACTAATGAAACAGTCAAGGAAAAAAAAATAAAATTAGCAGTTGCCATTTTGACTCCAATAATGAGCTGCTGGAATATATCAATGTTAAAATGACAAGGTACAGCATGTTACAATGTTTGTAATTGCTTGTGTTGCTGGAAAAGCGAGAGCACTTCAGTGTTTGAGTATAACCAGGAGCAACTGCAGTAACTCCCTGCTTGCTGTTGCAGAGGAGGAAAGTCACCTTTTTTACAAGGAGCCAACCCAACACCCTTGGTACTGCTTATGCCCAGTTATCGGAGTAGTGTGGAGAGCTCTGGCCCCTTTGCACTTAGGTGAATCCACCCATGACAGATGCTGTTATGCCATACTGTATCCAGCAGCTCAGGTGTTTAACAATTGACCTATAAAAATAACACTTATGTAACTCTCCAGCAAGGCAAAGTTAACAGTGCAAATGCAGTATCAACAAGATTTGATTTCTGAATGCTGGCAATTCTTTTTTTAACTTCTTTTGCACATGCAACAATCTCTGTTGATGTCCTGTACCTAAGGCCACTCATTCACACTGCTTGGAGTTAGAACAAAAGTGTAAAAACTCACTGTGTTTCCCAGTCCAAGCTACCTCCCCAGTTTTAGGGTGTTCAGATAAAATTTGGATTCAGGATCACCACTGCCCTTGAGGCACTCAAGTTTTAGGGTGTTCAGATCAAATTGAGATTCAGGATCATCACTGCCCTTGAGGCACTCAAGTTTTAGGGTGTTCAGATCAAATTTGGATTCAGGATCACCACTGCCCTTGAGCCACTCAAGTTTTAGGGTGTTCAGATCAAATTTGGATTCAGGATCACCACTGCCCTTGAGGCACTCAAGTTTTAGGGTGTTCAGATCAAATTTGGATTCAGGATCACCACTGCCCTTGAGGCACTCAAGTTTTAGGGTGTTCAGATCAAATTGAGATTCAGGATCACCACTGCCCTTGAGGCACTCAAGTTTTCCCTGCTGGAATAGGTTAACTTCCCAGCAAACCTTGATAATTTGCATACATAATTCCACATTTCAACAAAAGGTAACAAAGCATACTTCCAGGAAATAAATTTTCACATGGTTGCAATCATCAAGCCATTTCAGGATCTTTGGTACTCCAACAATAAGAAAAATAAATGGCACAGTGACAAACGTCACCAAAGGGAAAACACAAAACCATCCAAAGGAATAAGACAAAAATAAACAAGATATGTTGAAGCTTCCTTTTTTTCAAAAGCCAGTGTAGATTAACCTTCTGCCCTCTTTAATCCATTACAGTGTCACAGTTTCACCTCCAAAAACAAAAATCCTTCTATTATCTTGAAAGCATTAGTCAATATTTTAATTGACTTGCTAAGTAAAAGAATGCTATATTTAAAAAAATAAAACAAATCCACTACCACAATACAGGAGTTGATGCTAAATAGGCTGCAGGCTGCTTCCCTATGGATATAACTCCTATGTGAGCACTCATATGATAAATCATCTGCACTTTTAAATTAATATTGTCTTTAGTGCCACAATATAAAGGTTGAGCTTTTCCCCAAGTCTGTAAACCAGGGAGCACGATGTACAGATTAATAAACAGCTTTAAATTAAGTCTGCATTTATCTCTCCTTCCCCAAATCCCACAGCAAACAAAAATAATCACTAATATTACTGAGCATTTGAGGTTTCCATGAAACTTCTCTCAGCAAGTTCAAGCAAAGGTTTCTCTTTAATATGACAAATAGGATTACTGTGGCCTTTTGAAATGTGGCGTTTGCAGGAATTCCATGCCTGGTGCATAGAGTGCCCCCTGAATAAGATTGGGAATCAAACCAAGTAATTCTCTTTTGAATAGCAGTGTCTCTTGAGGCCAAATTTGTATCTCAGATATTTTCTGCCCAAGTTCCAGTCTTGGTAGACTGGATTGAATGCCTTAAAAAAAGGAATTCCCTTTCCTGAGAAGCTTCAGAAGCTGCTAGGGCACTGGCAGAATGAAGTCTGGAAGCGTAAAGGTGGATTGAAGCGATGATTGCTTTTGGACAGTCTTTGGATGGATACAGCTTGAGCTTCACTACAATGACAATGCCAGCAGCAACACTGGAGAATTTGAGGGATCTTGCCTCAACAGCAGTAAAGAGAGATAATTAGTGTGAGGTCTGCAAAGGAAAACTGGGAGATCAATGAGGTGTTCCTATAGAAGTCCAGCATTTAGGCAGAATTTTAGCATGGCCATTTCCTTCCGATATAAGGCTGTGTAAGCTGGATGGGCACTGAGGCACTGGCTGCTCCTCTTTGATGAGCTGAAGACTAAAACTCTTTGTAGAAATGCAGCATAAGTAACAGATGTTAGATGCTTGGAGACAAAGTACTGGAGGAAAGACATCACTGAAGCCATTAAGGAGCCTAGTAGTTATCGGGCCAGGGAAGACAATGTGCACATCAGTGAGTCACTGACACACAGAAATCCTGCTGGTCTTTGAGGCAGTAACTGAACACCCCAGTGTGTTTTCGAAGTATATAAATAATTCTGGACAGCTGATACCATTCTGCTGAAAACAACAAATATTTCTGTAATGGTTTTATATTCACTCTGCTTTTACAGGTACTGGGGAGTTCTTAATCACTGTAAATCTCTTTTATGCCATTTTTTGTTTACAGAAGTCTCTACTGTGATAGATTCAAATTACTGTAAATAATATGCTGGGACAAGCAAAGATACACATAAATTTGACAGCAACCAGGTAATTGCAAACTGTTCAAAGAGTATGGTTCAGTCCCAAAGTGCTGCTGGGCTGAGAAACAAAACAGCTTGGAGGGTATATGGAGGGATTTCTGCTTTTGTTTCCTTGCCCTAGGAGAAATGTGACCTGTCTCTGCTGCCAGTTTGTCACCACTATGCAGACTGGGGAGATAGCCCAATTCAGTTCTAGCTGGTTGTGTTGCCTGTAAACTGGGATGCAGACTCAGTAATCCCATGGTCCGTGTTAGATAGAGGTATTAGAAGCTGAAGCCCACAGAAGAGCCTGAGTCTAGTGGAGGGCTCCATTACTCTAGGCTTGGCAGAGCTGTTATGCTCATTCTGGTGTGGGGGGAGCAAAAGGCTAGAGCAGTATCCCTTCTACCTACAAATTCTTTGGGAGACAACGAAAGAGCAGCAATTTGATCACTTTTCTAGAACACATTTTGCAGAGAGAAAAGGCTGTTTGAATTACTAGGAGCAAAAAGATCACCTTGCTTTACAGCAGAGCTAAGAATGCAGTCCTGCAAACTCTGACCTCTCTTCAGGACTTAGTATCAGAAAGTGTCCTTATTAAAAAGTTTCCATTCTGTTAAAAGTCTTCTACTGAAGCTGCCAGCAGGCATCATTGTTTCAAACAGTAATACCCACCCAACTAGCATTTAAAGCAGAAATACCACTGAAGAGATGACAGGGAGTCCCTCACCACTACACAGAGTGGGAAACAGAGAGAAGGGATGACCATGATAAAGCTCTCCAGTGGAGAGAAGAAATGGTAAGCAGAGTACAAGTAGGGCCACAGGACACTGCTATTTTAAATAACTCAGTGTTGTCATGGGCTATCTGCAGACCACAGCTGGAACATCCTTGAGCAACTGCTCAGAGAATTCTGCAAACGTGGGCAATGTTTTGGAGTCGGTATTTTTGTTTGGTTTGGTTTTGTTTTCAAATAACCCACCAGGTAAGCAGCATAATACCAATGCTGTATGTTTTACCCCTGGGTGGATTAGATGGTTTACAGTACAAAACAAAGCCACAGTACAGAGAGGCATAATTAACTGTTATACACACATAGGCAGTGCAGTTCTAGGGATGTACACTCCTTTTATTCCAGTACCTTTGTATAATAAAGTTAACACAAAATATTCAAATATAAAAACACAAAACAAACAAACAAAAACCAAAAAGAAGAAAGAAAATAAAAACAAAAGCCAGCTGGCACTGCCAACTAATTCCTGTAGTAGTCTTAGAAATCCTAATCCTGTAGAATTTCCTTGTGAAATTGATGTGCATCAGAGTCAATGAACTGATAAGTAACACCAAGCAGGTCTGGTGATGCAGCTACCTGAGGTTTGTATTTTGATTTCTTCTGTGGGTTTGCATGTTTTTGTTTCACAACTTCCCAGCTTTCATGTAAGAAGGGATGGAGCCACGCTGCGTCAGCCCTTCGAACCTCTTGTAGGTGTAATTGAGGAAAACCCAGTCTTTGGATTTGTAGTCAGGTTCCGTTGTGTTTGGCACTGCAGTTCAGAAGCAAAAGGAAAAACAAAACAATTAGAACCAGTGCTGCTTCTGAGAGGGACTTTTCACAGAGCACGTATATAAGCAGCACTGAGCTCCTACTTCCCTAAGCAGCAGAAGCTCCTTGAAGACATCCCGTCAGCTACCTTTGGGCAATGGTCTACAAAGAGTTATCATTTCAGCATACATCTCTGAAGTGGAACTTTTTTTTTCCTTTTTCTTTTTTTCTTGGTATGTCTGCACACAGCAGGCTCCCCTATCTTGGCACGAAGCTATCCAATACCCAGAGAGTATACAGCTATGAAAAACACAACTTGTAGAATGTTCCATGCACAAATACATGTATACATATGGTATTGTCCTCACCACAGACAGAAGAAAAAGATATATCCCAATTATCCCAAGAGAACTACAGATAGTGTAGTACTCTCATAGGCCTCCCTCCCTGCTTGTAGCCTCAGTGAGGCTTCTGTAGTCTATTTTGTGGAGGACCAAAAAAGCCTGTCACACTGCACACAGGTATTCACTTCATGTGGCCTTCTCTATTTAGCTCTCCAGCTGCTGCTTTTAGAGGTCTAGAGCAGTGTTTTCAACTCGAGATGCCAAACACACCAATATAGAATTTTGTTATTTAGGCATTTAGAGATAGAGTAACATAAGTCCGAAATGCCAAAAGCAATACACAGGTAGGTGGCATTATCTAAATACGGACTTAAATGGCTTACCTTAGGCACTGGAGACTGTCTACGTTTGCATTAAAAGGACAAAGCTTCCTTGCCATTAAAAGCCATTGCAGGAAAAAACCCAAACAGCCAAACCCAGCATCTTGATATTTCTGTGGTTGTTAGCACATCTAGGCGTATCAATTAATCATTGTAACATATGTGCCTGTCTTTCAGCCATTAATAATCCACTGAAACCAGTAGGGGCTCAGAGAAATTGGCATGTCAGAGAATCAAGTCTCTAAAAGGTATTAAGATTTTCTACTACCTGCCAATAAAAATTAACAATTAAAAACAAAACAGAATGACAGAAAACATCCAGTTGGAAGAGACCTCCATGATCATTCAGTCCAAACTTTGACCCAGCACTGAAGGATCAACACTAAACCATGTCCCTAAGTAAAAGGTTCACACCTCCAGGGACAGTGACTCCAGCACTGCTCTGGGCAGACCGCTCCAACCTCTGAGAACCCTCTCTGTGACTAAGTATTCCCTAGTATCCAGCCTGAACTTCCCCTGGGGCAGCTTGAAACCATTTCCTCTGGTCGTGTTGCTTGCCACCAAAGAGGAGAGGCTGCCCACCTCCTTGCTCCAACCTCCCTTCAGGTATTTCTAGAGAATGATGAGGTCTCCCCTCAGCCTCCTCCAGACTGAACAACTCCAGCTCCCTCAGAGGCTCCTTGTGGGCCCTCTCCAACCTCGCTGCCCTTCTCTGGACACACTCCAGAAGCTCAAAGTCCTTCCTGTAGTGAGAAGTCCAGAACTGAACACAATACTGCAGGTGTGAACCTTAAATGATTTGCAGAACCATTCAGGTTTGTAAATCACTACATGAAACAATCACCAGTCCGAAAATTTTTGCCCACCAATGTGTGAACATTTATGCTTGGCAAGAAACAAAGTAGTCTTAAATACCTAAAGTTCAACCTGTGCAAGCTCAACCTGAATTTAGTTAGACAAAACCTGCTGTTTTCTGTCATCACTATATACCTACACTTTTTTAAAAAGTAGATTTTTTTTTTAATAAAGCACAAAGATTTTAACAGCTTTCCCCCCCTCCTAAGTTTTAAGGATATAGAATCTATCAGATGTTATAAGTTTACATTGGTATTAGCACCAGAGTTGGTAGAGTTAGAGAATGGTTGGACTTGGTGACCTTAAAGGTCTTTTCTAACCAGAATGATTCTATGACTCTATATTTGTAAGAAAGTCTATGGATCAAGTTTCTGTATTACCCTAGTTATGGTATCAGAAAAGTGTATCTAAACAACATCAAAAAGCATCTGTGGAGTACTGTGACATGTCACCAATGCTAAATTCCACATTTTGAAGGCAGTTCTCACCTGGCTGTAAAATATCTGATTCAGGAAATTCATCGAAGTTTGAAGTATCATCAATACTTTTGATTTCTATAGGGATAGCAGCTGGTCTTTCCCTGCAAATAGAAATACATACCAGAACAGTGAAAATTAGCAAGAGTGACAGGAAGTCCCAGTTTTGCTTAATTCAGCTTTTTACAGTTAAAATATCCCTTTAAAGCACGGAAGTTCTGCTCAGTCCGTCAGAGATGCATCTGACTTGCCTGCTTTGTTGACATCATTGGGAGATTTACTGGTTTCCTATCTAGCATCAGTACCTTCTTGGCACACTTGGGGCAAACAATTTCCCCATTAACCAAAACAGCATTCCATACTTATCTGCCATGGAGCCATCACTATGATCCTGGTTGTCACCAAAAACCACTGTAGATGCCTTGCTTCATAAACCCAGCCTACCCTGCTGAGCAGGATTCTACTTGCATTTGGAGCCATCAGAGGTATTGCTTTACAATTCCAGTGCTCACCAGCCTGCACCTCAGCCAAAATACCTTTCAGCTGTAGCTCCTTTTCTTGACACTTGCTCACCAGTATCTCTCATCCAAAACTGATTGGCTGACATGGTTCTGCTGTAGAATCATAGAATAGAATCACAGATTTTTATTTTTTGGTTGGAAAAGACCTTTAAGATCATCCGGTCCACCTGTTATCAAACTATCAAGCTAAACCATGTCCCTCAGCACCACATCTCTGCCTCTTTTAAACATCTCCAGGGATGGGGATTCAACCACCTCCCCGGGGAGCCTAGTCCAGAGCTTTTTCCTTTTCTGTGAAGAAGCTTAATATTCTAAACCTCCCCTGGTGCAACTTGATGCTATTTCATCTCACCCTATAACTTGTTACTAGAGAGAAGGGACCAACACCCACCTCAGGCCAACCTCCTTTCAGGTAGTTGTGGAGAGTGAGGTGGTTTCCCCTCAGCCTCCTTTTCTCCAGTCTAAACAACCCCAGCTCCCTCAGCTGCTCCTCACCAGACCTGTTCTCCAGACCTTTCACCAGCTAAATCACCCTTCTCTGGACCTGCTCCCAGCACCTTGATTTCTTTCTTGTAGTGAGGGCTCCAAAACTGGACCCACTACTCCAGGTGTGGCCTCTCCAGTGCTGAGTACAGCAGGACTGCTTGTTACATTATTTCTGATACAAGTCAGGACACCATTGGCTTTCTTGAACACCTGAACACACTGCTGGCTCATATCCAAACAGCTGCCAACCAGCACTCCCAGGTCTTGTTCTGCTGGGCAGCTTTCCAGCCACTCTTCTTCCAAGCCTAGTGCATTGTCTGGGGTTGTGACCCATGTAGCTCAACAATTAGGCAGCCCTTTAAGAAATGTTAAGGAGGCATTCAAAGTTGCTTAAGTAATTTATCCCACAAAAGCCTTCAAACTGGAATATGGCACTGTGGGAAAGTCGTTCATTTACACCTGTGTAATTTATTACAAGTGTAATTACTACAATTAAATACACTTCAGGGTGGAGCAGGGAAACCATTTTGCCAGGTTGCCACACATGGCATGAACAGATATGTTACTGCTCTCATTGCTTATTAATAACACCTCCCACACTGAAAGGTAAGTTAAAGAAGATTTTCTACACTGGAGGAAACTAAGAGCTAGACAATCACATGCCCACAGGATGGATTTTCATGTAGAAAACTGCAGTACCACTGAAACAGCATCCTACCTTAAAAAGAGGTGAACAGTAGCCATCAGCTCAACTCAAATTCTGTTCTAAAGGTGTTACCACTTTGGGTACCTGCAAAGGGGGATTAGGCATTGGAATGGACTGCCCAGGGAGATGGTGGAGTCACCATCACTGGATGTCTTTAAGAAAAGATTGGATGTGGCACTTGGTGGCATGGTTTAGCTGATGTGGTGGTGTCAGGTCATAAGCTGAACTTGATGATCTCAGAGATCTTTTCCAGCCTCAATAATTCTGTGAAAGGTAGCTCAGCATCTGCAGGCACAAGCTCAGGCTGGAGCTGGTTTGGCTGCCTCAACTAGGCCCTTTACCCAGGCCTGGCCCAGAAGGATTTGGCCACAGAGGCTGCAACTGAGGTGAGTCAGTGCCTCTGCCCAGCACTCTGTAGATGACAGGGGTGTAGTATCTGCAGCATGCAGTAAAGACATACCCCTGTGTTCTCCTTCTACTTGGTGTCTCTCTTCATTCATCTGCTTCCCCTGCATTTTTTGAATAGTTTGCTTTTCTTGTGCTCCCATTCCAAAAAAGTCAAGTATAGCAACAGCTGCAGAGCCCATTACTAGTGGAAGAGGTGGTCTCTGCTGAGATCAGAGCATACATCAGGAATAACATGGCCATTCAACCACAACTTTTCTTTCTTGGGCACTCTGGGGCAATCAGAGGCATCTCAAGACAGTTAAACAGATCTATGAATGTCAGTGAGGCCTAAGAATCTTCTGTCATCCACCTACTGCCAGTAGCTGCCTTTCAAAATAAAAGATAAATTGGAAATAATTATCCTTGACATCATAGTGCAGGAAATTCTTGCTTTTATTCTCTTACATACATATATATACACACCTGATATGCCCCCAGTCTACTCCTTCAAAAAATGGATGACTTTTTATTTCCTCTACTCCATTACTACCAATTCTATTTTCTGAGTCGATACAAAACCTGAAAAAGTGAGGAGAAAAAAAAAAAAAAAAAGGAAGTGTTACAATAAATGCAGACAGAAGCAACAGCAAATAGAACTGCTGTGGGAATTTGAGGAAGTGCTTTCACATTGTTCCATCACTTGGCATGACATAAAAGCAGCTTGTTGCATCTAGGAGAGAAGGGAGACAGAAGAAGCAGAGTACAGTCAAGAGTCCCAAAACAAAAAAAGCTATGATGACAATACTTACACCTTTCTACCAACTGTTGCAGCCCCATCTGCAAGGTTTGTGGAAAGCTGCTGCAAGTACTAGCCCTGTAAGATTAGTTTGGAAGGGAGACTTAAATCCTTAACACTGAAAACCCCTCTACATGTTCTCCATTATTTAAAATGCAGTTTCCAAGTCGAGCAAATAGGAACACATACACTTAGCCAAACAGAACTGCTCACAGGTGTAGCTTTTTGGAACTACAATGAGCCAGGCATTCAAAACATGCCACGTCCCTATTCTGCCTGTCACTCTACTCTTCCCTCTCCTTAGAGGTACAGGTGATGGTGGTACCAAGAACCCAGGGCCTGCTTCTGATAAAACCCAGCTGCATAACTTTGGGTCAGACTCCAGAAGAAATTGTCAATTTATGAGAAACAGCTGTAAGAAAATCTGTGGAGTGGAAGAAGAAAAAGGTGAATGAGGGACAGTGATAGGATTGTTGAGATGGGGACTGTTACATGCCAAAGTAGCCAGAAAGAAAAACACGAAGAAGGAAAACTATAAAATCCTAAAGAAGAATAACAGGGAGGTGAAAGCTCTCTGATAGCAAGTTCAGGATTTATTCTGGGACATTCCCTTCTCCTCCAGACTGATGCCTGCCTGGACCTATGCCTAGCTAGCCAGAAAAGCTGCTGAAGTATCCCATCAAGGGGCCTGGTGAATACAGCAATACTCAGTCTAGGAGTTCACTGGATGCTAGCAAAGATGTAACAGCATTGTATTTTTTACACCATCCTTGGAGCCTCTTCGAGGATGGCAAAACATATCAGCAGTGACACAAAGAGGAAGTTTTACAATAGCAGGAAAAAAAATGCCCACATCAAACAAAAAGCTTGGTCCTTCCACTTGTGGAATCACCTGAGGGGTAGTACTTGGTAGCAGGGAAATGTGGGCTGTTGCTCCAGAAGACACCTGGCCTTTGCTAAATGAAATCCTGTTTGCCTAGGTGAACAGAGTCTCTGGGTGTCAATTTAGTTATGCTGAACTAAATCCCTCCACACAATTATATCATCCAGATTTGCCAGGCAATTTTCATGTTAATACACTGCAATAAAGAAAAAAAAAGGGGGTCACCTTCTCACTAGGTAGGGACAATTTAGTAATACAGCAAGTTAGGATATCAGCTATCTCCAGTTACAGATTGGAATCTTCTTTTACTTGTAGCTGAGTGTCACTTAGGGGGAAAAAAAAAAACACCAAAAACAAGCAAACAAAACCAAAACACACCAAACCTGTTTATATTCCTATTGCAGCCCAGCCAGTTGGTTGATGCTGATTACTAAGAGACCTCAAAACTTGTAAAAATGGTTAGCCAAGAGAAGGCTCAGGGTTTGTCTGAACTTGAGCTTTTTAGTTTGCTTTGATTTGTATCCATAAAAATAAAGAAGCTTAAAGTTAATCTGCAACTTTTTTTAAGGTGTAATATATGTTGTCTAAGCTGTCCAAGCTGTAAGGGACCAAGTACCTAATGGCCAGGTGTTTCTTGCCTAGCTTGCTTTTGTGAAATCTTTTTACTAAACTGTAACTAAAAATGTTTTACCCTCATTTAAATCCTTCCATAAACAGAGACAAGATAATGACTTCAAGGAGTCATTGTGTATGAACAAATAAACTGCCTGAAATAGCTAAAAATGCCCCAAACACAGCCAAGACTGAGGAAGGAATCCCCAGCAGCATCACTGTGTTCTTTCCAGAAAAGAACTCAGGATATTGACAACACACAAGAAGAGGTTAAGCAGAAAACTAGAGAAACAGACACTGAAAATACCATAGAACTGTGAGACACAAAGTTATTAATGAGAACTAGCTAGAATTAAAGAATTTGAACTGTTGCTATCACAGTAACTGGATTGAGAACTGTTTGTTGTATGCTACTGAAACACTGCTTGGACTAAATTCTAGTTCTCTGCTCTGCCTATGAGAAATTCCTTTTTTTTTTTTTTTTTTTTTTTGCCTGTAACAGAATTATGTAAGCTTGTAATATTATTGGGTAAAAAAAAAAAAAAAAAGTATCTAATCCAAAAGCCACATGCCCCTTCCAAAAATCCCAGGGCAAGAGAGCATCTCTGCCTGACTGTGACACCAAAGCTCATTGCAAAAACTTCACTGCAAAACTGAATGAATTAAAAGCTGTCATTTTGGAAAAAAAGTGAGTAAATCCAAAACATCCAAAGATTTCTGTTCAGTGCATTAAATGCTGGCAAGTAGTTGTTTTCTAATTCCCTTTGAGAAGAAGGGGAAAAAAAAATAAAGTGTTCACCACTTTCCCCCCGCTTCTATTTATGTTTTTCTTTTTTCTAGTCTTCTCCATTTCTCCTGATACGTGGTACAAGTCTGATCATTACAGCTTATTCCTTCATGTTAAACAAATGGCAAAAGGAAAAAGAATTTAAATAATAAAATAAATAATAATCTGTCAAGAATGGCAACGCAGAGAAAACTTTCTTTTCAATCTACATCTTCCTTCATGCAGAACAGCAGGTTAACCTAATGGAAGATGACTGTCTGGATGAGTGTCAGAAGTGGGCTTTTGTTACTAACCTCAGAATTAAATCCTTTGCTTTCTCTGAAATGGGCACCTCTGGAGGAAACACCAACGTTTCTTTCCAGTTCATAACTTTTCTGTAAGTCTCCTGTGGTGTTTCTGAGCAGAAAGGTGGATACCCTGCACAAAAAAAATAGAAGAAGAAACCTTTACCTCTGCTTTTGCCACAATGACTCCAAAGCCAACAATTAGTACTAGCCAGAAGTTTCCTCTATTGCAATGCAACATTCAAGGTTATTTTGTTGCTTCCAATTAGTGAGACCCAAAACCATCAAAAATAATCATCTGAAATAATCACTGAAACAACTGAGACATTCTCTTGTGCTGCCTTCTTGGAAAGGTGGGAAGGCTTTAAGAGTTTTCTAGAAGCTGAATTTGGGGCTTGCTTCAGGTGGAACTGAATGAAATTCTGGTACTTCCTACTATGCAAGGGAGATCAGACTTTGTGAACTACTGGACCCTGCTACCTTTGAATGATTCTTAAGTTGAGGTCTTCAACATACCTATTAGCATTTCATACATAATCACTCCCAAAGACCACCAGTCACACAGCTTGTTGTACCCAGTCTGCATGAATACTTCTGGTGCAATATAGTCTGGAGTTCCAACAGTAGAATATGCCTGGAAAAAAGAAAAAGAAATATTCGTCCACTTTGCAAAGCCTTTTCCTGAGGATTCACATATAGAATTTTGTTATTGGGATGGATAGGAGTGCTTCATTTGAGAATTCACAGTATCTAAAATCCCAAGACCAAAAACCACAGAGAACCTTGAAAGTAAATGGAAATCATCCTCCTAAATGTAATAAAATCATAGAATATCCCCATTGCAATATCAGTTTTGCCAGCATGGAAATGGTGATTGGTATTTTGAGTATGGCTTTGTTATGCTAGAGGGATAGTCATCTTGATCTCTGGAACCCCCAACAAAGAGAAAGACACGAAACTGTTGAAGTCCAGCAGAGTGCTGGAGCACCTCTCCTGTGGAGACAGGCTGAGAGGATTGGGGTTGTTCAATACGGAGATGAGAAGGGTCGTGGGAGACCTTAGAGCAGCCTTCCAGTACTTAAAAGGGGCCTAGAGGAAAGATGAATCTATTTACCACAGCCTGCAGTGATAGGATGAGTGCTAATGGCTTCAAACTGGAAGAGGCTCACTACAACCTGTTGTAGTGAGGCACTACAGTAGGTTGCCTAGAGAAGTTGTGTAGGCTCCAGCCTTTGCAGCGTTCAGGATCAGTTTGGATGGGGCCTTGAGCAACCTGGTCTAGTAGGAGGTGTCCCTACCCCCTACCCATGGCAGAAGGTTGGAACTAGATGATCTTTAAGGTCCTTTCCAACCCAAACCATTCTCTCATTCTGTGACTTGCCTGACTAGAAACAAAAATACTTCATTTTAACAAAAAGAAACATTTCATTTTGGACTAAGTGGAAAGGCAAGGATATGGCTGCTTTTCAAATAGTAACTGAAACAAGTTGTCACTTTAGCTTTTTCCTGTCTCTGATGAACTGTCTCATTCTTTGGCCTAGCTTCACCACATAGTTCTGTCATGTCAGTCTTGGCAGGGATCTAACTCCAAGCAGGAGTAAGGGTGTGAGAAACAGCCCCTGCCAGGCAACGTGACTACAATGTAATCTCATTATGTCTCATGAGGAAAGAAAGGACAACCCAAAAGCTTTATAGGAATAGTGCAGCAAATCACATGAAAACAAAGTGTGAAAAGTTCCAAAATTTGAGAACTGAGTTTTTTTTACTACAGATTTTTTTACTACAGATCCATAGCTGACAGATACTATCACAGAATGGTTTGGGTTGGAAAAGACCTTTAAGATCACTGAGTCCAACCACTATCTAACTCTGCATTCTCATTCAACAGAAGGGCAAACACAGAAGTTTTCCCCACAGCTCCCTGAAAAAGAGCCAAACAGCCAAGACCCAAACAGCTACACATCTTGTGATACTGAACTGCAGGAATGAAACTAAATTAAATCTGAACTCCAGGAGTTTAAACACACTGTCAGTACCAGGTCAGCCTAGGAGTAAACCCAAGATACAGCTTAGCTAAGTGTTTGCTGACACCTGAGGTTAGTCCAGATGCTCCAAAGGGAAACAAAGGCATAGGGAAGAGCAAAGTCTTGCTAGCCAGAGCTCTGGAAACAAAGGAACCCTGATCTCAAGCTATCCTACTACTGGAATCACCAGACCACCTTCTTTCCAGTTATTTGCTATTTTGGAAACCTGAAGGGAACAACATCTGTAAAGGATGAAGGCCTTCTATTTTTTGAAAACCAGTAGCATCAGCACTGAGTTTTTATTTCATGTTTTCCACAAACAGAAGAAAAAAAAAAAAGAAAAAAAGACAATTTTAATAACTCACCAGCTGTCTCCTGTTTTTCTTCCACGTTTCTGCTTTCCTCTTTGAGTTCATATTCTGAAATGCTAATTCACAAAATATTTATTAGGTAAATAAATGCATTTTGAAAATTAAAAGGTTGACAGCAGTCTATTTTCAAAGACTGTTTAGTGTCTTTAGAATGCTTTAGTCTAGAATGAAATCATAGAACCACAGAATTGTAAGGGTTGGAAGGGACCCCAAGTATCATCCAGTTCCAGCCTCCCTGCTAGATCAGGTTGCCACATCCAGCCTGGCCTTAAAAACTTCCAGGGATGGGGCTTCCACCACCTCCCAGGGCAACCTGTTCCAGTGTCTCACCACCCTTATGGTGAAGAACTTCTTCCTAAAGTCTAATCTAAATCTACCCTTCTCTAGCTTGGATCTGTTCCCCCCTAGTCCTATCACTACCTGACACCCTAAGAAGTCCCTCACCAGCTTTCTTACTGTGGCCTTCCAATACCTGAAGGGGGCCTACAAGGTCTCTTTAGAGCCTTCTCTGCTCCAGACTGAGCAACCCCAACTCTCTCAGCCTATCTTCATAGGAGAGGAGCTCCAGCCCTCTGATCATCCTCATGGCCCTTCTCTGGACATGTTCCAGCACCTCCAGATTCATCCTGTAATAGTAGCTCCAGAACTGGACACTACTCCAGGTGGGGGTCTCATCAGAGTGGTATAGAGGAGGAGAATCACCTCCCTCAACCTGCGGGCCACACTTCTCTTGAAGCAGCCCAGGATGTGATTTGCTTTCTGGGCTGCAAATGCACACTCATGGCTCATGTTGAGCTTCTCATTCAACCAGCACCCCCAAGTCCTTTTCTTCAGGGCTGCTCTCAAGCCAGTCACTGCCCAGCCTATGTCATTGCCTGGCATTGCCCCAACCCAGATGCAGGACCCTCACTTGGTCTTGTTGAACCTCCTGAGGTTGGCATGTGCCCACCTCTCCAGCCTGTCAAGGTCCCTCTGGATGGATCCCTTCCTTCCAGCCTGTCTGCAGCACCACACAGCTTGGTGTCTTTGTCGAACCTGCTGAGGGTGCACTCAATGCCACTGTCCATGCCACCAAAGATGCTGAACAAGACTGGTCCCAGGACTGATCCCTGAGGAACTCCACTTGGCACTGGCCTCCACTGGGACATGGAGCCATTGACAGCCACTCTTTGGGTGCAGCCATCAAGCCAGTTCTTTATCCACCAAGTGGTCCATCTATCAAACCCAGACTTTCCCAGCTTGGAGATCAGGATGTTGTATGGGACAGTGTCGAAGGCTTTGCTCAGGTCCAGATAAATGAAGTTGGCTGCTCTTCACTTGTCTATTGATGTTGTGTCTTCCCTTTAATCTTCACCCATATGCTCTCAACCAGCTCATCATCCTTCCCCAGGATGGGATGGAGCTTCACTGATTCCAGATGGTCACTGATAGAGAGAGCAACACCTCCTCCCCTGCCTTTCCTTCCTAAAGAGCTTGTACCCATCTATCCCTACATTCCAGTCATGGGAAGCATCCCACCAAGCTTCAGTAATAGCCACTATATCATGGCTTTCCAGCAGCACAGTGGCCCTTGATTCATCCTGTTTATTATCCAAGCTGCGTGTATTTGCATAGAGGCACTTCAGCTGGGCTGGCTTTGTGACCCTCTTAGGCAAATCCTCCTTGATTCCCTTGGTGTGTCTTGGTGCACTGTCCCTGGCTTACCTCAGGGCAACACATTGAGAGCCCTTACTAGTATACTCCATCCCTCTGCTCCTGCTGTGCTGCCCCACTCTGTGTCACAGGCAGGCATGAGATTATAACTAGAAATGGGAAAATGATAATGAGTAACTACTGGCCAAACTGCAGCTGAAACTTCTGTAAGTAGGACACATAAGCAATTCTAAATTAGAACTTGCTAAAAAGGTTCTACAGACTGATGTGAGATGAGCAGCACTTACTGTTGCAGCTGGCAATGTATATTCAGATATTGGTGATGGGTTTTTTAAGCAACAAGAACTGCAAAGGAATTTTACTTTTGTAGATTAAATCAACAGCAGGCTGGATACAAGTGAGCAGTGTGCTCAGGTGGCCAAGAAAACCAATAGCATCCTGGCCCATCTCAGCTACCACTGTAACTGACCAGCAGGACAAAGGAAGTGACTGTCCCCTTGTACTCAGCACCTTGAGTACTGAAGTCCAGTTTTGGGCCACTCACTACAAGAAAGACATAGAGGTCCTAGAGTGGGTCCAGAGAAGAACAACACAGCTGGTGAAGGGACTGGAGCACAGGTCTGGTGAGGAGTGGCTGAGGGAAGTGGGTTGTTTAATAATCTGGAGAAAAGGAGACTGAGGGGAGACCTTCTCATTCTCCACCACTACCTGAAAGGAGGTTGGAGTCAGCTAGGGGTTGGTCTCTTCTTCCTATTGACAAGTGACAGGATGGGAGGAAATGGTCTGCAAGTTGTATCAGGGGTGTTTAGGTTGGCTATTAGAGAAAGCTTCTTCACTGAAAAGGTTCTCAAAATGCTGGAATAGATTCCCCAGGGAACTGGTTGAATCCCCACCCCTACAGGTGTTTAAAAGAGATGCAGTGCTGAAGGACACGGTTGGCATGAGACTTGGTAGAGTTTGTTAACAGTTGGACTCCAGAATCTTAAAGGTCTTTTCCAACCAAAGCAATTCTATTATTCTACAAAACAGTCACATGCAGGCATCTTGATGAGCAACTTAATTCTTATAAAAAGCTTCATGAGATTGTCACCACCTTCACTAAGTCAGCACATGAAAACCATATCCCTTCTGAAAGAGTGTTCCTGTAACTTCACTAACATTGTTACAAAAATGTATTTGTCCCCATGTACAAATGAGCAAAACCACACTAATGTTACCAAAAAATAGTAATTTCTTTCCCATTAAATGCTCCCATGAGCAGGGGAAGTTGCATTTCCAGTTTCCCATTAAATGCAAGCAGCCTGACCAATCTTGTTTACCACAGCAGAAATAAATGATGTGGTCTAGCTTCAGCTCCGAACTATTTAAATGTTGAATGAGGACATCTTATACTCACAGAAGTCACTTGGTGGGTTGTGTGTGAGGTTCCTGTAGAACTCAGTTCTGTGAGCTTTCTTTAAACCTGTGCATAGCCCAAAATCAGACAGTTTTACATGACCCTAAAAAAAATTAAAAGGAAAAAAAAAAAAATCGAAGAAAACCATTTAGAAAGGTTATGATCGAAAAAAAACACGTTTAATAACTGCACATGGCTTCTCAGGCCATGGCAGACTTGTACAGAACTACTTAGTCAAGGACAAGGAGGCAAATAATGTCTGAATGTTGTTACACTGTGAGGAATGTGGAAATGGTTACATCAACAGTTCAGCAACAGCTGAGGGCAGTTAGTTTGACTGATTTTGTTTTTAAATGGATACCACTGAGACATCCCTCTCTGCAAGACATTAAGGTCCTGGAGCAGGTCCAGAGAAGGGCAATGAAGCTGGTGAATAGGTCTCATGAGGAGCAGCCGAGGGAACTGGGGTTGTTTAGTCTGGAGAAAAGACTGAGGGGAGACCTTCTTGCTCCACACAGCTCCCTGAAAGGAGGTTGGAGCCAGGTGGGATCAAGTCTCTTCTCCCTAGTAATAAGTGACAGTAAAAAAGGAAATGGCTCCAAGTTGCACCAGGGGAGATTTAGGTTGGCTTGAAGAAGAAACCTCTCCACTGAAAAGGTTCTGAAAGACTGGAGTAGGCTCCCCCGGGAGGTGGCTGAAGCCCCATCCCTGCAGGTGTCTAAAAAAGGCAGAGATGTAGTGCTGAGGTTTAGCACCAGACCTGGCAGAATTAGATAATAGTTGGACTCTGTGATCCCTTGTTCTGCTTGGATGGTACCCAGGCTTCAATCAGGTTTCCAGACATCAATGCTAGATAGTCTTACAGACTCATGTATAATGTTTACTGGGTCCTTTTCATGGCTCACTATAGTCAACAGTTTCCACCACCCGTGAGTGGGCGATAAAACAATTATCTGACTGTAGGAAATGAAGTGGTTATTAGTGATTGTCTGAATGTTTCATGCTTTCAGATGTCTTGAAGCAATTAAGTATATAAACTTTTAATGACTATGAGCATCTGGACGTCCTAAGTGGGTCTTCTCACTTGAAAGGCTTTCCTTAAAAGCTTTAAAAGGCTTTCCAACAAACAACAAGGGTGGTTTTGCTTTTAAGTGTATTGGTGTTCTAGAAGGAAAAAGATAGTGACAGTTTTCTGCCCTTCATTCCAGCTAGTTTAAGTCAGTCACTCTTGTGTCACTACTGGTTCCCACTGACGAGCACCACTATAAATGGCATCATCTGCAGACAGTGATGTTTAAAGCATAGGCAGTTTACATACACACTACACACCTTAGCATCCAGTAGGAGGTTATCTGGTTTAATATCCCTGTGGATGAATCCCAGCTGGTGAATAGCATCTATGGCCAACACAGTTTCAGAAATGTAAAACTGTGTCTCCTCTTCTGATAAGGTATCTTTCTTCATTAGTAAGGTCATCATGTCACCTAATCAAAGAGACGAAAATACAGCTTTGAAACCAGAACATTTGAACAATGAGACTAGTTCTAAGTGAAACCCCAGGAGAACCCAAACTTAACCTTGTAGCTGGCCTTACAGCTACTCATTAGAAAACTATTACTGCAAGGACCTACAAACCCAACAATACTTTTTCAGTAAACTGGATTTAAAACTTGAAAATTGTAACCAGAAATTGTAATTGGATAGCCCAGGGAGATACTGTGAATTTTGACACTCAAGATATGTAACGCACAAATAAACTGTTTTAACAACTTTTTTTGGTGTGTGTGTGTTAATAGCTTTAGTAGTTAAAGAGCAGAACCTTTCATAACCTTCCTTTCCTTGCCCCTAACCAAAGAAAGAAAAAAAAAATAAATTCAGGAATGGTTACATCACTGCCACTGAATTTAAAAAAAAAGTTAATTTTTTTGTTATCACAAATTACACAGTACTTGTATCACCACAGCAAACAGCTTACCTCCAGGTAAGAACTCCATGATAAGATAAAGATTTCTTTTATCCTGAAAGCTGTAAAACATCTTCACCACCCAGGCTCCATCTGCTTCAACCAAAATATCTCTTTCTGCTCGGATATGGGCTACCTAAAATTTATTTTTGAAGTCCTTATTATTAAAAAGACAATTTAAATACTTCAACAAAGAGCATTGTATTGTATTCCTAGTCCCACAAAGTATTTTCATGTTCTTTAGCAACCAAACTACTTTGCACACTCTTTCCATAAATCATGTTTTTCATAATGGTGAAGGGTCTGGAGAACAGCTCTTCTGAGGAGCAGCTGAGGGAACTAGGTTGTTTAGTCCAGAGAAAAGGAGGCTGAAGAGAGAAATCATTGCTTTCTACAACTCCCAGAAAGGAGGCTGGAGCCAGGTTGTGGCTAGGTTCTCCCCAGTAGCAAGTGATAGGAGGAGAAGAAATGGCCTCAAATTGCACCAGGGGAAATTTATGTTGGATATTGGAAGAAACTTCTTGACTAAAAGGGTTCACAAACACCTGCTCCAGGAAGCAGGTTGGATCCCCATCCCTGGAGATGTTTAAGAGAGGCAGAGATGTGGTGCTGAGGGACATGGTTTAGCACCAGCCTTGGTAAAGTTAGACAGTGGTTGGACTTGATCTTAAAGGTCTTTTCCAACCCAAATGATTCTATGATTCTAGAATTTTTTACGAAATCCTACAAAGTCCTCCCAAAATATCCCTTAGAAACTCAGAGAGAAGTCAACCCAATGTTGAAAAGAACCATTCACACAATTTTACAGAGGCACATCTCTATAAGCACAAAGCATAGCTTGTTAAGCTGAGGTCTTTTTTTGGGAAGAACTAACAAAGCTTGTGGGGAAAAAAAAAAGGCAAAACATACAGAGCTGTCACAGAGCCCTGTGTCCCTACTGCAAGCTCAGACACATGCATGGAAAAGTATTTCTTGACAGCTGTAAGATTTCCTTTGTTCGTGTACCAGAAAGCAACTTCTAGAGAGAGGAAAAAAAAAAAAAGGCTATTTCAGTTTTAAGAACTATTTCTTCCAAGCAGAGCCCATTTCTTCTCCTGTTCTACTGACCAAGAGCACCTTCACCACAGGGCAATCGGTCTTCTCTCTGCATCAGGCACTCCAACTTTGATTTAATTACAGAATCACAGAAACATTCAGGTTGGAAAAGACCTTTGGGATCATCAAGTCCAAATGATAACCCTACTCTATCTGTTCTTGTTAGCAAAATACTTCTTTCCATCCTTCACTCTTCAACGTAGCTATAAACTAGAGTATTAAAACCTTGCTTAAAAACAGCTAGGGTATTTCCCAGTGCCATCAGGCACTCAAATCAACTAAAAAAAAGCCTTACTTTTCTTGTATTTATGTTCTGTGTTGCCTTCCACTAAACGGACCAGGGAATAAAAAGCCAGCAGACAAATACTCTCCAGGGAAAATTGCTGTGCCAGACAAAATGGAGAGTCTGAGCTACAGCTGCTGCATGGGCTGTACCTGTTCTAGCAGGTCATAAAACGTGGCAGGGCTTCAAACACAGGGCAACACACCTTCTGGGTGCTTTGCAGAACATGTTGCTCTTCTGGTTCCCTATATTCAGGGCATGGGCTCAAAAAGGAAAAAAAAAAAAAAACAAAACCAAAAACAAACACAAAGTACCACGGCAGGGCAATGGAATACAAAAGGAAACAATGGGTAAGGTTTGAACAGGTGAGGAAAAGTCCTATTTTGTCTGCCCTTTTGCTTGAGACATCCAAACTGGATTTCTTGATTTGTTGAGCTGAAGTACTTGCTGTGTCCTTTCAGCATTCATAGTGAATTGTGAGATAAAAATTAAAACCAAACTAACAAAACAAGACAGGACCCCACTAAAAAGCAAAATAAATGAAACAAAGCCCATGAACAATGTGCCATCTGTTGGTATCTAGCCATCCAAAGAAAACAACAAATGCTCTCTTTTTTTTTAACTTCGGCTTAGTTCTGTTTTTCAAGAAGCATTTTCCTTGAAATGCACTTTGACAGATGAAGTACTCTAAGGTCTGCACTGATAAAGGAGGGGAGAAGCATAATAAACCTGGTTTTAGCACTAATCATGGCAGGGGACATGGCACAAATCTTTCAACACAAAAAAGTTCTGGATCTTTCCCATTTTCAGTATTTTTCTTTCAAAACTCTTGGTACAAATGGCAAACTGTGCCTGTTAAATCACCTTCCTCCTGTTCACAAACACAGCCCAGGGCAGAGGGGCAAAAATAGGACAAGAAGCAGACAGAACAAGGGGCAATGGCTTTGAGCTGGAAGAGGGCAGATTTCGACTGGAGATTAGAAAGAAATTCTTCAGTGAGGGTGGTGAGACACTGGAACAGGTTGCCCAGGGAGGTGATAGAAGCCCCATTCCTGGAGGCTTTTAAGGCCAGGCTGGATGAGGCCTTGAGCAACCTGGTCTAGTGGGAGGGGTTTGAACTAGGTGATTTTTTAAGGTCCCATCTAACCTAACCCATTCTATGAATCTGTAAAAAAACCAAAACCAAACCCAAAACCTTTGTCACTGTTCCAAATCAACTGTAAATAATTTCTTTTTTTTTTTAAAAGGTGATGACCTTATTTCCCAATTTCTCATTTTTTATGTAACAAGTCCATAGATGCTCTGAACTGCTAGATTGGGACTTTCAAAGGGGAGAATATGACCAACTAATATCTACAGCAATCTTCTAAACAGCATAAGTTTGAAATCTTGGGGACTTAGACAAAGCACAAACCTGCTCTTTCTCCAGCATATCTGCTTTTCTTAGTATCTTCATTGCATAAATATGACCTGTATCCTTCTTCTGAACGAGGCGTACCTACAAGGAGAAACAACCCTATCAGTCTTCTCCACCTCAGAAACAAGACCCAAGCATGGAATCTCCTGGAAGGCTCAAAATTGCTGGGCATGGAAAAGTTCTTTCAAACGTTTAAAAACCATGAGAACAGGAATATTTCTCCACCACACACAACACTAACACTAGTGATGAGTAGGTACTTTGAAGCAGTTCTTGCGTTAGGCAGGCAGGTTCCAGGTAGCTGTGAGATTGTGCACCCCAAAATTCAGGAGCGGATACAACTGTGATGTGACACAGGGCAGGGAGGATGTTTATGGAGAGAAGCTGCACAACTCCCACTCCATCCTTTCAGGGGCCCAAATGAGCAACATCAGCTTGGGAAGCTATGGGGAAGCTAAAGGCCTTTCCATTTGAGAAAGGTAACTCAAAATAGCTGTTCTTCTGCAATCAAACTCCCCAGCTGGAACTTTTTTCCTGTAATTAAATATTCCATTTTAACATTCAATGCAAATTTTAATATCCTGTTCAAGCAAGAAAATGACAAACCTCCCCAAATGCTCCTCTTCCTATAACTTTCAAAGACTCAAAGTCATCCAAGCCGAGTCTAGTCCTCTTTAGTCGCAGAAACTCTGTTTCTTTGCGAGCGTGTTGTGACCTGCGCAATTTTTTCTAAGGAGACACAGAGAAAAAGTTTTTAAAGTCATTTGACAGTAGGAAGTCAAGACAGACAATCACAGAATCACAGAACATTAGGGGTTGGAAGGGACCTCAAAAGATCATCTAAGCCTAACCCCCCTGCCAGAGCAGGATCACCTATACCAGATCACACAGGAACGCATCCAGGTGGGCTTTGAATATCTCCAGAGAAGGAGACTCCACAACCCCCCTGGCAGCCTGTTCCAGTGTTCCATCATCCTCACAGCAAAAAAATTTTTTCCTCATGTTTCCATAGAACTTCCTATGCCTCAACTTTCATCCATTGCCTCTTATCCTGTCAGTGGGCAATTTCCCTTCCTGTAAAGTATTATCTGTAATTCTAAAAGGAGAGAGAAAGTTTCTCAAAGTGCAATTCAGGAGCATGGTGTTTTATACAGAGGCCTCAGGTCTAGTTTCATTTTTTTGAGTTTGTTACTGAGTTATTAAAAAAAAAAAAAAAAAAAGAGTGTTACTGAGTGATAAAAAAAAGAAAGAAACAAAACATTCTAGCTCTAAGCATATCAGTCTTAAGTCACTGAGGCAAGCACTTTTATTTCTGGGCAGTGTGAAGGATCAATAAAAGCTTAAATTTGTACCCCACCAAAAAAAAGCGATGACAGGTCTCACAGGCAGCAGAGATCCAACTTCTGTTATTTATAGTAAAATTCACTTGCTTTATGGCACACAAACACTTGTGCTTGGGGGGGAAAAAAAAAAAAAAAATCTGTCCAGACCCTGTCATATATTTTGTTCTACAAGAATATCAATGGGACTCACCTAGAGAGCAGATAAAACACCAACCTCTGCTCCTAAAGATGCTGAAATCTAAGAGCCTGCTAAAGGAGATCCATCCATTAGGCACCTGCCAGATTTTGTACTAGGATGATGGTTTTAAAACCACAAGATGGCATTATGTGCCCACAATCACTTTTTGTCCTTCCTAGAAATGATGGTGATCACACAAGCTCAGAAATGACTGAAACACTGTTCACAGATTGCATTGGATTGGAAGGGACCCTCAAAGGTCATCTTGTCCAACCCCCTGCAGTCAGCAGGGACACCTCTAACTAAATCAAGATGCCCTTGATCAATCAGGCCTACATCAAGTCTGATCTTGAATGTCACCAGGGACAGGGCCTCAACCACATCCCTGGGCACCCTCTTCCAGTATTTTACCACTCTAACTGTAAATAATTTCCTCCTTAAGTCCAACCTAAATCTACCCTGCTCCAGACCCTTGAGGGACATCACTTGCCACCTGTCTCCATCTCGACATTCAGCTCTACCCTTTGTATGGAATCATCCAGACAATTCCTTATCCACTGGACAGGTCACTCATCAAATCCATCTCTCTCCAGCTTAGAAAGAGAGTCAAAGGCTTTACAAAAGTCCAGATAGATGACATCCATAAGTCATCTCTTGTCCACTGATGTAGTCACACCATTGTAGAAAGCTAGATGTCACACAGGACATGCCCTTGGTGAAGCTACGCTGGCTGTCTCAAATCACCCTCCCTGTCCTCCACCTGCTTTAGCATAGCTTCCAAGAGGATCTGTTTGCAGGCACAGAGGTGAGGCTGATAAATCAGTAATCTCCAGAATCCTGGTTTTTACCCTTTTTAAAACTGGGTGCAATGTTTCCCTTCTTCCAGCCTCCAGCCACAACTTTTCAAATATTATGGAGACTTGCCCTGCAACTACATCAGCCAATTCCTATAGATCTCTGGGATGCATTTCATCAGGTCCTGTAGATTTGTGCTGAGATTCCTCAGGTGATCCTGAACATGATCTTCCCTTACAGTGAGAGGGGCTTTACCTCACAGGCCCACACCTAGTGGTCCATCAACACGGGATGGAGCAAAATTGCCAGTGAAGGTTTGAGGAAAAAATTTTTTTTAGTACCTCAGCCTTCTCATCTGTTGATACCAGGTCTCCATTCTCACCTACAGAAGCTCTCTTCTTAGCATCCCTTGCCAGGTTCAGCTCTAGGTGTGCCTTAGCCTCCCTGACCTCATCTCTCTCACAACCAGGTGTTGCTCTACTCCTCCCAGGTTACCTGTCCCTGCTTCCACTGTCTGTGCAGTTCCCTCTTACTCTTTATTTTCACCAGCAGGTTATTCAGCCATGCTGGTCCCTTTCCTTCCTTGCCCAATTTCTTAAAACACAGGGATCAAGAGCTCTTGCCCTCTAAGGATAATGCCCTTAAAGATCTGCCAGCTCTGCTCTGCTCCCCTGTCCCTAAGGATCTTTTCCCAGGGGGTCCTACTAAGGAGCTGGAAGTTTGCTTTCCTAAAACTCAGAGTCCTGACTATACTTCCTGTCTGTCCTGTATCCCTTCAGACTGCAAACTCCACCAGTGCATGATCACTGCAACCCCCAATCTTGACATCAGTGATGAATTCTTCACTTGTATTTGTGACCATCAGGTCCAGTATCGCATTCCCTGGGGTAGGGCTGTCTAATATCTGGCTCAGGAAGTTATCATCAAGGCATTGCAGGAGTCTCCTCGATTGCCTACAGCTTGCTCTGCTATTTTTCCAGCAGAAGTTGGGGTAGTTGAAGTCCCCCAGCAGAACAAAAGCCTGCAACACGAAGCCACATCTAGCTGGAGCAGGAAGGCTTCCTCCGTGAGCTCCCCTTGACCAGGTAGTGTGTAGTAGACACCAACCACAAGGTTCCCTTTGTCTCTAATTCTTATCCATCAGCTTTTGACTGGTTCATAGCAACTCTTCAGGGACAGTTCTTCACACTCTATTGTCTTGAAGGCAATACAGGCAGCCACAGTGTGACGGACTTCAGAAAAGCAACTCACTGACTACAGTTCTGAGAGATGCCACCCAGGCAGAGATCATCACATCCTCATCACTTCGACAGGGAACACAGGTTTTCCCAGTTTATTGTTCAAATCAAGACAAAATGGTTCAGCATTTTGTTTTCTAACCACTTCTTCCAAGCATATCTCACCTTTTTTTCTTGCCTGTGATGGTTTGAAACTGTCTTTTTAATTTTTCCTTGCAAAGTTCAGAACAGAGAAAGTGAAAGAATGTAAATAAGTCACTATTGGGTGTAAGAAAGCAAAATACTGATTGTTCTAAACACTTCCATTGGATAGATAGAAATGTTTAAGAACTATTACCCAAAACAAAGTAGGCACTTTGGCACATTCTGCGTTCAGCAGTGGGGGCAGTTGCTGGGCTGTCTGGCTGCTGTTTTCTTCTTCTTCTCTTCTGGCTGAAGATAACACACACTGACCTTGGCAGCTAAGTTAACAACTTTCTGCTTAACTAACTCTGCTTTCTGTCCAAGGAGGGTCTGGGGGGAAGCTCCTGGGAGAGAGAGAGGCCCCTTTGGGAGGGTCCCCTTGGGGGGAAGCAAAGGGAGATCGGTTGTGCTTTTCTGTTGATTGTATATATTTGTGAATGTTGTGAATTTTGTATATTTGTACATATTCATTGCATTTCATTGTAGATTTTAGACTCTGCTTGTAAATACAGCTTTTCATTTGCTTCCAGACTGAGCTAGCCTGGTTATTGTTGGGGGGGTGGAATTTCAGCTCACACCGACACATTGCCAAATACCACGGCGAACAGTTTTCATCTATATACTTGCTGCTGCCATATGTCTCAACAGCACCAAGAGTGGCATGAAAAGCCTTAGCTATTTCCAGTACCATTCAAGCATATTCACAGCTTCCCTAATAAACAAGTTACTTACAGGGACAGCATTCATTTACAAACTAAAACTTCATGCCATGCTAACTCCTGTTTCTGTAAGCTCCTCAAATGCCAATTTGGAGTGGTGCAAAGCACACTAGTGTCTTCAGAGGTTAAGGAGTATTTACCTCCTCATCTGCAAGGCCTTCCTCTTCCATAGCCACTTCCAGCTTCTTCTGCCTGCAAAGGGAAGAAACAGGAGACTGATTTATTTCGTACTATTAAAACCAAACGTAACACTACAGCAAGTCAACACCTTTACTTGACATTTTCCAGATATGGGAGAATTTGCCTCAAATGGACATTTGAGAACTTATTGTGTACTCCCTTCATTTGCTCATTCAATAAAAATGATCAAAGCTATTGAAAACAAGCAAATGTAAGCACCCTTCTTTGGAAAACTAGGCATTACAGTTCCAAATGTATAATCACTCTAATGACTTGTATTTCTTCTTATAATCTAGCTGAAATAAGGCTATTTCTATTAATTAGGATTATGAATCAGAATAAGATTTTGTTATTTTTCACTATTTTAATCTCATCTCTAACTCCTACACCTCCACCAGCTCCACCTTTCACTCCCAGTCCCAGCCTTACTGACCTCTCCCTTGGTCACACACGTGGTCCTGTTCCCTTCACTCTCATACCAATCAGCTCTACCCTGCTGGAGTGAGCCATCACCATCTCCTTCCAGTGTTCTTTGTGAAGGAGGGCTCACCAGTCCCAGGGCTCCTCCAGTTGTTGTCATGTCAGGCTGGAAGCGTGTGAGTGAAGCCTCAGAGTACCCCACAGATCGCACAGGGTCAGCACATGGCAATGTGTCTATTAGACCTCTCTTTTTCCATCCCTAGGATGCTTCTTCATGACTATCAGGGCACACCTTTCAGAATGCTGGTTACCCACTAGCAGAAGACGAGTTGGAAGGCTGGGTGCCAGGCTCTTGGTGTCTTCCTGTACCAGGAAGCACAGCAGGAACCCCTAAATTAAAGGCCCTTGGTAGACAGTCCGTTCTTCTAACTAGAAGCAACTCAATTATATGGAGTAATGACGAAATATGATGAAGAGAGAAACCCTGCTGCTCAACAGAAAACCCCTCAATTAAAAACACTATCAGGGCAATGATAATTTCACATGCTGATGACAAATTTGAAACAGCATTCATTACAATCAAATGCTGGATGCTTTAACACTTAATTCAAGTAGCACTTGGCCACATCAGAGGCAGAATTGAGCACTGATGAGAAAAGTTAAAATGGAGATGATCAACACGTACTCGAAGTACCAGTCAACACCATTCTCAGATCACTTAGAGGTGGGTATTACATTATCCTCAAAATACATTCTGCCCATCCAAGAACCTCTCAAACTTTTCATCACCTTGAGTACTGTGTTCAGATTCGGGGCCTTCACTACAAGAAAGACACCGAAAGTGCTGAAGCACATCCAGAGAAGGGCAGGAAAGCTGGTCAAGGGCCTTGAAAACAGGTCTAGTGAGTTGTGGCTGAGGGAACTGGGGTTGTTGAGTCTGGTGAAAAAGAGGCTGAGAGGAGACTTCTCTCTCATCACATCTCCCTGAAAGGAGGTTCAAACAGGCTCTCCAGGGAGGTGGTTGAATCCCCATCCCTGCAGATGTTTAAAGAGATGCAGATGTGGTGCTGAGGGACATGGTTTAGCAGCAGACGTGGTAGTTAGAGAATGGTCAGACCTAATTTTCTTGAAGGACTTTCCAACCAAAAGTATTCTATGATCACCAACGCTATGCTCTTTACTGCTCCTTATCTCTAGCACCACCATCTCTCTGCCTCCTCTCCTTACTCCATCAGCACGTTTAACACCTCACCTATGTCTTCTTCCCTACCTATAAGCTCCCTTCCACAGGGTTTATGAGGCTTGGCATGAGCTCCATGCCACAGAGGACCAACAGACACCATGAGCCACTGCCTTACACAGAACCAAGTTAATTCTCATAAGCAGCTATGCAGCATCTTCCTCTGTAGATTTTAGTCCTTGTGGCACATGTGAGGAATCAGGTCATGAACTTCATGTGCTACAGAGTAAAACTCTGCACAGAGCAGTTTCTACAAAATAGTAGTAGTCTGATGGGAAGGTAAGTTCTATCAGAAGTTAAAAGCAGAGGTCCTCAGTTACTCCATGACTGCTTTGGGCAGTAGCAGGGAATATTCACAGGTCTACCAGCACAGTCAGCAGCTGGAAGGTAGCTTGTGCCCTTTGAGGATTAGACCTTTGCTATTAAGAAAAGCTTCTGAATACTGCTTCATACATGGGGATCAAAGTACCCTTGAGCAAACACTGCCAAAAGCTGCGAAAAGCTCGAGATGGGGAAGCAGCAGCAGAGCTGGTACCTGGTTTCTCTCTCTTCATGCTGTATAATTAGGTTACTGTAGAAGTTCTCCAGTGTAAGTTTGGCCACTGTCACTCTCTCCCGGGTGTGGTTACTCATGGGAAAGGAAGTTGTAGTCCCTGCAGTCATCGCCATGGTAACATGTACTGAAACAGAACACATCACATCATCATTCACTGGAAAATTAAAATAGATTTTGTTATATTTTGGGTGGGGTTTTTTGCCAACATGTTGGCAGAAGAAGGGGTGAATCACAGCAAAGAGCTATGCAGGCTATGGGCAGCTCACACAGCAGTGCTTGTCCATAAATGAGGCAAATGTACCTTTGGCAGACTTAAGCCTGTTGAAAGGAAAAGGGGGAAGCATGAAGAGGCCCAGACAGCTCCCACAGCTGGATATGTCACAACTCAACGGCAATTTCAGACTCTAGAAATTCTAGATGCTACCAAAAGGACAGGATAAAATGAAGAAGTAAATGGACAAAACCCTTAATCCAACCCAGAGGGCAAACTATTGCAAGAATAGATGATAGCCATCAAACTTCTTCGAATTTAAAAGCCACTCAACTAAATCACATGGGGGCAGTTGGGGAGATTTCTAGTAATCACCACATGAAAATGAAATAATGTAATTGCCATATTTTAAGTGGAAAACTTCGGCTGCCTTTTTATTTTCTGTTCAGTTGCCTTTTTTTAAAGCAATAATTAAACACCAAGAATAGAAAGCCATTCCCTACCACAAGACTATTAGACAACCACCTCTGCATCATGCAGCCAATGAAGAGTGTTTTCTGGAGCAGCTGTTTGTTATAGAGCTCTCTGTGTTTGGATTTTCAAATCTGGGGCAGTGGGAATCACAGAAAACATCTGCTTGGAAGAGACCTCCAAGATCATCCAGTTCAACCTTCGACCCACTGAAGGGTCACAATAAACCATGTCTCTAAGTGCCAGGTCCACACACTGCTGAAACACCTCCCAGAATGGTGATTTCACCACTGCCCTGGACAGCCTGTTCCAATGTCTGATAACCCTCTCTGTGAAGAAGTATCTCCAAGCATCCAGCCTGAACCTCCCCTTGTGCAGCTTAAAACCATTTTCTCTGGTCCTGTCACTTGACACCAAGAAGAGGCTGCCCCCTCCTTGCTCCAACTTCCCTCAAGGGAGTTGTAGAGAACAATGAGGTCTCCCCTCAGCCTCTTCTCCAGACTGAACAACCCCAGCTCCCTTAGACACTCCTTGTAGGCCATGTGCTCCAGGCTCTTCAACAGCCTCATTGCCCTTCTCTGAACATGCTATAGAACCTTAATGTCCATCTTCTAGTGAGGGACCCAGAACTGAACACAACACTCAAGGTGTGGCCTCACCAGTGCTGAGCACAGGGGGATGATCACCTCCCTGTCCCTGCTGGCCACAGTGTTTCTAACCCAAGCCAGGATGCCATTGGCTTTCTTGGCCACCTGGGCACTGCTGATTCATATTTAATTGACTGTCAACCAGAACTTCAGGTCCCTCTTTAAGTCACAGCTTTCCAACCACACATTCCAAGTCTGTAGATGGCCATGGGATGGTTGTGACTCAAGCGCAGGACCTGGCACTTGGCCTTGTTGAACTTCATACAGTTAGCCTTGGCCAATTGGTCTAACCTGTCTAGGTCCCACTGCAAAGACTCCCTACCCTCTAGCAGACTGACACAGCCACACAACCAGAATATCTTTGTGCAGCTGTAGACATCTTACCCATATACACAAAGTACTTCTAGGTCAGTGCATATGGTCACTGAATCCTTAAAAACCAGGAAGAAAGAGGAAAGATGAAAGGCTGCTCTTTGATCACTTTCATCTTGATCCCAAAGAACTTGGATGTGCTAGAACAATGCTTTTAATGCTGGAAAAAGACATTTTAAGACAGTCCTGAGTCCTTTGCAGCTGGTCTAGGGAAGCCAGGGGAGATTAAAAAAAGGCAGAAAAAAAAAAAAAGCATAGTTTGTTGTAGGCCTCATGCTTTACTTTAAAGTGGGTTGAGCCACTTTAAGGAAGGCTCAGAGGGAAGCCATGAGTAAGTACATCTTGGTCTCTGTGTTGAGGTTGTTTTGGAGTTGGATTGTAAAATGACACAGAAGTACACACACCTCCCTTTTCATTATTTATATAATCCTTCCCTTTCACCAGTGGGAGGGGCTTTACCTTGAGTAAAACTAATCCCAATTGAGGTTTATGAGGAAGACAAATCCCAATTGAGGTTTATGATCTTCAGCACATCCTAACAGCTTTTGAGGTGAACCAGTTAAAAGCTTCAAACAGAAACAAACTCGCATGTCCAAGTCCAGACAGGCAGATTGCTTAACTCTGCTCCAGGATTTTGGTTTTGGATTTGCCTGCTGCCCTCTGTGAGGACAGCATTTTCTCTTGTTGATTTTTCAATTGGATTTGGTGTGACAATAATGTATTTGTTGCCAGAAATGCAGCTGTTGTGTCACAAATAAAGGTGGTTTATAGTATTATGTAGATATTATTTTAGTTGTGTATTCTGGAGTGTGCAAGACACCAGATTTCTGAGAATAACAATGTATCTCTACATACATATAAAAAGAGATTTTAACAGCATTACAGCTGTCATAAGGTCAATATTTCTTAATCAATTTTTATCCCCTTCGATATTTTACTAAAGGAAAATGAACGCTGTCAACTCTTACTAGTCCTTACTAAAAATTATGGGTTTACCCCATAATGGACACCTCAAAGCCAGAGGAGCCTTTTGAGTCTGTTGTACAGTATTACACTCTTTCTCCCTTCACAGGTGGGGAAAGATAAAATATAACTATCTGAGAGCAAATCTTACAACACTTTGACACATCCAAATCCAACAGACCAACTGCTGCCTGCACACTGGCATCTCAGATTAAATTATTTCAAGAAATTATCTAATAGGGTAAAAAAACTGCCTTCTGATCATTTTGGAGCATCAGGAGAGTGCAGCATTAACTGAGGTCTGAAATGGATTAACCTTTACTTAAGGTATAACGAGCGTGTTCTAGCACCAGCAAGCAACAGGGTATTCATCCTTTGCACCTCCTGTGTTCCTCTTGGGATAAAGTAACACTGCATCTTTGTTTCCTGTTGTTTTCCCCATGCTTCACCCCTTCTATGCTCACAAATGCAGATATTACCAAATAGCTTGATTTGATACCAATAAGCTTGATTTTATTAATGCTGCGAAAAGGAGATAACTCTGGCACTAGCATACCATGCTATAAATTGCAGGGCTGACCCTCACTGTTCTACAGTAGCAAAATACAGGCAAGAGACCAACCCTTAAGCTAAGAAGCTCAGAGAAAGCTGTTTAACAGAGAAGACACCTGTATTTACTTCATCACACTGTGCTGTAGGCCTAGCAAAGCAGGAGGGGTGTATCACCAGAGTGTTTGCCTCCAGCATCTCATGGTGCACACACCTCATCACATTGTATCACGGCACATTTCCTTGAGGCAGAATTTACTTGACATTTGCTCAGTTTGCAATTAGTGCCCTCAGTTGGCTCTGTCGTTGTGGAAGAAAAACAATCCATGTTACGAAAAATAAGATGTCCTGAGCTCTCCAGGTTCCCCAAAGTGAGTGGAAAAGAGTAAAGAACTGACAGGAGACAAGGTACCTTACACAATCCTATGCCAACTCACAGCCAAGAAAACCTCTTCATCCTTTTTCCTCCCACCTCTCTGCCTCCAACACCAAACCCCCAAACAAATCAAACACACACACACTCACTCCCCCAAACAAAAATATTCATCTGGGAGCAACTGACTAAAATCCTTAAGCATGACCTTTATAAAACAAATGATGCTAGAGGGGATGAAGGCAGGAAGGAAGAAGCTCCTAAAACTCAAAAAAAAAAAAAAACCCAAAACCAACATTTGTTTTTGGTACTGACAACAAACTACTTCCACTGACCTCACCACAGTAACAGGAACGTTTTGAAAAGTTGCCACCTATAGCTCTTGGAAATCTCCTCAAAAACCTGCTAATTCACCCAAATTAATGACATTTGCATAATGGACCCACCCTGCTCCTGCTGCATCACCAGCCCTGCTTTACGCTCCCTGGCGCACAAAGAAGGTCACACTAACTGACCAGCTGCACTTGGCCAAATCTCCTCCGACCAAGGAGAACTGAAGAGCTTTCTTTCCACAGGGCTTGTTACTTTGGAAAAACTGACACACCCTGAGCTGTGAATAACAAGAGATGTCAAAGTAATCTAATGAACAGTGGACACTGAGCAGCATGCAGCCCACAGGGCAACGTTTCCTGAGTTGCCAGAAGCACGGACGCCATGCGTGCTGCTCAGCCCAAAGATCAAGCCTGTGCCTCCTGGTCAGATGGCTAACCTTTCTCCAGGTGCCTGCTCTGCTCATTAGTAAGTACCTAAAGTACAGGCACAAGGGAGAGAGAGATGAGATGCTACAGATGTGGGGTAACCAGGGAGCAGTTTGCCCCAAGAGGCAAATAGGGCAGTAGTTCAAGGAGGCTCCTAAGAATGACAGGAACAAGGTACAGCAGCAGAAAGGGGATAGCAGGCCCAATACCAGCAAGCTGGAGTCTTCAAGAATCTTTTTGAGCAAGTCTCTCCTGACCCACCATCTCCTGTCTGGTAGGAGAAAGCTGCCTGGTCCAAGCACACCTTTGATCTTTTTATTCCCAGATCTTTCCATGTGGGAAGCAGAGAAAGGTCATGCAGCGTTAACTACAACTTGGGTCTGTGCTCCCACCTATCGAGACAGCTTCAAGTCAAATGCTCAATTGATTTTCCTGAAAGCATTTCTGCCATTGGAAATCCAAAACCCAGCTTGTGCCACACAACTGGTAACTCAACACTCACCACCACTCTAGGCCACTTGGCAGCTCCAACAGTCCTTCATTAGTATTTTCACATTAGACTATTGGATTAAGGTTCCAGTTAACAACAGCAAAACCTGAAGCATCCAAAAACTGAGGCATCCAATCCCACCTGCTACAACTCAAGGAGCAACAGATGAAGTTAAGGCACCTGGAGAATTGTTCTCTCCAGAAAAATACTTGGCACTCAGTGGGATCATTATCTAATCAGGAAGGGACGAGAGCACAAACTTGAAACTTCTCACACATTATCTACAGCCTTCACAGCTCTAGCTTGAGGCATCTGGGAATCATGAAGGTGAGGGAGAGCACATAACTGTCACTTGGCAGGAAGGAAGGATAGAGGTTTGACACTCAGTACTTTCAGAGCCTACATATCCAGATACCTTCAGACTTTAAAGGGAAAAGGATAACAGGGATGAAACAGGATCCAAACACAGATGTGCTATAAGCTTCGAAGAAATCTGCTTTAAGAAGAGAAAAAAAAAAAGAACAAACAAACACATCAAAACCCAACACTCCTCCCAAAGCAGGTACCTTCATCGCTTCAGAGCCACCTAACATTCTCCCAAATGTTGATGTTAACTTTCAAAATTATTTCTCACTTCAGTGAGAATATAAATATGTGAGAGTATGCTGCAAGCACTGAAAACTGAAACCAGACTTTCCAGCTATCTGCCTTATTAGTTTCACATTTCTCAGGCTACTACAATAACCTATTTGATCAATTCTTGCTTTCACACAGAAAAAGAGCAAATCTGTATTAGTTAGGCTGTGGTGGCTATCATTAACCCTGCTTCACTTCCATAAGAAGGGGGCTGGAGGTGCCAGTCTTCTCACAGACAAGGCTTCTGCACAACTGTTTTATCACATAGCTCATCCATTCTATCAAATAAGCCTGAATCTATACTATCAAATTGACCTGGACCTAAGTCACACAATGGAAATAAGTCTCAGCTTTGAAACCCTGCGGGTACTATAATCAGACAGCAGCCCCAGAAAAAAAAATGTACTCTGCATTTAGCGTTTAAGTTCAGAAGCAAACACTACATACAATTCCCTCAGAGTGAAAAGCAGGACTTCTTCATAAGAGAATGATGCTACTTACATCATGCTGCTGGGTCCCTGATTTGGATTTAAAAATGTAAAGCTACATATGTGTAAGGCAGGACAGAAAACACGAATCCTTCCTCACAAAACAGCTACATCATCTCACTGAAAGGCTGGTAATAATTATCATTTATACACGACCCAAGCATGACCCTAAAGCTCAGAAACTCAGAAGGCAGTAGAAAGCATAAAATCAAAAAGTTTATAAAGCTTCCATTGATATTGCAAAGGATTTTGTGTCTCAGATGAAAGCCTCTAGGTAAGGCAGGTGAGCAAAACATTTTTCCCCACTTTCTCATCATAACACATTTTGTCATTCAGCTTGCTCCTGCAATGAAGTATACAAATAGCACTTGTCAAAAATTCAGAGGTAAAAGAGAAGAAAGATTTTCAGTACCAGCCCTGTTCAAAAGTAATGGCAAATAGCTCAATAAAGTGAATGCCCTCAGAAACACCAGCTATTAGCACCCTGCATAGTGCTGGAACCCTTCTGAGCAAGAAGCTACAGCAGATTTAGTAATGCTGCTTGCCCCCTTACAGAGAACACAGCAAAACAACTTACAAAACCAGGCACTAAAAAACCAACACTGACAAGGATTATATTGAAAAATGAAGTGCTGTCTAGGAAAGCAGCATGGATAGAGCAGGGCTTCAAGTCAGAGCACCAGCCCTGCTGCCTCCAAAGTGTTTGGATTCTCTCATGGAGAGGCTAGACACCAATAGCACAGAGGTTCCCTGATTACTACTTCTATAACTCACTTGAAAACCACCTCCAAAGCTTTTGAGGAACCTCCAGAAATAATGAAAACACGAGAGGACCCTGAAGTCTGAGCAGCAAGCAAAAAGAAATTTCCACTACTCGAACCTACATCAATTATGGGCTGGTACTTTTCAGCTATTGGAGGCTGATCTTAATACTTTGCGTTTAGTAATAAGAAATTTTCCATGTTTGAGAATGGAGCCTTATCCAAACTTCATCTATGTCAAAAAGAACAACTTCAGCTCAGTAGTTTTTGACCTAATAATCCTCTTTTGCATCTGGATAACACTAGCTGTGCCACTGCTGTTACTGAAGCTGAGAGTTATCAGAAACACAGCCCCAAGGTGCATTTCAGAAAGAAAAGTTAAGTATTATGTTCCTGAAATTCATGTTTTCAGTAGCATCACCATTCACAAGCCCCCTTTCTATTTAATATGCTACATGAAGGAAGCAATGTGGCCTGCCAAGTAAAACACATCAGACACTTCATGCACAGATTCTTCTTTGACACTATTGCCAAGATCACATCTTTCTGACACAGAACCACAGCATGTCAGGGGTTGGAAGGGATTGCAAGAGATCGAGTCCAACCCCCCTGCCAAAACAGGATCACATAGGGCAGGCTGCACAGGAACACATCATCCAGGCATGTTTTGAAAGTCTGACACCCTCCAGTTTTAAAAACAGCCCCCACCCAAGAAGGGAAAATTAAGTAAGACTGCAACAAGACCTCACTGACACTTCAGCATTTCATTTACCTTATTTATATACTTCATTTCCTTTAGCTTGTTATTTATTCCCCAGTGTGCATTATGTTCTAGTAAGTTTTGCTACTTCGCAGGTACAGAATGAATTACATTTCTTTTATTTAAAGTATCACTAAGAAACTAAGTAAAATTAGCCCTGCTGGAACAGGCATTGCTATTTAAAAGCAAAATACTTTCAAATGCTTTAGCCATTTCCAGTCGTTACTGCTCTCTCCATGGAGTGTCTGGGTAAACTGTCAGTTACAGCCACAGCTAAAAACAGAAACCTCTCCCTTGGTAGGATTTCTTACACAACACCTTTGCTGAGGCTGGTTTCATAGAACCATAGAACTGTTTTCAATTAGAAAAGCCCTTTAGGATCAAGTCCAACCATTATACACATTAATGGGCCCAGACACCATCCAGCCCAGGGTGTTACAGGAACTGGCTGATGCCACTGCCAGGCTGCTCGCCATAATATAGGCAAAGCTGTGGAGGTCAGGACATGTGCCTGAAGACTGGAAGAAGGCTGATGTCACCCCCACCTACAAAACACATTCTGAGGACGACCCAGGTAATTATAGACCCATTAGTCTATTGTCAATCCCTGGGAAAGTTATGGAGCAAATCCTCCTGGGGACTATTGCAAGTACACTGAAGAAGGTGATAGGGAAAAGCCAACATGGGTTCATCAGGGGTAGGTCGTGCATGACAAACCTGATTGCCTTCTATGACAAGGTGACACACTCAGTTGATGGGGGGCGAGAGGTGGATATTGTCTGTCTGCATCTCTCCAAGGCTTTCCAGAGTCTCCCACAGCCTCCTCCTTGAGAAGCTGTCATGCAATGACCTAGACAAGTGGTCTGTGGGGTGGGTATGGAACTGGCTGACAGGCCCCAACCAGAGGGTGTTAATAAAGAGTTCTTTCTCAGATTGGCAACCTGTCAGTAGTGGGGTTCCCCAGGGATCAACATTGAGCCCAATGCTGTTTAGTATCTTCATTAACAATTTCGATACTGGAATTAAGAGCACCTTGATGAAGTTTAATGACAACACAAAAATAATTGGGGAAGTTGACACCCCAGAAGGGAGAGCCACCCTCTAGGAAGACCTTGACAGGCTGGTTGAGCAGGCAAAAAGGAAGTGCATGAAGTTTAATGAGGCCAAGTGTAGGGTCTTGCACCTGGGAACACAGAAACCAGGAATGCAGCTCAGACTGGAGCCACCTGGCTTAAAAGCAGCATTGGAGAGAGGGACCTGGGGATCTCGGTGGAGAAATGGCTCAACATGCGTGAACAGTGTGCTGCAGTGGCAAAGAAAGCCACCAGGATGCTGAGTTGCATTAATCAGGGTATCACCAGCAGGGATAAAGATGTGATTCTCCCACTCTGCTCAGCGCTGGTCTGGCTGCACCTTGAGCACTGTGTGCAGTTTTGGTCCTTACTATACAAGACGGATAAGGACAGGCTGGAAAGGGTCCAGAAAAGCGTGACAAGAATGATTAGAGTACTGGAAGCCCTGGCATATGAAGAAAGGAACTGGGGTTTGTTCACTCTTGAGAAGAGAAGTCTATGGGGAGACCTCATAACCACATGTAAGTACACAAAGGGCATCTCTCATGAGGAGGGAGACTCCCTTTGTACAAGAGTCCCATGAAAAAGACAAGGGGTAATGGGCACAAGCTGCTACTGAGAGATTCCAACTGCATGCCAGAAAAAAATATTTTCACCACTGGAACTAATACACCTTTGGAATAAACTCCCAAGGGAGGCAATGGATTCCCCTACATTAGACAGTTTCAAGGCCCAGCTTGACAGGGTGCTGGGCCCTCATTTAAACTGTATTATTACCCAAAAAGGTTGGGCTAGATAATCCTCGAGGTCCCTTCCAACCTATGAATTATCTAACTCTACCAAATCCGGTGCTAAATCATGTCCCACAGCACAACATCTCTACATTTTTAAAACACCTCCAGGGATGGGGATTCAACCACCTGCCTAGAAAGCCTCTTCCAGTGTTGGGTAACACTTTCAGTAAAGTAGTTCCTTCTAGCATCTAATCTAAAAGTCCCCTGGAACAACTTGAGGTCATTTCCTCTTATCCTATCACTTGGGAAAAGAGACCAACCCCCACCTCACTACAACCTCCTTTCATGGAGTTGTAGAGACCCAGAAGACCACTCCTCAGCCTCTTTTTCTCCAGAATAAATAACTCAGGCTCCCTCAGCTGCTCTTCACAAGACCTGTTCTCCAGACCCTTCACCAGCTTTGTTGCCCTTCTCTGGACCTGCTCCAGCACCTTAATGTCTTTCCTGTAGTGAGGGATGCAAAGCTTCAGGCTTGGCCTCACCACTGCAGTTCACTCCCTCCTATGGAGTTTGTCCAAAAGTGAGAAGCATGCAACAGGGCCTTGTCTTTTAATGTGGCTCACCAATGAATCTCACAAATCATTCCAACAGAACCCCTGCAATGATAAAGAAATCTTTCCTAATATGGAATAAAAAATGAATATTGGAGTTGTGCTGTGCTCCAGGATTTCCTGCTATTCAATGCTGGGCAGTGGAAATCTCCCATGACCAGCAGCTAACTTCAATGAGCAGCAAGCCTGCCTGACAAATTTATTTCCCTGATGGGACTAGACACAGGTTGGGTGAAATTATACATGTCCATACAAAAATATATATGTATGTATACCTAGATATGAACGAACTACATAGGTCTACAGCTACATAAAATACATGCATTTGGTTTCATACATTTGGTGTCCTCCTTTTAAAGTTAATCTTTTGTCCACTTCAAGCAGCAAAGAAACTTTTGATCCTAACATCGTAACCTTTGCTTTTGCTAACAATGGGAGATTCACAGATTGCATTGGGTTGGAAGGGACCCACAAAGGTCATCTTGTCCAACCCCCTGCAGTGAGTAGGGACACTTCCAACTAGATCAGGCTGCCTGGGGCTACATCAAGTCTGATCATGAACGTCTCAAGGGATGGGGCCTCAACCACATCCCAGGCAACCTGTTCCAGTATTTTCTCTCTCTCATTGCAAAGAACTCCAGGCTGAACAGCCCCAATTCTCTCAGCCTGTCTTCACAGGAGAGGTGCTCCAGCCCTCTGATCATCTTTGCAACCCTCCTGTGTCAGGGGCCCCAGAGCTGGAGACAGTACTTCAGGTGAGCTGAGTAGAGAGGCAGAATCACCTCTCTCGACACTGAACTCTACGCTCTGTATGCAATCATCCAGACAATTCCTTATCTGCTGGACAGGTTACCCATCCAATCCACATCTCTCCAACTTAGAGAGAAGGATGTTGTATGGGACAGAGTGAAAGGCTTTATAAAAGTCCAGATAGATGACATCCATACATCAATCCTTGTCCACTGATGTAGTCACTCCCCTGTAGAAAGCCACTAGGTTGATCAGGTAGGACTTGCCCTTGGTGAAGCCATGATGGCTGTCTTGAATCACTCCCCAGACCTCTGTATGATCCAGTAGAGCTTCCAAGAGGATCTGTTTCATGATCTCCCCAAGCACAGAGGTAAGGCTGACAGATCAATAATCTCCAGGGTCCTCTATTTTACCTTTTTTGAAACTGGGTGCAATGTTTCCCTTATTCCAGTCTCCAGAGACTCCACCTGACTGCCAGAACTTCTCAAATATTATGGAAAGTGGCTCTGCAACTACGTCAGCCAATTCCTTCAGATGTCTGGGATGTTTAGAAGAACAAATCTACTAATAAGGTCACTTCCATTTCGGCTCCACTTGTCTCAGCTGTTGGCAACACCATTACATTCTTTATGATCCATTATGAACAGCTCCGTCACAAAGTTAAAAAGCACATTTTGAGACATTATGTACCCAGGACACTGACTCAGCACTGAAGGTCTTGCAATGACACAGTAAAATCTGTCTGAGCTTAGTCCTTTATAATAACTATTTTTATTTCCTCCACAGAAGGCTTTTTAAGACGATCTGGATTTTAGCAGTACCCACTCAAATTGCTTTACCACATGGCTGCAAGACCAGGTCCCCACCCACCCCATTAATATCATGTAAAGAGCGAGGAGACAATAGAGAGGTTATTTCTCCTCCATCAGTAAAGGAAGAAGGGCTTCAGCTAGGAACTGGAAGGGAATACAGGAGCTGGTGTATCCATGCACTGCTCTGACTTCCAAAACACACTCCAAATGAGAGGTTAGCTCAAGACAATGCCCTCAGTTACTAAATGAAGCACAAGTCACCATGAGGGAACTAGACTTAGTCTCATGCAGCCATACTTATTTTCCAGTGTTTACCACAGCATTGAATTGATGCATTTTAATTTCTTGGCCACAAGATGCACCAGTAGCTTGCTGAAAAGCTAAACAATGCTGTGCAGTGAAACTGCATTTCCTAGCTTGATTAAGCTCACTTATCTCTCCTTTCTTCTGGCTCTCCCCAAGTTTCACAGTGCTTCAAATCTTTGTCCTTCTACAAGTGTCTAAAAACAGGATGCTCTTCTGTCTACTGAAGTAATTGTATTCCTGTGCACTTCAGCATTTTCTCAGCTTTTAGCAGGTACTTGCATCCAGGCGTCTTCAAGAAAACATGGCTTTCAGTTCTACTAAATTAAATGGCATAAAAAACGCTCATGATTAGTGTTTTGACACAATGTTTTGGATCATGAAACAAGTTTGAAGTGAGCCAAGTTAATGACTATAAAATCTGCTTCCCCCTTAATTATTTGTTTTCTGGATAAAATTATAGTCAGGTTTAATGAAGGATATGTCCCCCTCCAAAACATGTACACAATTGCCTCAAAGTAAAATTCACTCCCAGTGGATTCTGCTACATGCATCTCTTTCATGGCCAAGAGATTCAACTTCAGACAGAAGAAAAGAGGAGTTTCTAACATGGCACCCGCAGAAAGGTTCCTTCAAATTGTGATACATTTTCGCCTCTAGTCCAAGAAACTCTGCTCCCAAATGTTAGGGATGCTGTAAAGCCTTTCCATTTTCTAAAGATCCTAAGAAGGCAGGAACAGACAAGGAAGCTTTGGGGGGATTTTGTATTTATTGGAGAACGTTGGAGAAGAGGGTGTTTGATTTTTCTTTTTATTGATATATATTTGAATCCCTGACTCTTGCTAGGCTCATTTTAGATGACAACAATGAAACTAAGTGCAGTAATTATGCATGCTAAGTCTGTGCCACGAGAAGGAGCTGACCACTAAATGAAATGCATAACATCAGTGACTGGCTACAGCCTCTGCAATGCCTCTACTCAGGCTTAATGAGCACAACAGATCCCTTTTGAAGCTGCAGGTTGCACATCTCATTAGTACACGCAATATTGGAGAGCAGATGTTTGCTCACTCAAATCCCATTACACCAGGTCATTTCTTTAACTATGATTTTTAGAGAAAGAGACAGCTGTTAGCACATGAAGCAGCCTACCCTAATGAGGCCCAAAGACAAAAATATGTAAGCGGTCTCCTGATGTAAGAGAGGAATGCATGGTACCACTCTCCCTAGCTGGGAGGCAGATTTAGAAAGGTGGGGATGAAGCTATGCCATACTCTCACAACCAAAAGATCAGGAGAGCTCAGGCCATCAGTACCAAAAGGTAGAAAAACATTATTTCACAAAGAACTATAATGGCAACATTTGACCCCTGCAGTGATAAGACAGACAACGGGAAAGAGAAAGCCTTATCGTCAGAGTGGTTTAGGGGAGAGCAGTCCATACAACTGTGCTCCTGCATTTGAACACTTCCATCCCTTATCGTCAGAGTGGTTTAGGGGAGAGCAGTCCATACAACTGTGCTCCTGCATTTGAACACTTCCATCCCTTATCGTCAGAGTGGTTTAGGGGAGAGCAGTCCATACAACTGTGCTTCTGCATTTGAACACTTCTATCACTTATCGTCAGAGTGGTTTAGGGGAGAGCAGTCCATACAACTGTGCTTCTGCATTTGAACGCTTCTATCACTTATCGTCAGAGTGGTTTAGGGGAGAGCAGTCCATACAACTGTGCTCCTGCATTTGAACACTTCTATCACTTACCGTCAGAGTGGTTTAGGGGAGAGCAGTCCATACAACTGTGCTTCTGCATTTGAACACTTCTATCACTTTCAGAACAGGTATCATCGTATCAATCTACACATCAACGTTGGGAACAAAGACACACTGCAAGTGGGTAGCAGGTGCTTATCCTTTTGAGATTTAAAGGTTTAAATATAGAGAAAAAAAAAAAACAACCAGTTTTTCCACTGGTAGATTCACAGAGCTTTGCCTTCATAAAATCAAGTCCTCCTGCAGCCTATGGCCTAATGTCCCAACTGCTCAGCTCCTCTAGAATGAGCAACAACCAGAAGTTCTTTGTTTTGGCTGTGTGTATACACACACACACACAATCTGTCCACAACTACATACCCAGTCTCCCAGGAAGAAAAGAAAAGAAGGGAAAAGAAAATGGAAAGGAAATAAAAGATTTGCACCTAGATGAAAGATGATGGGGTTCATGATGAGCACTAGTTCCCTGTGGAAGGTCATTCTCCAGTCTTGGCCTGGGATAGCTCAGGCTAAGTGGTGTTTTCCTTTAAATTCATTTCAGAGATTTGATTCTATTATCAAGCTTCCTAATTAAAGGACTGAAGAGGCAAACGTGGGCTGCAGGCAAAAGCTCTGGCTATATCCATCTGCAAGAGAAAGCAAGATGAAGCAGGAACAGTGGATATGTGCTTAAATTTCTGTGAGATATCAAAGACATATATAGCTGTCATGCAACAGTTAAACATGTAAGAATGGCCAAACTTCCAGATTTAAAAAAAAATAAATCTTAAAGAGCCCAGTTTCATACACTTTCAAGATAAAATCAATTATGGCAAAAATAACAGAACAGATTGGCACCTTCTTCAGGAACAAACCTTACCCACCAAGAAAGCCTCCAGAAGAGAAGCCTTGCAGCATGTCCTAAGAGCTAAGCACACTCTTGACTGAGAAATGGAGCAAGACTCATCAGTAAGACTGACTCTTCATGGAACACAGGTCACCTCACACAAGAGTATGAGCTTGACAAGAAAACAGAACGAAAAGCAACACTTGTATTGCTGTAGAATGGCTCTCACTATTCCTTTTCAAGGTCTCTATTGCCCTCAAAGGTGACTAAGTGTCATTGTGCCTCCATTTCTTTATCTGTCAAGATGAAGATAAGTGGAGTTACATGTAGGAAATTCAAATGGAAATACCAGTTTAGTGCAAACAATGTGTAAATATGGAGACTGGTGGATTGCCAAATAAAGAAGTCTTTCAGGCAGCAGTCTGAATTGCTTGACAAATTGGATATAACCAGCTACTTCCCGTAAATAGTAACCAGAGAAAAAACTCAAATAAGCCATAGGAAGCATGAGATCATTTCCACTTTTGAAATATCAGTTAAAGTTGATGTTTCCTTAAGGGGATGGGCCCAACGCACAAGGTCCTTAAACAGAAAGGATCAACATTGCTGCCAAGTTCTGTTTCAAGGCATGTCGACAGAGGTCTATGAACTGCTTCTTACAGAGGTCCCTCCCTCTTGCTTTGCTGATCCTTCCACTGCTGGCCATGCCCTCTTAATTTTCCCAATAATGCAGCCACAGCCATACAAGAGAAGAATGAGCTCAGCCACCTGACAAAACTAAGTTACCAACCACTCCCATTCTCCTGTGAAAAGGACACTATTATTCCATAAAATCAGCAAGTTGGTTTGTTCCAGCCTCCAACTCACTACAAAGATGACACTAAAGTCGCTGGAGTGGGTCCAGAGAAGAGCAACAAAGCTGATGAAAGGTCTGGAGAACAGGTCTTGTGAGGAGTGACTGAGGGACCTGGGGTTGTCCAGTCTGGAAAAAAGGATACTGAGGGGAGACCTCCTCACTCCCTACAACTCCAAGGAGGTTGCAGTAAGATGGGTGTTGGTCTCTTCTCCCTAGTAACAAGTGGTAGGATAAGAGAAAAGGGCCTCAGGTTGCACCAAGGCAGGTTTAGATTGGGTATTAGAAGAAATCTCTTCACAGAAAGGGTTTTCAAACCCTGGAACAGGCTTCCCAGTTGGTTGAATACCCATCCCTGGAGGTGTTTAAAAGATGCAGAGGAACATGGTTTAGCACCAGACTTGGTAGAGTTAGCTAATGGTTGAACTCGACAATCTTGAAGGTCTTTTCCAACCAAAGCAATTTGATGATTCTACATAACTGCTAAATTCAGTGAAAGAGGAATAATGAAACATGCTTAGGTACAAGAGGACAATGGGAAGAACAGTGCTTGCCCCTTTCACAGGCACACAGATTTGAACTGCATCTAAGCAGGGTTTTGATATTATTGTGGCAATGGGAGGACAGAAATATCCCTTTTCAGAGTGGTCAGTTATATCAGATTGGGTACAACAGAAAACCCATTCTTCATGTTCCAGCTTTTGCTAATCATGACCAAGAGCTGACCATCTATCCCCTAGATGGTGTATCAACTGCTGTACTCTTCACGAATAACCAGCCATAGCTACAGTACAAACCATTCCTGGTCTTCGTAAGTATCTGTGTCAGCTTCTGCTTACTTTAGAAGCCACAGCAAGTGCTCCTCCTGGAGCACTGCTGGGTTTCTGTTGGGGTTAAACAAAGCTCAGCAGGAGACAAGCAAGCTGAAGCAGCAATATTGACACAGAGAAGCCCCCACTACACAGCAGACAGGGACATAGATTGTACTTGGATTTGCGTTTTATGCTCTCCCAAAGAGCGTAAAGAACAAAGACTTAGAGCAAAGCCTGGCACCTGACCAGTAACAAACTGGGAACACCCAGTTTAAGGCCCATCAATTTTTTCACTTGTTCCTTGTCTCCTGTCGTTCTATTTAACTGTGCTAGGAGAGTTACCAGCAAAGGTATCCTTAACACAACCCCTAATGGTGACTTAAGGTGGCCAAGTCTTTCTGCAAAATAAAACCACATTAAATTCCTGGCATTGCCAATGATCTAAGCATTGAAGACATGAATATTTTGAGTTTTCTCTTCCTGATTGCAGATGACATGTGCACAGAGGAAGAATGCTCTTGTGACTACAACACAGGAAATGGCATTAAGAAACAGATAATCTGGATTCTGTTTATTTCATATGTGCAAAACCAAACTCTACAGAAAAAAATAAAGGTAAGAAAAAACAACCCATGTACTTCAGGTATGCCTCCGTTACCCTATCAGAAACATAATTCTTGAATCTAGCAGGTCACGTTAGGAGATTAAAGGAATTCATATGCACAAACAACCTGGTCTCCTAAGAGGAAAGATGCTAAAGTATTAAAAAAAAACAAACTTCTGAAAAATTCATTAGTTAACCTGGCCCCAAAGTTTATGAGACTCGTGGCCCCTTCTTTGTCACTGCACTTCTCCGAGCTGCCCATTCAGACTGGGCAGTTACCTACACCAGTCAACTGCAGAAGAGCCATTAATCTGTATATTGTGGATAAGCAACTGAGATGTTTTTCCATGTGCCAAGGACGGGTTTGAAGTCTAATTCTGATTTCAGAAACTGGAGGAAAATACATGGGGAAAAGTAACAGAAAGGACAATTAAATATTAATATACTGCAAGTGGCTAAGTCTGGTGGTAACATTCCAAGTTAGGCTACACTCAGCCTTGGCAAAAGGTTGCTGTTGTGAATGCAGATGAAAGCATTCACTTCAATGACTCCCCACCAGTCAATGTTTACACATTCTGTTGCTTATATGCAAATAACATTAATCAGCTAACTTCTAAAGTACTGTTAAGTACACAACGTTTGGAAAGTTGTATCAGTTGCTGGGTAAAGCCACATATAATATTAGGAATGTAGTCTGTGATGTTGATGTAACACAGGGAAAGACTGCTTCTCAATTTCAATAACCACTAGGAAGAAGCTACTCTGCTATAGTCCCTTCACTTCAGGAAATACAGAGAGTACCACAAAAATGGAGAAAAGTCTAATAATGTAGTAGCAGTACAGAATCAAACCCATTTACATCTGTGATGCCTCAAGAGAATTATTGCTTCAAGCTGAGTTTTACTTGCACTTTAAACTTGTACATTTACAAAAAGAAAACAAATAAATCCCCTTATTTTAGGAGTACCTCTGAAAGTCAGTAAAGGTCTGTACAAAAACTAGCACTTTTTACCCACAGATCATGCTCCAATTGATACTGAGCCCTAACTCCTCATCCTAGATGCATAATAAAAATTTCATTACTGTTTCTAGGTTTAAGATAACACAGGGACAGCAGTAAGGTCTGAAGGTTAGTCTGGCATGGGTTTTTTGCACCCCCTTGTGTAAACCTTGCAAAATAAATGAGTAATAAAATAAAGTATGGAAATGTCATAATTTTCTGATAGCAGCCTCCAGGAGTGAAATGTATGCCCTCCCCCTTCCCAGCATGCCCAAAGCTGCAAAGGTTTCTTGAGGTTCTCAACCAAGCCTCCAACTGCTTTCCTCTCCTTTGGGTTATTTCTCATGGTAAACAATGCAAGAAAGCATCTTCATCTTCCAATGAACTGGAGCTGCAAGCTTTATTCTGCTTCCCTATGTTATATGCTTTTCTCCCAGCTTTCATTAACCCCATTAGAGTATTTTCCACCCAGATCTCCAAGTAATTTACAAAACTTGGAAAAGCAAATCAGCAAATGTATCACAAAGTCAACAGTGATACAAAGCTCAATCCTGGGAGGACTCTGAAGGTGTATGACCAAGGGAAGAACTTTACCAGAAAACCTGCCTTGTAACAAGTACCAACAGCAGCCTGGGGAACAGACCCCTTCCAACACCACCCATTGAACAGTAGAAATATATCCAAGATTATGTACAGGCTTACCATAGTACCTGCCTCATACAGTTCTCAAAATGAGGAAAACGCCAATTTTATTTTAGAAAAGGGGAAGTAAGGCATAAAAAAAATAAATAGGAGCCATAAATATAAAAAAAAAATAAAGGAAAACATCATCATCTGAAGCACAAAACTTAATTTGCAGAAACTGCCAGAAAACTGAAGGAAGAGCAGAGATATGGAATCACCACATCAGTCCTGACTGACCTTGAGTCTAGTATTACAGTCACACTATACCTGGGGAAAGGCAAGCTGCTTCTCTGGCATGCCTTCATATATTTGAAAAACAAAATGTGTGCACTTACACATATTTTGTAGAATCCTATTCTTAACACCAAATGGTACAGTGGACTCTGGGAAAAACTGGAATTACAGCAGGAAACAGTAAAAGGTCAGCTGACCTCAGCCCTGTGATTTTCAGGAGCAGAGGAGCTCTGTTTGCTTGCACTGCTATTTACAAAGGGCTCTTGAGGAAGCACATTCTTCTCCTTCTGGAGAAAACCAAACAAATTCTTTTGTTTGTTGACAGGGTAATCAGAAGCCTGTGAATTCACAAGTTTTCTTCATGTACCTGCAGGTATGTTTTACTAAGGTAAAGCTAGCAGATTGTAACTGTTGACATTTGGACTGCTGCATGAAACCACTGAGAAGTACCAGCAGTACCAGAATTATAAACATATTCTAGGCTGCACAACTGGAAATCCACCAGGGCCCTGCTCTTATGAATCTTTCTCCTGACAAACATGTTAACTTCTCTTCTACCAGCTGTAGTGGCAGAGTCCTAAAATAATGACCCTCACAGAAGGAAGAAGCAAACTTCTCCTCTTAGTGCTTTTTCATCTCCACTGACTACAGAGGACAGCTATGACTGTCTTGGATGTGCATCTTTTAAGCACCCAAGGGTACAGAGATTAATCCTGCCTGCCAACTCTCACTGCAATGAGGGTACCTGGAACTAACCTTCAGATTTATCCATTTGCTTCTCCTGATAATCTCAAAAGCCTGTAACCGTTCACCGTGTTTCTAATGGGTTTCTCAAACACTTAGAAACCCAGCCTCATCAAATAGCAGTCTTACAGCAAATGGATGTGCCTTACAGTTAAAATAGGTTCCAAGTGGCACCACTCCCCCATCCCCATCTGCACCACAGAGTGCTGGACTCAACAGAAGAGGAGGACTGGATAGCTGTCCATAATGTGGATAGACCCAGCTCTCACCAAACTTGAAGCAACTTGAATCCAGCTGTGGTTTGAGCATCATGTCATTTTTCATACTTTAGGAACCTCACAGACAGTAAAAAATATTCTCCACATAAAGAAAAAACATGAGGCTCTGAAGCTCTCTATATATAGTGTTTGCTAAAAATACCTCATTGGAGACATCTTTTGCCAAACAAGCACTAAAACTTCAAAGGCTGAATTATAATGTTGAAACATTTGTAACGCAGGTCTGTTATGTTTCTTGTGAAGCACGGCTGGCAGTCAGAGATGGCATCTTTCAGCTCAAAGACCTGGTCCAGGCAGTAACTGGAAATAGCTCTTTGGTGGCTTACATGAAATGAGTCAATGGATCTCAGTCCAGCTCTCAATAAATTAGTAACTGCATCACAAAAAACACATCTGTAAGAGTCACTTCCTTTGTTGTTACCATTCTAAAGGCCAAGGACTACAGAAGGTGGGGAAAATTAATCATCCTCCCTCAAAATAGCACATTACTTCAAAACACAAATTGCTTTTACCTATCAACTTTGGCCAAAGCATCTCAGTGTGCTTTTAAAGAAACACGCAGATAACATTTTGTAAGTAATATATAGAACCCCACATTTTCTCAAAGGGAAAACCCAAGGCTTGCTGATTTCCAACATGCTAGATCCATGCAAAAGGAGAGTAGTCAACAGGAGTATTCCCATCCCACATACCCATTGCATCCCCCATTGCATTTCTGCTTTCCAGAGCCAACAAATGTTTAAGAGCTCCCAAGTATTTTTTAGAAAATCTAGCATACAAACATAGGCTCACCCTGAATGAATCACTCAGTTTCAAGGAATCACATTAACAAGGAATATTTGCCTTGTTTCTTGCCAAAGGCCATGAAGCAAGTAATACAAACTTAGAAAACTAATAAAAAGTAAGATATTTTAAATTCTGTTTTAAGAATACAGAGGAATTTTAAGAGGACACAGATAATACAGGATCAAAAATCACTGATCACAAGCATCAACCTTCATTTCTCATAATAAATCCCCACACCCACAGAAAAATATCACATAGATCCCAGTTAATTAACTTAAGCTAGAAAGCAAACCATACATGCCACAAATGCATTCCAGAGCAATAGCTTTGAAAAAAACAAACAAACAGTCAATTTCAACTTTGTTGCATTCAGATGGCAGATTGTGACTGCATTTATATTCAGGTAATCAGGGGATTGGTGCTGCTCAGTCAATTTAGAGATGTCAAGTTGGGAGAAAAGAACTGTGTTTCACTCGAAGATGGAAGGCCTCCTAAAGTTTGGTGCTTTGTAAACAGCTGCTGAACTGACTGAATGATGCCTGTGAGGTGTGCAGGCTTAAACGTGGTCAGCACCTCAGCACCAATCCAGCTCTGGCAGTGGGGTTGGACTAGATGATCTTTTGAGGTCCCTTCCAACCCCTAGCATTCTGTGAAAAAGAGCTTACAAAAAGATCTTGTTACATTCCTATATTCTCACTCTGCCTATCACTCCAGAAAATGTCCTAGGCATCCATAACAGAGGCTGAATTGTGCTTTGTTAGTCCCCTCTCCCTCAAAGTTGATGAGAATTATAAAACCAAATTAAATACAGGTAGTACATTGAGCTTTGCATCAACAAAAGAGGCTTGCTTATAAGCAGCATTGACAGTTATCAAAGGAAGCCAAGTATTAAAGAAGTTCTTAGTTGTACTCACGCATTAGCCACTGACAAATACTAGATTCCATTAACCTGGAAAGCCATCAGGAATGCTTTCCTTATAAAAAGCAGGGTTAGCAAAATCTCATTTCCATTAAAAATCCTACACTCTTGGTCAAGCACAAACTACATTCCCAATCTACTCAAGGAAGAGAACACAGAAAGAGAAAGCATAAGAAGGTGTAGTGCATGTTAAACTACAAACAAAATAGGCCACATCTCCTTTCCTAGATGGACATAGAAGATGGAAGCCTGCTTCTAACAAATGACTTCATCTTGCAAATTAGATGCTTTGTTGACAAGATGATCACCACCCTTGAATAGAAGGAAACTGCACCCAAAGCACCAATTCAGATGTTCCAGACAGAAGTCTGACCTTCCATCCAAGATAAATATGGGGCTTAATATGCACTGTTCTTACTGTGGTTTACTAGTTTGCAATATCTGGAGAGGATTTATGATGCAAAGGTGGGTAGATTCAGATTGGATGTTAGGAAAAAGATCTTCACCATGAGGGTGGTAAGACACTGGAACAGGTTGCCCAGGGAGGTGGTGGAAGCCCCATCCCTGGAGGATTTTAAGGCCAGGCTGGATGTGGCTCTGAGCAACCTGACACAGTGTGAGGCGTCCCTGCCCATGGCAGGGGGGTTGGAACTGGATGATCTTTGTGGTCCCTTCCAACCCTGACAATTCTGTGAATTGAGTGGTAGACTTGACTTTGCTATAAAATTGAGCCTTGCCTTGCAGAAAAGCAAGGGAGGGAAAGCATTTAGATTCCACAGTGACAAATGAAAATCTCATCATGCAGCTGCATTCTTCAACTGCACATGGGCAGATGCACCCTTGCTCTCTGATGTCCTAAGCAAGAATGCAAAAGCTTTTGTCCTCTTTAGGCTGCGTGGCAGTGCTCCTTAATGATGACACAACTGCTTCAGAGCACATAGGTAAAAGAACAAAGAAACCCCCCACTTATGCTGTGTTTCTCAGACTGAGAAAATTACAAATAGAGTAAGAAATATGTCATTACTAGTTTTGTAACCGAGCTCCTACAACAGAAAAATACAAAGAAAACTAAAAAGGTTTCAGGATATTTTATCTTTTTAAAGAAAAAACATAACCAAAGTAGTTGGTTATATTTCATAATTCACTTGCAGCCTTTGCTCCCTAAATAAACCACAAGCTCCACCCATGACTGGAAGGAGCCAAAATCTGAAACAGATTGGACTGTAAACAAAACCAAAATTGGCTAAATACTGCTGCTTGTTTAATTAAAAAGGCAGAAGGAAAATTAGCTAAAATTACTTATCTTTATTAGAGTATAACAGTTTTCCCCAATTACCACAATTGCTTCCTTTTAAATTTTTAACTTTCCAATACCTTTCCAATTCTTTCAAATGCACTGATCTAATGTAGGCATAAAAATAAGATGTGTATCTATTAATGTTTTTTCCCTACATGTTAGAAAGCCACTAGGTTGGTCAGATCTTGGAAGACAAGCCATCACTATTCCCATCACAAGAAGCCTTGATACAACTTCACTTGCATTTAAATTACACCCAAGTGTAACTAACCACCTGTAAATGCCAAGATTTACATGCTCACATTGATTAGCTGGTAAACATATTATAAACTTCACCAAGAGAGCTCCATTCTTCCATCTACTACTCACAGCCAAAAAAACAAATTTTCATTCCACATATTTCTTCTCCTGTAACACCACCTTAGCTACATGACCTCAAATCTTTGAGGACAACTTTACATTTCCTTGTGCACCTGGGGCTCATGGTGACTTCAGTGTGTTCCTTCCTCTTGAAGGAATGGGTGGATTCTGCCTGTAAATACTGCTCATTACTAAGAACTGGAGCTGGTCAAGAAGTGGTATATGATTCAATGAAAGAAAGAAGCTGAAAAAAATCCCTGGAAAAACCTAAAGGACTCCACTTTTTTCTTTCTCCTTTATCACTGGATGACAGAAAAGACAGGGAGAGAAAATAAGAGAGAAAGATTTAACAAGGGGAGGAAGGAATCCCCGTTCTATGCTCCCGTCACCCTCCAAGCCAAAATAAATGGTTTTGGTTTTCCAGATCTTTATCTTTCTTCATATAAAAGCTTTCCCTCTCAAAAATCACATAATAGATTACCTACAGTTCACTTTCTTACCTGAAACCATTTATAAAGATTAATGTTCCTAATACCACACTTCACTTAAGTTATGATGATTTCCAACCAGTGTTCCACAGGTACAGTCAGCAGTGTGAAGCTGGTCACAATGGTCTGTGGTTCACCAGATTGAGAACCGCAGTCTCAACTTCTGCTGCTGTCTAACCACTCACATGGCTTGTGTAACTCAACCTCAGATTCCACTGAAGAATTATCAGGAGGAGCTTTGTTTTAGTACCACATAGTAACACAAAATTCCCTTATCGTTCCAGACATTAGAACTTGTTTAATTATACTTTTGTTAAACAGTCTTCAGCTTGTAAAAAACTGGTACACACCCATTAAATCCTTACCTTGCAACTGAATCTGTTCCCCTTTCCTGCTCTGCCAAACACCGAATATCACCAACCAGAATATAGTTATCTTCCAGAAACAACAATTGCCTTTAATCAATGCAGGACAAGGTTTTGTCTGTGGAGCTACTAATAAAAGTTTTCCTCTTCATACAGGATTCAGCATGCTAAAAATTAGTGACATTTTAAGTGGCCCATTTCTTTCATCAGCAGGCTATTTGGCTGGCATGATTATGCTCCTTACATTGCACCAGTAAGAAGGAAGGGCTGGGAATACGTCATGCAACTATTCATTGCAGAAAGTACATTTTAAGAAGTATCTGTGATAAATACTTTACCAATATACAATGCAAGACAGAAGGAGCCTGATACTATGGGACTAAGGTCTGCTGTTTCTACCTGGCTAATCTGGAAAAAGGCAAAAAGTAGGACACTTGAGCCTGTGAGCCGCTCCTGCCTTCTCCACATTTTGGTTCAGACCTAGTCAATCAGTTAAAGAAGTAGTTCTGGGCTGGGAAATGAAGGGGAGATACCAAGCCCCACCTGTGTCCTGTCACCCTCTCCTCTGTGCTCAGTTGTGACAAATGGAAACCTAAAATGGCTAACCATAAGTTCAGCTTAAAACCATTCTGCGGCCAGGTTATCTACATATTGGCTGGCTTGTCCAAAACAGTTAAATTCCAAATTACATTTAATCGTCTGCAGACAAGCTATCAGTTCAGCTCTAAATAGTTGGGTTTTTTTCCCCACTAGCACACTCATAACACTGAGGCCTTCTACCAGGTGAAGCTATAGGTGGTGTGGTCAGGCCTGTTAGATCCAGCCCTACTCATTCTTGAAGAAATGAAGTAGGAAAACAGTGATCTAAGGGAAAGGACCAATCGCCCACAAATGACTGAGCTCAGATTGGCAGTAGTGCCTGCCAGCAAATTCAAGGTTTGCATACCATGCAAAAAGCAAATCTTGGACATTAATACTGTCCCTGAAAGAAATCTCTTTTCTCATGAGAGCAAGAGTGTCCAAACTGGCAATGATGTGTCAGGAAGATTACATGACCTGTGTGAAGGTTCTCAGTGATGATGGCAGAAGCTCATGGCAGCACACAAGTGTGCTAGGTAAGTTGCCTCACCCCAGGTAGCACCAGGGTGATGGACAGGGAGATGGAGCCTAAGCTTGCACAACCAGGAGAGCCCCCTAAACACACACACACACACCCCTCCACTTGTAGTAAGCCTCCTCTTTCAAGCAACTGTCTTCTGTCATTTTTGGCCCTTTTTTGCAGTAGCTTCAGGGCAGTCACATCTTGCTGAAGTTATTACTTTCGCTCCCTCACCCCCACTTTCAACTCCTGTATATGGAAGCTGATTGCATTTGTAATTCCTAGGGCTCAGTGCAACCTATTATCTTAATTTTAATTGCACCCAACTTTAGCACAACTGTATTTCTCATAAGAATTATTCTGCTATAGTGGCTCATAAAAAGGGCCCTAAACCAAATACTTCTCTCTAGAAACATACCAACTTGTCTAAAGTTTTGTTTGTCCACAGGCTGGGTTTTTTGCTTTTATTTTACTACAAGGAGATTTCATAGAATAGTCTGGGTTAGAAGGGACCCTCCTGGATGTGGTTCTGTGTGATCTGGTATAGGTGATCCTGCTCTGGCAGGGGGAGGTTGAACTAGATGATCTTTCGAGGTTCCTTCCAACTCCTAACATTGTTATTCTGTGACCTCCAAAGGTCATCCAGTCCAACCCTCTCTGCAGTAAACAGGAGCATCCTCAACTAGATCAGGTTGCCCAGAGCCCTGTCAAGCCTCACCTTGATTATCTCCCGGGGTGGGGCCCCAACCACCTCCCTGGGCAACCTGTTCCAGCATTCCACTACCCTCATGGTGCAGGACTTGTTCCTAACATCCAATCAATTTAAATGCTAAAACTTCTTGACATATTTTATAAATGCAGCAGCAGAGCGCTACATGTGACACTATACACAGTACTTCCAGAGAATTATAAACTGCTATCTTTATTACACAGAGTAAAAAGAAGGTCTCTTGACCTTTCGTCTGTTCAAAGATAACAAAAACTTAGTTTCTGCTTCTATGGAAGGAAATTTAATTAATTCCAGTAAACCAAGAGCTTTGCTAAGGCTGCAGCTCCTCTACAGCATGTCAATGATCACAGGCCTAAACTCTGACACATAAGAGACAGCTTATAGAAGCTGCAATACAATGAACACTCTGAACACAGTTCACCTCCCCATATAGATCCAAGTTAGCCCCTTACCTCCTCCCTCTCATTCATTCTGTTGCTTATGATAACCTTAATTTGTCTGCACAACCTGTTCACACTGAGCTATTACTTAATATTGTCTGTTCTTTGTTACTAAAAGGTGAATAGTTGTCTCTCTACTTCTTCAGGAGATTCTTACTCTTGTGAAATCTCACAAACCCACACTAGATTTTAATCAGTGTTCTCTTTTACGAGTAATAATATGGAATTCAACTCTTCCTTTGAGAATCAAAATCTCAGTAGCCTTCCAAAGCAAGTTTATTACACTGAAATTCTGTGTCTGCTTTCTCCACATTCTTGTTAGTTGCAGCTCTCATAAATCTGTGGGGCAGCTAGCAAACTGCAAGTTTGTAGGTATAAGTATTAAAACCACACATTGCAAACCAAGTTCCCAATCTACTGTTCAAACCAGAATGCAAAAATCCAATGCCACAACCACTGAGAAATCACAAAACTAGATGTGAAACAAAGATTAATTAACATTCTTCCCTGACTGGCTGTTTTGCTTTGCTTTTTTAATCTCTACAAATTATTGGGATAGTAATGCAAGCCCCACAAAATCACCTGATTTCATATGACAGTATTAACTATGTCAACTGACCATTTTAATGCTTCCTATCCTGACCAAATTATCTCTGGCAAGGAAAATATTTTTCCCTATAAATTCATTTGCCTCTCCCCAGTCCCTGTCTTCCCCCTCTCCCCTTTTTTTTATTTTTTTCATTGTTTTCAAAAGAAAAATGTTCTATTGTTTCCCCATGCAGATGCAGGAGCACTGCCAAAAATTATTCTGTAGTTTTAAGACCACAGAGCTGCAGGACTTTTTATACTGATCAACTGAAGTCTACTCTTCTGTGTTTGGCAATGGCCAATCCTTCAAGATCACCCACCTTAAGTACAGTTTACCATACAAATTCACACCATACACTAAATTCTTCCCAGGATTCATACTCTGTAATATTAAATTGAGTTACCCTCACCATTACAGCTTTTTAGCAGAACAGTAGAGGCTATTTAGCCACCAGACTTTGAAAAATCCTGCACTAACCCATCCGGAAGAATTAGACTTCAGACAGTTATTTATCAAACCCACATTTTCATGCTACAGTAACACAATTACTACTGATGCCAGGGGTGCTGTAAATGCAGCTATACGCTGAAACAAGCTGTGAACAAGAGAAGACTAAATGATTTTTGTAGACAATGGCGTGTTTGATTTATGCCAACTGTCGTTACCCTAAGACACATAAAGCTTCTTTCTTGGGGACTAAAAGCACACCATTTATGATATAATATCAGCTTAGTAGCCTTTGTGCTGATGAATACTGTATTCAGAGAAGTAATTCTTTTCATTGTAATTTACATGTCTACCCTTGTTGAGCAGAAGAATATTTTTATCAGAATACTTATTGTTATTTATTTATATACATGGACTGGGTGAAAACTAAATTTATAGGGAGAAGATAAGCTTTCAAAACTTGACAAGCCGATTGCCTGGGCAGATACTGTAGACAAAAACAATGCTTTTCAAACTGTCACTAAGCTCCTTGTGGTCACTAAAGGATTCAAGAGAGATCCCCAACTACATACAGCAGGTAACTTAAATGACTACAACTCTCTACCCATGATTCAGGCATCAGATACAAGAGCCAAAAGGAGGTTCCACAGAAGTCCTGAGACATAGCAGGCAAAGTTCACCCACGTGCGTGAGGAGCTATTGCATACAAGGAACTCCCTTCAGCCATAGCCAGCCCGTTGTCATTCCAAGCCATCAGGCCCATCAAAGTGACTCCACCAAACACAGGATCAGAGGCTTAGAGATCTGCGCTGAAAGGCTTGCACAAGCAGGTGCATTTGACAGAAACCCCCATTTCTGTTCTCCTGGGAGCATTCCTCACTGTATGTTGAGAGCATAGGGGCCTGGCCCAAGTCCACTGCAAGGTAATAATAGGAGGTGTGTTTGTTGGTTTGGTGTTTTGTTTGCTTTTGGTTTGTTTTAAAACTAACTTTCTGCAGCAGAGGGGAGGAAATAAATAAAGCATGATACCTATCCACTGCAAATACTTGCTTCTGAATTCTGTCTAGCTAGTGTTTTGGGGTTCTCTTTTCCCCTGAAATGTTTAAGAAATAAAATATTTAAGACTTTTTTAAGCAATATTTAAATTGAACATATACTATTTGGCAGGTGCAACATGGAAAACAATTCCAGTTTCCCAGAGCTATGCAAATTTGACTTTTTCCTGATTCGAGAAACCTTTTAATGAAAGCAGGAAACCATGCCTACATGTAACACACAAGGTAAAACTGCATCAGTTCTATGAGATACAGTAATAGATTCTCATGTGCAATGAGTGTGGCCACTGTTCATCACCACTTGGGTTAGTAACCTACCGAATAGTATTTCAGTTAACTGCTCAGAGTAAAATTAAGACTGAGAATCTCCCACTCCCTTTCATCCTAAAGGATAAAGGGATTAAAACAATTTTTAAGATTTCTGCATATATTCAGTCATCTTTTAGGGCACACACACAACAGTTGAGTGAGATATCGTAGTATTACATCCACTCACAAGCAAGTTCCCTGTAGTTCAAGTGGCTTCACAAAACTAACGAAAGCAGTGAATGAGCATCCATGACAACAACCAGCATCCCTGGTTTCCAAAATAAACGTCAGTGCTCTTCAGCAAAGAGCAAGAAAAAGCAAAACAACATGCATACATCCCACCAAGAAACCTTTGGTTCCTCAAATCAAACTTCAAAACTACTTTTTGTTCAGAGACTACATGGGGCTTGTTTTTTCGTGTTCTGGCGAGAAGAAATCAGATATGGAACAACAGGGGAGGCAACTTTGTAGCTCATATGTTAACATTCTTAACCCAAGAGGGTTCAAATTAATTAAAACCAAACAAAACCAGAAGACATCTCCCAGTTCTTAACATTTAACCTTTATCTTAGTCACTGTGACTAAAGATACAGGAAAGAAGTTGGAGTTTCAAATTACGGACCCTATCCAAAACGCCTTTAGCTCAGGGAAACATTACAAAAGTAGGTTTGAGATTTGTTCACCTGAGAAGGAAACTTGTGAGGTTTTGGGGTTTTAAGCTCATTATTGAGATAAATGAGGGGCAATCATATTTACTTATTTATTTTCAAAGACAGCAGAGCAGCCTTAATCCAGAAAGCCACGTTACCTACCACGAGTACCCCCCACACCACCTCAGGAGCGCCAGGCGCGCCTCAGCCTGATCCTCACGGCGCACAGCAGCCTATCCACACGCACCCGGATCTCAGCCTACCATCCCGCTAAGCGCCGAACCTGTCCACCGAGCCTTGCCCCTACCCCCGAGTGGCCTGCCGCGCCCAACCGCCGAACTGGCTTCAGGCTCAACCGCCCGCCCCCGGGGATGGAGCCGCTGAAGGCTGTGACGGGGCACCCCCAGAGCCTCGCTGGGTGGCGGCACCCACAGCCCGGGAAGGCGAATGAATTCAGGCAACTTGTGCCGCTGGCAGCAAGGCGGCACGAGCCCCTGCTCGCCCGCCTTGTTAGGGGCGAGGGGGTAAAGCCACCCGGAGGCGCACCGGCGGCAGGCGGGCAAAGTGCCTTGGCGGGCTCCCAAGCCGAGAGCCATCCTGACTCTGTCGCCTCCCACTCGGGCTGAGCAGCAGCCGGGTATAACGCTGTCCTCCCTCGAAGGCTACGACTATGGCTGCTGCTGCTGCCTCACGGTGTCAGGAAAGGGGGGAGGAACACACATGATTGGAAGGAGGAAAAGGAAGGCAGGAGATGTTTAGTTTCTGATTATCATTGGGGTCCCTTCGAACCACACCAGGAGAAGGGTACTTCCAAAGCCTCCCGACGAAGAGGGCCGGGCTGAGCAGAAGTACGCCAGCTCCTCACAGCACTCACCTCTTACGCACCGCCCTCCCGCCGGCTCCTGGCTTTCTCCCTGCAGCCGGCGCCTGTGCGAGTCTGACCCCCCCCCCCTCCGCGCTAATGGCAGTAGAAGACGAAAGGCGAAGCTCCCCCGGCGGAGCGATGTTTATTCGGCAGCTCTCGCGAGAGCCCACTGCCGCCGATCCGGGCCTCAATTGGCTGCTTTCACCGCCCACCAGCGGCGCGGCCCGCCCCGGCCCATGGGCAGGTGCCTGAGGAGTCACGCCTCCGGGCGCTCGGCTCGCGCTTTCTCCTTTGTGGAAGCCCAAAGTTCCTCCTGAGGGGCGGCTGGGAGTGAGCGGCCTAGCTTCCTGAGCCTTCTCCAAGGGGCAAGCCGGTGCCTAGGGCCTTCTATCTGCCCAGGCTCCCTATAGGCCGAAGAGATTGATTTTACCCTCAGTTTGAATCTTCGCTCTCAAGAGGCTCTGGCGGTTAGAGGTTCACTGAAAGGCTTGTGGAAGATATCCCACAGGAGCAGTTAAACTTGCCTTGGGCGTACCTAAGTGCCCAGGTACCCAGATAGAAGACAACAGATTTAACTGGAAATACTGCATTTGCAGGCCTTTGGCTGTTAGATTCTCCTATCCCGGCACTGAAGTACAAGGGAAAGGATGTTAATGCAGGCTGAAGATAAGTGAAACCCTGCTTTGGTTTTAGGACTGCATGATCAGAAATCAAAGCAGCAACCCTTAAGGAAAGCTGTTACCCCGTGGATACTGTGACAGAGGCTTCTTAGAAAGCCATCTATGTAGAGGGCAAATCTCTGAGCTTAGATTGGAAGGGTGATGAAGTACAACTGGCTTCTGCTGTCCAAACATGCAGCATGTGGAAGCAAGTGAAAATCTGTCTTAGTGTGGTCATGTCACTTGAGGATAATTCCTGATTAAGAGGACTTCTTTGGCAGCTGCATTTAAATCGTTTTACCTCATTAGATTTTATGTAGAGACAAGGGTCTTAGGAGCTCTCTACACTAAAACAAATATCTTGCCCAGAGATCTTACAATCTCAGGACCTGCAAGTGTATCTCTATGTTCCCTTCACCTGCAAGCAGAGCCAGCAAATGTACTGTGGGTCTTCTTGAGCAGCATGGACCTACCTGCTGAGATAATTTTTCAGAAGCATTAGATACAGTAGATTTGAAATAACATAAACCTAAAATCAGCAAATTTTAACTTGATTGAGATGCATCCCTCCCTTCCTGGAGGGACTTCCCTTTGTGATACGTGAACTCTTGTTTCCACGTTTGGAGCCAGTGGTAATGAAGTTGTGTACTCCCATTTACCACGTTACAGTGTTGAAAGCAGACACATAATCCAGAAAAGGAATTGGCAAGAGGGGAAAAGACACTCTATGCTATCAGCAAATTCAAAATAACCTGGCTATGGATCTAGAAAAGCAGTATTTCACTAAAGCACTCTTGCCAGAGCAAAACTCTTCAGATATGGTAAGTAAGAGTGGTAAATAAGAGTCACAGGCACCACACACACCTCCCACCCTGATAGGAATGGGAACTGATTTTAACTGGGGATTTCTGGTGTTTGAGAGTTTTCATTTCAGTACTTAAAGCTGTTAAAGGGAAATTGGGGATGGGAAGGTCAGTCATAGATAGGATGAGGACCAACTGTAACAATGAAAATTGAATGAATATTCACAACATGATGTTACAGTTCCTGTCTTGCTGCTACTACTCCTCTTGTGGGTTCTGCCAGCACAGCAGATGGCAGACACTGAAAGACTGTTGTGCCAGTGGAAAATTACTGAGTTTTGTTGGTATTGTGTATGTGAATATGCGAGGGGAAAAGTGGGGCAAGCTTCTATTTATTTAACTATTTTCAAGAGAAAGCAAGGAAAGCAAATGGTTCCTAAGACTACAAAAGTTAGTGGTATGTAGAGTACTGGTCTCTTATTTTAGGTGAATGATACTTGTCTGTTTATATTATAAATTTTCCTTGTAATTCCATAAAACTTTCCTTACAAGTCAAAATCTTGAGTTTTCCCAAGTAGCAGTGCAATTTGAGGGAGAAATAGTTGTGTAATAATAGCACTGGCTGAACTTAAGGGATCTATGGAAAAATGAAGTATTTAATGTTTCTATTTTTATGTGACTGTAAAAGCATTTCTCTTAGTGGGCAACATTGCAAAACATGTTTTGGTTTTGTTTTCTATTTTTTTTTTTTACATAGCTATACATATAGAAGGTTATCTCACTTGATCTTGCAGTTGAAGTTAGTGGGATAAAAAACATTAGGCACATCAACAGTCTTGAAGCTCTGCATACTTAAGGTTAAACAAATGCTCAGCCTTAAATGAAACATGGCAGAACTAAACCTGCAAATAATGTCTGTGCAGGCAAATGAAGTGTAGAGAGTTGACAGAAATACATAAGGTTTTCACCAAAACTACAATGCAACTTAGCAGTTATTTATAGCAGTGTTTCTATTTGTGTGTATTTTCAGAGTTAACCCTTAATTTAGAGGTATAAGAACCTATTCACTATGAATAAGGCCAGTATCTCTTTAAGTTACCAGGCATAGGACTTAAAAAAACATTCTGAAACAAAATATTTGTTCTCAGTGTTCATACTTCTGCACACTGTGTAATGTTCCAGTCCTACAAGTTGCAACAAGCAGCAAAAGGTTCTGCACCCTCTGATCAGGTGGTTCCAGCTGCATCATCAGGATACACCCTGGTGTGCAGCAATTAAAGGCAGACACAAAAGCCCAAATGACACTTGTCAAATTCCACTGAACCTCTGAAGCCTTGAAAAGACTTAGGAAAGGTCTTCAGCAAATCAAAACAATATTGTCCTCGTTACTGTAATTCCAAAGAGGGATATCTTTTCTCTGAAAAGACAGTTATGTGAAGTTTTGACATACATTTCTTTCTTCTGTAATCAGTTAGCGTAACAAATACATAACTGCTGTAGCAGAACTATGCCGGAGATGTCTATTGGCAAGATTCTGGGATTTTTTAAACAATGAAAGATCCTTATCAGCATCAGAAATAACCTACAAATATACAATTTACAAAAGGTATTACAAGTGCTTTATCAATGTAACTTTTTTCCTTTTTTTTTTTTTGTTGTTATTACTCTACTTCTAGAGAATATAAACCAATTTTATTTCTTAAAAATAAGCCCAAATGTTTCAACTTGCTCAAGAAAAAATGCAGAGCTAGGTAAGCATAGAATTGTTTTGGTTAGAAAAGACCTTTTTAAGATTGAGTCCAACTATTTTCTACCTCTGCCAAGTGTGGTGCTAATCTATGTGCCTTAGCACCACATCTCTGCGTCTTTTAAACACCTGCAGGGATGCGGATTCAACCACTTCCCGGGGGAGCCTATTCCAGGGTTTGAGAAACCTTCCAGTGAAGAAATTTCTTCTAATATCCAACATAACCTCACCCTGGTGCTACTTGAGGCCATTTCCTCTTGTCCTATCAGTTGTTACTTGGGAGAACATACCAACACCCTGCTAAATGTATGGTAGACCTTAAGCTGTATGATGTTGGTGAGGCACAGTAATGAATGCTTAGAAAATGCTTGTGCAGGTTTCATCTCAGAGAGAAACACCAACCAAGAAAGTTAGCGGAGCCAGCTAATGGGTTTTTGCTACTGTGCTGATGTCATGCTTGCTGTATAAGGACAGGGCTCACTGGGAATAGGGATAATGGGGCTTGGACATTTGGCCTGTGACATGAGATACTTCCTGTTTCCAGAGTTTGCTCTCTATGCTTCCCCTTCTGGGTTTTCCCTTTCTCTTGCCTCTGTCGCTTCACCTTGCTTTGCCTCACTTCTCTCTGAAAAAAATCCAGGTTGGTTTTTTTTTTTTTTTTTTTTTTTTTTTTTTTTTTTTGGTTGTGTTTGGGGTTTTTTTTGTTTGGTTGGTTTTGGGGTATTATTCCATTAAACTCACCTTATCTCAACCTACAGAGCTTTTGTTTATTCTTTTGTTCCCAATCCTCCATCCCATCCCACCGGGAGGGTAGTGTGTGTATTTTGTATGTATACTAACTTAGGTGCTGGCTGAGTCAAAACCATGACAATGCTGCAGTAGATCAGAAAATGTCATTTCTTGATAGGCAGAATGCAAACTCAGAAGGAGGCGTGTGTGGCTGTATGTATGCATGTATGCAATGTTTCACAATTTGGTTAAGCAGTTAAGAAGATCTTGGGCCTACAAACTCTTGGGTAACATTGGAACTGCTTTGGTTTACTTTTCCAAGACTTGTTCACAGAAGTAATATCCCTCACCTTGTTGTTTCTTAGGTCAGTCTCTGTATTTAGTAAGTGGTCATCAATATCAGGTGTAAGAGCATAGTAATGTCTTCACTGATTTAGACAAGGCTCTGTCTAGGTCACATTTCTGTGTTGCCAGTGATCATGGATTCACAATGGATTCCTTTGAAACTCTTCCACCCTCCACCTACTCTGAACTTGATATGGCCTGTTTAAAGAGTTGTAACTCCAAGGGGTTGCTATTCCAAGCGCTTGTGTAGTCTCCTTTTAAAAACCTTGTAAACATCTTGGATTCTCAGCACATGGGAGTTCCATTCTGCTGTGTGAAAATCACCTCCTTTGGCTTGTCCTCAACCTGGTTTCGGAGAGCATCTCGGTGCACATCCTGGGTTTGGTATCAGCACAGAAAGTGAACTATCAATCCATGTTTGTCCTGGCAGTGCTGCTCTTTTTTTTTTTTTCCCCTTGTTTCTTGTTTCTTTTTTAATATATATCCTGTACTTCATCAGATGTCTTTATTCCAGACTAAAGAGTCCTAGCTTGGAAGCCATTTCTTACTTTTCATCATCCTTGTTGCCAGTCTCTGAATTTTTTTCCCTTTTTATTAAATTTCTGGAAGTAAAACAATAGAATTTCATGATTTCAGATGCAAATGAACCACAAATTCCCCCAGGAGTTCTTGCCTCAGCTTTTAATTTGAAGACAGAATACACCATTTGTTACTATTTTTAAGTAGCATAGCAAGTTAAGCAGTGTCAGCAACTAAGTAATACTAGTTTTTAACTGAGATGCCTTTTGAGGGCATTTGCAACAAATTTGCCATTATTTAACTCTACCAAATTCTCGTCTTAAACCATGCCTGTTCCTCAGCACCACATCTCTGTCTCCTTTAAACAGCTTCAGGGATAGGGATTCAACCACCCCTGTGGGGAGCCTATTCCAGTGTTTGAGAACTCTTTTCCATTTCCTCTTGTCCTAAAATGATATAACGATCTAAGCACTATCTCCATCTGCAGAAGAGAAGAAACTGCTTCCAAGCTCACAAAAGAGTTACAAACTTAATGCAGCCTCACACTTGTTTAGACTACTGATGAGGGAGAGTGAAGAAAAGAAAACAATTCTATTCCAATTATTTTCTGGTCTTGGCTATTTAGATTAAAATAATCCAATCAGTTTTTACAGTTCTGAGGAAACAGTTGGGTCTGATAAAGATGAGGCAGAACCCTAAAAAAAAAAAAAATCAACGAAATAAAATTTAAAAACAACAACAAACCAAACCAAACAACAACCACCAAACAAAAACCCCACAACCAAAAAAAAAACCCCAAACCAACCCAAAACCACCCACAAAACAAAGCAAAAAAACCCCAAAAGTGTTTAAGGTCTTAATATCAGGCAACAAAAGATCTCCTGGTGTCTGTACACTTATCCCAGAGCCCTCTCTGCATTGGCCCTGAATAAGTACAGTGTCGTGGAGGAACAGAGTAGTCAGCCCAGCCACAATTTGAAGGGGCCAGCTGTAGGATGTTGATCTGTCTGACTTTTGTTCTGTCTGATGAAATTCTTCTGGAGTCCTCAGGAGCGCAGAGCCCTGCACAGTGGCTGCTGTTCACAGATGGAAACAGGGCAAGTAATTAAGCTTGCAACACTTCAGTCAGCTGTGCAGAAAGGCCACTAGGAGCCCAGGGGAGGAAAACTTTTCAAACCAGCATCAAACATCAAATTCCCAGAAGTCAGTTCTCACCCTCCCAGTCAGCAGTCAAGGATCAGCCACATTTTTCAAGAATAATTGCAAGTCAGAAAACACAGGCAGTAGGCTGCCAGCAGGGTGTCAGTGAATCTGGATATGCCAAAGTCATTTCACAGTCTCTCCAAGGGGAACAATATGTTAATCAATGAACTCTTTTTTCTCTTCTTTCACTGTAATTAGCCATGCATGGCCACAGCTTGACCACCTGATTTCACTCAAAACTATTGAAAAAAATCAGTATACTCAGTTTATTGACAAAAGAGAGGAGCTTTGGAAGGTCAAGTCAAATATCTAGCTTAGGTTTGTGTGGGTCTATTAAATCAAGAAGCCTGGTGAAAGGGAGAGCATACAACAACAACAACAAAAAGAATCAAGAGTAATTGTGGATGAAAACCTCTCTTAGGTTTCTTATGATTTTATCTAGCCTTCTGTCTCCCTGGAACTGTAGTATTTTGTAGTGAAAACAGCAATTCCAAGCCTATATCCATCAGCAGTCCTTGGAGGCTTGCTGAAGTGACACACGTCTACAAAAAGGGTCAAAAGGAGAATCCAAGGAACTCCAGGCCTGCCAGCCTGACCTTGGGGAAGATTATGGAGCAGTTCATCTTGGATATGCTCACATGGCAGATGCAGGCTGATGGCAGGATAAGGCCCAGCCAGCAGGGGTTCATGAAAGGCAGGTCCTGCTTGACCAACCTCGTCTCCTTCTGTGACCAGGTGACCCACCTAATGGATGAGGGAAAGCTGTGGACTGGACTTTAGTACAGCCTTTGACACCATTTCTCACAGCGTTCTCATTGATAAACTTGCAGCCCATGGCACAGACAGGTGGACTCTTTGCTGGATTAAAAACGGGCTGGGTGGCCAGGCCTAAAAATTTGTGGTGAGCAGAGATAAATCAGATTGGCAACAGGTCACAAGCAGTGGCCTTGAGGGCTTGGTATTGGGGACAGTTCTGTTTAATATCTTTATCAATGATTTGGATGTGAAAGGATTAAGTGCGCCCTCAGACAACACTAAATTTAGCAGGAGTGTTGATCTGCTTGAAGGTGCCCTGAGGGCCCTGCCAAGATCTTCCTTCTCTTTCTCTCCTGCCAAACAGAGACAGGGGAGAAAAAGACCCTTGTCAAGACAGGATACGGTGGGATAAAAACAGTTTTTGACTCCATGACCAAATTGCCAGCATTTCTAAGGGTAAAAGCACAGCTGAAAGTGTAAATTTTTGTTGGGATGTGAGTAGGACAGTTCTTGTTTCCATGCTCTTCAGCTTTATATGGCAGCTACACTCCTAAAAAAGCTGTGGATGGAATTTGCTGTAGGGGCTAAAGTTTCATTCAGGAGCTGTGGTGTTGGAAATGAACACACTGTTAGCTGGTTTTCTGGCAATTGCAGACAGGTATTGAACTACTGCCAATGTGTTTCTTACGCTGTCTGTGAGGTTGGTCTTGCCCTCATCTAGAATCATCTAATTTTCCTTTACTAGTGTGAATGTTGTTAGACATCCATGGCTGCTAAAACAGGCACAGAACATACTTTAGTGTAAACAGGTATTTAGGAAAACATTTAGTGAAATCGAACCTCACAGAATGTTTTTGGTCCACTGAGGCATGCAGTGGTTTGGGGTGCTTAGGCCAAAATCCAAAACTCTAATGTCAGGTGCACAGTAGTAGAAGTTTCATCACAAAAGATGATAATCAGAGTGCTCTGCTTGATCTCTCCTCTCTTGAAGGCCTTATTTTATTAACCCAGATGCTGGAAGAATTCCTTGCAGTCTTCTACAAAATGTTGTGAAACTGAAACACTGCAACCCCTCACTCAAGAAAAAAAATACATTTCAAGCAAGGTTTTTATCCTACTACCATTCTGTTTTATCAGACTAAGCCCCATCACTAATTTTAGTCAAGTGATCACTACATTTGTGTGTAAGTGAGCTTGCTTTTTTGTATCCATTCTTCATCTGATTTCAAGTTCACATGCTGTGTTTTAAGCAGGAAATCTGTATTCTACCACCTAGGTGAACAGAGCTAATCTTGTCAAAGAACAAACTTTCAGCTACCTTATGAATAATTGCCTGCAGTCTAGTGCAAGATTTCTCTATTACTCTTGATTAGGTGCAAAGAAGATGAAAAGCTGCTTCTGTTGCCAATAAAAATCACATTTAACTAGCTGAACTTTCAAAAATACAGTGATGCAGCACAAATAAATGCAAGAAGGCAGAATTTATGCCATTGTGCTGTTATCCCATCCAAGAACTATTTTGAATTTAACAGAAGTGAAAAAAAAATCAAAAAGAGTACATTTACCAAGGAATAATACAGGAGTAACCTACTGGTAAAGCTACTTCATGCTTAGAGTGCTGCCGCATTTGGTCCAACAGTTTTGTTTTCAGTGGCCATGATTTTCTCCCCTCATGCCTAAAGCACCATGCAATGCATTATTTAAGCCAAAGCAAGTACCAAATGTACCAGTTCCTTAAAGAACAGTGTAGCAATGTGGTAATTGCCACATCCATTCCAGGTATGGATTTATGTCTTAAAGGAGAGAGAGATACAAGCACTGATAGGACAAGGCAAATAGCCTGAGATCTGCAAGATTAAAATGCCATTGATAAAATGCATCAGTTATAACCAGGCTAGGTTCCCAGGGATGGAGTGGCTACTTGAGTGCAATGGCATGAAGCAGGTGACAAATTTCTGCTGCTCTTGGCTGTAACAGTATTCTTAGGTGTGCAGTCACATCAGTGAGGCAATCAAAAACAAAAGCAAAAAAAAAAAAAAGGCATCTCAGTCAGGTATGTCACACAGGACTGCACCCATTTGCTTGTGAGATTTTCATCATACCCTTCTTGAAGAGACTCCTCTGAACTAGTTTTGAGATCTGCCAGGAAAGAGTGCCATTAAAGAGACAGCTTCTGAATGTGAAAATGATGGACAAAAGGTCAAGCTATCCTAATATTTAAAACTGGCACTAAAGTTCTCAACCCAGTTCCTAAGCTCTCTTAAGAACTGTTCAGAACTATTCTTAATTATTGCCAAAATAAGGTCTTTTCAGGTAATGTGTTAAGACAAGCAGGCACCACACAGATAACGGTTAATGAAAAAAAACCATGGAAACACTTACCTAGTTACAGTTTACAATTGAAATTCAGTCACACAGAGAATCACACAGAATGGTGGGGGTTGGAAGGGACCTCCGGAGATCATTATTAATTATCAATTAGTTGAATCATCTGGGGGACAAAAAAAAAAAGGTGTTAAGAAGTTAAGGAGATCAATTAGGTGGAGAAGTTATTTACTTAGTTTTTCCCTAATTAGCCCAATTTTGTAACGTCTTCCCCCAGTGCACTTGCTTTCAGGCTAAAAGTGTGTCTGGGAAATGACACTCTATGGCAGAACCCCACTGCTTATGGAGAGGGCAAGTCAGCTCTTGCTGTCAAGTGCTTCCATGCACCAAACACCCTGTTCACACCATGAAGCAAGAGGTTCCACACATTTGTTAGCTGAGAAGTGAAAGCTTTCAGGATCTCTCTGTCATTCCAGCTGTCCAACATTTAGAATCAGAAATGTCAGTGTACTGGGGCTGCATCTAAGAAATCCTCTTTCTGTTGTGGAACTGGGATGGGAATTGTTGACCTGGACATTAAGTGCATCATTGCTATGGGCTGAAAGGAAAGTTCTGCCACAGAAGAACCCTTTCTCTCTTTGGAATGGATCTTCATCACCCTTTCCTAACTGCAGGCTGGGAACAAGTAGGAGAGCTTTTGGCCTCAATGCAGCTTATTTTTGGAAGGACAGGAGAGGAAGAAGGGCGTGAAGCAGTGGGTCTCCTGCAGCAGTAACTGAGGAAGGCAACTTACTAAGAAATACCACTGCCCACATTTTCATTACTCATTCTTTTCCCCATCTGTTTAGAGAAAACACAGTATAAGCACTGGCTTGAATCAGTTGTCTTTGTTTATTGTCCTCCCTATAGACAGATCCTTTTCCTAGATGTCAGAGATAATCTTCCTGTCCAGAGAAGCTGAAAATGCAGGATATATGTTACATGGAGGAGACCAATAACAGACAATACATGTACTTAATGCCAATCCTACAAACACCCTCACAAAAGCAGCTTCTTAAAACTGACCTGACCTTGGGATGGGACATGACCAGCACTAAGGAAATTAACATGTGTCCTCAGAGGATGTTCTGAAGAATGTGTGAATGTCCTTAGAAGATGTGTAGGTCCTCCTTGTTGAGAACCAACAGAGTGAGCTGCTTTCCTCTGAATACACGGGCTCTCCTGTTGTAGCTTGTGTATCTCTAGGTTTGAAGCAGCATCTGCCTGACTCCTTGGGGATGTTGACCCATAGGTGTGGTTGGTACCATGGGTTACTTGCAGAGATGATGGTAACCATGAAGCAGAGGGAAGGTGATGTCTGGTTCCAGTCTGGGGAAAGTTGGAGCATGATACTGGGTTTCAGTTCAGGTGGTGTAAGTGCTTGAAGCGTGTTCATTCTTTTCCATACCCATGACCCCTTACTGAATTAATTGTAAAAAAAAATGTTGAGCTCTATTTTTTTAAGCTCCCAGAAGCCCTCTCCTGTTTACCTGAAAGAGGAAAGGAGTTGACATGAAAAATTGTGTATAGATTGTTCTGATTTCATTTGTATCAAGTGTTCTCCAAGGACCATAAAACATTTTCAGTGGTCTTTAAATTGACATAGAAACTTAAATATTTGATATTGCTGATGTGGTTTTTTTTTGCCAAAAGTTAAGAACTGTCATTGCTCAGTCAAGTGGTAGGTGACCTGATCCCTGGAGGGAAGAATTCTGCAGATATATCAGGGGATGTGAAGGGTGGATGCTACTTTTGGCTAATCCAATCATTGTAATTTCATACAATTTCAGAAAAATCAGCAAGGAAGAAATACAAGATTTCTGTAAATTCAATTTGTGCTGGGAACTAGGGATCATTTTAACTATGAACTTTATACAGTAACTCCTTATGGAGTATGTGTGATGAAAGTAGTTGATTGCTGCTTATGATCGATTGCTAGTATCTGATCATTCGTGAAATGTGTGCTTATTAGTGACAAATGTATGATTACTAGTGAAAGATGTAGTTTAAACAAAATATAGTTATTAGTGAGGATGAAATGCTATGAGAATATGTTCAATTTTCCTTATTTAGAGGCAGACCATCAAAGCCATGAAGTCAGATGTCATAGAATCATAGAATCATTAAGGTTGGAAAAGACCTTTAACATCATCAAGTCCAACTGTAACCCAACTACTATAACCATATTCTGAAGCACCACATCTACACACTTCTTGAACACTTCCCAGGATGGAAACCACCACCTCCCTGGACAGCCTGTTCCAATGTCTCATCACTCTTTCAGTAAAGAAATTTTTCCTGATATCCAATCTAAACCTCCTCTGGCACAACTTAAGTTAATTTCCTCTCATCCTATCACTAGTTACTTAGGAGAAGAAACCAACACTGGCCTTACTATAGCCTTCTTTCAGGTTATTGTAGAGAGCAGTAAGATCTCCTCTTGGCCTTCTCTTCTCCAGGCTAAACAACCCCAGTTCCCTCAGCCATCCCTCTTCCAAACCCCTCACCAGCCTCCTTGCTCTTCTCTGGACACAATCTAGAACCTCAATGTCTTATACTGTGGTGCCCAAAACTGAACACAGCACTCAAGCTGTGGCCTCAGCAGGGCTGAGTACACAGCCACAATCACTTTCCTACTCCTGCTGGACACACTGTTCTTGATACACCTTGGCATACCGCTGGCTCATGTTCATCTGGCTGTCCACCAACACCCCCAGATCCTTTCCCACCAGGCTGCCTTATATCTACTGTTCCCCAAGCCCATAGTGTTGCTTGGACAAGATGACCTTTGATGGTCCCTTCCAATCCATTGTATTCTATGATTCTATGATTGGGGTTGTTGTGAGCAAAGTGCAGGATCCGGCACTTGGTCTTGTTAAACCTCATCCTATTGGCCTCAGCCTAGTGATCTAACCTGCCCAGATCTCTCTGTAGAGCCTTCCTACCCTTGAGCAGATCATCACCCTGTCTGGCCTTGTGAGGGGTATGTAGTCAAAGCCAAACAGCTAACGACACTCCCTTGGCCAGGCTGTGGGGGGAATCCAAGAGGAAGATGAAGTCAGGTGTTTCCGCATTTGAAGTCATGTAAACTTGTTTATTCAAAAATGTAGAAAGCTGGACCCTCTTGCAGCAACTTTGGGGAGCTGATCTATGAGTGGATGTACTGTGTATGACCTTCCGATTGCTGGGAAACATTCTCCAAATCCTCTCTGTAACCAGGGCTCCCCAGTGACTGTGGACCTGGATAAAACTGCACCATATTTCAGTGGTATGTTGAGGCAGTTAGGGCAGATATTTGCTTTGCAAACAGGTTCACTTGTTTGCAGTGGGGCTGTTAAAGTAAGTCTTCTAATGACAGAATTGTGTGTGTTTGAGCCTGAGCCCTTCTTGGTTTCACTTTGTTGTGGTTGCTCCCATTTGTACCTTTCATGAAAAAGGGGAGTGAGGAACTGTCAAGAAAAGGGAGGGCAACAGAGCGAAAGGCAAGGTGCATGGAGAGCTGAAACCTAGTCTGTGTTTCCATCTGTGACAGATTTTGGGTGACCAAATATTTATCAAAGGTAGGTGAAGCATGTCTTTCATCATCTTCTGGGTGGTTCCGGGTTCAATTTAATTGTTTTTCCAGAACTGAAACTGAAAGAGCCAGAAGCAGCTTTGTCTTGCACAGGCTTTGGGGCTAAAGTGCAGACTCACCACTGCTGTAGGTAAAATGCTGGTGTTTCAGGAAATTACCAGTGCAGAAGCAAGTAGCCTTGGCCTCTGCAAGAAGAGGAAAAAGATCCTTTAGAAAGCTTTGCATTTGTTGGGTAATGCTGTTAGAGGTTCATTTATAGTTCAAAAAGTAGGTCATGAAAGACATTTCTTGGATGGGCACTAGCTCCAGTTCTGAATCCAGCGGATTAGCAAATGCCAGGTAGACTTAGGCAAACACACTGCATGTGATCTTTCCCTGGGGCTTCACAGTGAGAGATATACTCAGTAGAAAACCAGGTGTATTTGAAACCTGCACTTTTTAGACTTGGAGACTGAAAAGTATTTCCATCAAGCAAAGTTCTGGTAAACAGAGGAGATCCTTCAGGGAGTGTGAAGGCCTCAGTAGGTAACAAAATTCAAATGGGCTTATTAGTCACACAAAACACAGTGCTTGACTGTTTGAAAGCTAATTCTTGGCATAAAAAGGCTGTCTTACAGTGTAAATCAGCCTGACAAGCATCTTTCCCCCAGAAACCTGCCTGAGCTTCCACAGAAGTTCTTCGACACTGACACATTCCTGCAGAGCATGTTGGGATACCAGGCAGGATCTTCCTCTGAGCCATCTGAGCATAAGACCATCTTTTACGGTGCTGGGTTGACAGCAAGAGGGACATCTTTTAGTCTGTTATAACCTCACAATTGGAACAGCAAATAAAGAAAAGCAGAAAATAAAAGGCAAAGGCTTGCTAGGGTGGAAGGGTCAGCTTTTCATCTTTGTCAGTGCTGATGTAGATCTATTTTGTTTGCACACTTGATAATTAATGGTGTTTGCCTAATTGTCTGCCTAGACTAATAACTACTTTTTTCCCTGCCTGTAAATAAGACAACCTGTGTTTACAGTAGAACAGAGTCCTTACTGTGAGGCTGTCAAATAAATGCAGATTGTGAAATATAAATGTCTGCTCTGCCCTGTGAGCAAAAGGCTGCTTTGTCATACTGCAAGTGGTAGTCTTGCTGAGTAAGAAGTCTCCTGTGAAATGCTCAGGCTCCAGAACAAACAGCTAGAAAATTTGAATACATAAATTATTCCAGACTTTGTTAAACACAACTGGTTTATGTTACTGAAAGCCCAATGAGGTGCTGGGTGAGAAGCCACTAGTGGATGCTGCAGACCAGTAGGTTTCATGGTGTAACAAGTGCTAGGACAAGAGGAAATGGCCTTGAATTGTACCAGGGGAGATTTACATATACTGTTAGAAGAAACTTCTTCACTGAAAGGGTTCTCAGACACTGGAACAGGCTCCCAGGAAGGTGGTTGAATCCCCACCCCTGGAGGTGTTTAAAAGAGGTAGAGATGTGATGAAGGAGGAACATAATTTAGCACCAGGCTTGGAAGAATTAGAGAAAGGACTCGATGATCTTAAAGGTCTTTTCTGACTGAAACAATTATGAGATTCTATAGGGAGCAAATTTGACTTTGCAGTAACAGTAAGGATGGTAATACCAGAGTAAAGGTGCTACAATAAATCTATGCTAACTTACATTTTATGGTGACACACTGCCTCTCCTGACTGCTTCATCCCTAGGAAATCTCAATACCTGCAAGCTTCTGCGGCACTTGCAAATGGATTCAAGTATATATGACCTGAGAATCTGGCTCTCATGCTTCAAATAGGTCTGCAAATTCTAGGTATTTCTGGCACCAGTGAGGAGTCTCTCCTGAGATGCACTATTACTTCCTCCTTCTGATGCATGTGCAGTTCTCAAAAGCCTGCATGAATACAGAATCACAGAATTACAGAAAACATCCAGTTGGAAGAGACCTCCAAGATTCATCCAGTCCACCCTTCGATCCAGCACTGAAGGGTCAACACTAAACCATGTCCCTAAGTACCAGGTCCACACACTGCTTAAACACCTCCAGGGACAGTGACTTCACCACTGCCCTGGGCAGACCATTCCAATGTTTGAGAACCCTCTCTGTGAAGAAATATTTCCTAACATCCAGCCTGAACCTCCCCTGGTACAGCTTGAAACCGTTTCCTCTGGTCCTGTCGCTTGCTGCCAAGGAGAAGAGGCTGCCCCCTCCTTGCTCCAACCTTCCGTCAGGTAGCTGTAGAGAGCAATAAGGTCTCCCCTCAGATTCCTCATCTCCTGACTGAACAATCCCAGCTCCCTCAGATGCTCTTCATAGGCCGTGTGCTCCAGGCCCTTCACCAGCCTCATTGCCCTTCTCTGAACATGCTCCAGCACCTCAATATATACAGAAGCATAGAGGGATTTGCTCACAAGATTTTGACTGCTCTTACAGGAGGCATGTGGTCAAGGAGATGCTTCATTCTCCCTCAGTAGCCTGAAAGGCAGGCTATAAAAGTAGCCCAGACACCTTTATTTTAGGATGATAAATTAGGTGAGATAAATTTCATCACAGTGTGATGACAACCAACATTGCAATCCAAAGGTGTGTAAAAGGGCCCATCGCTTTTAGTCACGTCATGTTCAAAGGTGACCTCAGAAAGCACACTGAGCAAGTCTGTGTTTTTATTCCAGACTTTTCCTGGTCTACTAATCTGTGCCAGATATATTGCACAGCATGAAGCACAGATAATATCTGATTGCTGCCTGCTATCTTGTTCTGTGGTGCACAACATCATCAATTACCAAAAACGCAAGAATGAGCTAATACATTAAATTGCTAATGTGAATGAGTACTTCACAAATATTACTCTTAATCAATGAGAAAACTAAGCTGAAGACATGTCAGCATACTCACAGCAGCAACACTAAGCATGACCATGCACGTGATTAAGCAAAATAAGTTCAGGGAAGTGATTCATTGTTTTGGGTTTGCTTTTCTTTTCTCTTACTTTCTTTCTTTTCTTTTATTTTTATTGCATTATACATAATAAGCATCTAAAAGGGATTTTGCTTAATGATGGTCTGGGATAAAAATATACACTGTGTGCCTCATCTGTTAACTAATCCATTTCTGCCCTTATGCCAGGAAGGCATCAGAAAAGCACACTGTAAGATGACCACCTTGCTGTAATTCTGTTCCATCTCCTGATACTGAGCCAGATCATTTTGATGAACGATAGCTTCTGTGAGATTGTCCTCCCCGAGCATCTCTTAGAAGATTGTGAGACTCATGATGTCTTGCCTAGCTGTGTCTAGTTTAAAGTACTGAGACCTGTCTTATCCTGTTCTGGCTAATTCATTAATGGATCATTGACTTAATGGGAAAGGAAATTTTCCTGTTCATAGTCAACTTGGTGTCCTTCCTTCTTGGGTATGTAGTACACCAAGATACTGGCTCCCAGGATCATATTTCTGATCTTCCACCTATTCCCAGCACATATCTGATGTCCTGGTTTACAGTGTCCCCTAACCAACAATTAGACCTAAGCAAGTCAATACAGAACAGATGTCCCAGGGTACATCCTAATCAGGGTGGAGGTTATCACCTCATCTATACTGGATTCGAGAACATGCATGCTCTTCAGATACAGACTAAAGGCAAACCACTGTGTACAAGAATCAAGCAAATGTGAGAAGAAGAAAGTTTGTTTGGTGGTCTCTTGTTTATTTTTTCCCACTAGCTGGCAGCCATTAGGAGTCATTAATCCAACTCAGTGTTTTATGTGAGACTTCATGTGTGGTCTGCAACAAATCATTTGTTGTCTTTAAAGAAATAATGCTTTGTTGTCATTTGTGCCCTTGAAAATCAGTCTTAAGTTCATTGAGTCTGCACAGCTATTTGCAAATTGTATCAATTTAGGAGCATAGGACATCTTAGTAATCCTCTCAGCCTAAGAGCAGAAAGCATTTCAGTATTCATAAAAGAAAGTGAGTGCTGAGCAAAGGTAATTTAAAAGTCATTGCTGTGATTACCAAATTGCAGTGCCAGAAAATAATGTGGTATCCTAAATGTAGTAAATAATTTGCATCCACTTTCCACATTTTATTATAGCATCTGTCTGGAATTTGAAGTGCTGCACCCTAGCCCATTTCTGTAACTTAGCTCTGGGGAAAGACCAGGGTTTTCTGTCTGTATTCAACTCTCAAAGGTAAAAATCAAAGAGGGCAATCACATCAACTTCCTGCCATCAGGGGTAGAGAAGGCTGCCCTTTTGATGGCTTCTTTGCCAAATTCAAATCCTCCTTTAGCTCTAAAAGCAAATCCCTTGAACCTTTGCCCTGTTTTTATTCCTGATAACCTTCCTAACACTTAAGAAAAAATACTTTTTCTGGAAGGCAAGGGTCCCAGGCTGTACCCAGCTCCAACACGGTGGCTCATACCAGTATGGCTAGCAGGATCTTGCCATCCCAAATGTGTCCTGCCTGGTGATTCACCTGTGTGCTTAGATCAGTGGCACCATGAACTATCTTCTTACTTGCTTGAACTGCAAGTGCATGTGGTACACGTGTGTGGGATTTGCTTTTCATACAGAGAAGTGAAACAAAATCTGTGGTGTGCTGACCTGACCCTATGCTTTCATCTGAAGATTTACGTTTATAAGACCGTGAATGTAAGACAGCTCTGCAGGCCATCAGTGCTTACTTCTTCAGTAATGGCCCAGAGGGTGAGTGATTACCTGCAGCAGAGGGATTGCATTAGGATGAGTACAGCTGTGTTGTTTAGCATTTTTGCCTAATTATAGCTATCACCCTCTGCTTTAATATCTGGTATTTTTCCTGTCTCAGGTGGATCAGGATTTACTCCTCCTTGTCACTGTCAGCATATTCAATGTACTGGCACATGGTTTTTCTTTCTGTCTTTCCTGCAGTCAATGAGAATGCCATTGTAGGGCAGCTGCAGGAGAGCCAAATTCACACACCACACCCCCCCAGCTCCCAGCTTCTTTCTGTTGGCTTCTGCTTGTGTAGTGGTTTTTTAGAGTGGTCTGTTTGAAGTGAATGTGTAATCAGCTGTTGTCAGGATGGACCTACGTTATCTCCCAAATATGGCCAAACCAAGTTTGCTAGCAGCAGCTGATACATTGGACACATCTTCAAAACCATCATTACAGATCAAATTAAAGATTCAGAGAATGTTTTTTGTTGTTGTTGGAAAGGAGCATGCCTGCCATGGGCAGGGACACCTCCTACTAGACCAGGTTACTCAAGGCCCCACATCTTTAGGATCCTTTAGCCTGGGCACAGTAACAGGTATTCCCTTTTGAGGGCATACTAATACATGATGCTGCTAAGCAGAACATTTTTATAGATGAAGTAGATTAATTCTCTGAATATAGTGCATTATATTTAGGTGGTTGCTCTAAAAGGACCCAGTAATGTTTTAGGTTGGTGCCTGTGGTGTATCAGATCTCAAGCATCTGTTAACTCACAGGCAGTCAGTGTGGTAGATCTGCATAGGGATGGTTTGTTTAGGTGGAGTCACAGCACACATTAACTGTCTCCAATAATTCTTTAGCCTTTTTAAATTTCAAAGCAGAAGGATCACATCCACACCATGGCCATTCTAATGAGATGAGTTAGAGCTAGTTTTAGGACCAGAACATAGTTGTAGATACACTTTTAGCAGTTAAGGGGGCTACACTTTCACGTTGGTAATAGTAACATGTTACCATACAGTCAGAAGATTTTTCTGTAAAAGCTGCATGCAGTAGAAGTGGCTATGGAAAGATGTTACCCCAGACACACCAGACGTGGGGCAATATGGGTGCCAAGGCTGGTCAGTGAGCAGCTTTCTTCTTACTTGTCACAATATGTCTGCACCTTTGCATTCAGCTGACCAGCCTCTCCAGTGACCCGTCAGATGCCATTGTGAATGCAGCAACATCCTTCTCTTGGCTATATCCCTCACATTGAACACCAATAAGCCCTACCCTGTCGCAGCTTGATGCCATTCCCTTTTGTTCTATCACTAATTACATGTGAGAAGAGACCAGCACCAGCCGCTCCACAATGTCCTTTCAGGTAGTTGTAGACAGCAATGAGGTCTCCCCCCAGCCTCCTCTTTTTCAAACTGAGAGAGCCCCAGCTCCTTCAGTCACTCCTCATAAGATTTATTCTCCAGGTTCTTCCCCAGCTTTGTTGCCTTCCTCTGCACTCACTCCAGCACCTCCACATCTCTCTTGTACTGAGGTGCCCAAAACTGAACACAATACTCAAGTTGTGGCCTCATACTCAAAGGCTCTTTTTAAGATCCCAGGCTGAGCCACTAGGTTTGGCTTTGCCAATACTTAGTTTATTCTTTTTCTTTTTCATTTTCCTCCTCTAACCTGAAAATTCACCTTTCATATTTAGTATGTGCTATTTTTTTTGCCTTTCTTCACTTGGGTTTTGGCTGTGCTGTGCAGTCAGTCTGCTATTACCAGCCTTGCTTCATCCATCAGCAGCACATGATGAATCCTATCTGTTTTCACAAAAATCATAGAATTGTAGAATAATTTTCATTACAAAAGATATTTGAGATCTTTGAGTCCAACTATTATCTATCTCTACCAAGTCTGGTGCTAAACCATGTCCCTCAGCACCACATTTCTACCTCTTTTAAATGCCTCCAAGGATGGGGATTCAACCACCTCCCTGGGGAGCCTACTCTAGTGTTTGAGAACCCTTTCAGTCAAGAAGTTTCTTCTAATATCCAATCTAAGCCTCCCCTGGTGCAACTTGAGACCACCTTCTCACATCCTATCACTTGTTACTAAGGAGAAGAAACCAACATCCACCTCACTACAACCTCCTTTCTTGGAGTTTGAGAGAGCTAGAAGGTCTCCCCTCAACCTCCTTTTTTCCTCACTAGACAACCCCAGTTTCCTCAGCTGCTCCTCACGAGGCCTGTTCTCCAGACCCTTCACCAGCTTAGTTACCCTTCTCTGGATCTGCTCCAGGATCTCAATGGTAGTGAGGGCCATAAAACTGAATCCATCAGTACTGAGTCCAGGGGACAATCACTTCCCTCTTCCCTCTTGTCACACTATTCCTGATACAGGACAGGATGCTGTTGGCCTTGTTGGCCACCTGGGCACACACAGTCTCATATTCATCCAGCTGCTGATCAACACCCTCAGGTCTTTCCCTGCTGGGCAGCTTTCCAGCCACTCATCCCCAAGCCTGTGCCTTGCATGAGGTTGTTGTGTTCAGGTGACTTCTAAGATCTGGCCTACCTTTTGTAGTACTTTGTGGCAACAGAAAGGTTTCATGCAGGCTGGACAAGGATTTTATGCCAGAGAACTGATGTCTGTTAGCTTTTTGTTCCTGCTGTAAAGAAAGCATCAGATGTATGTGTGTCTTGTGCTCTTGATTTCCAGCTTCTCCCCTGCACCCACTGCTAGAAAAGAACAAAACATAAGGCTTTCTGTTCTCAGAGGGTTTTAGAATAAGGTGAAGTACTAAGTCACTTAAAGTGACTTTGCCTTTGAGGACGGCATTACCTCGTAACAAAAGAATGTCTGTGCGCTTAAATGTCAGGCCTCATGAGACAAGAGTTGCTCTGACCCAATTGCTTTTGTAGCTGTCCACAATTTTCTCTCATTTGATCTTTTATTGTTTCTGGTATAGATAGTGATCATTCTTTCACAGATTTCCTAACACAGCGGATAGTATTTAGTTAACAGAGGGAGGGATCTATCCCAGCAAGTGGAGCAGCCAGGTAAAACTGCTTAAAAACTAGCATTCTCCCGCAAAGCAGCATGTTTGCAGAGCCCTGTCTCCCACTTGGCATATTCTTGTTTAACAAATACCTTAATCTCTGTGGCTCTGCTTCATCTCCACATTATTTGTCTTGTCTGTCCCTGGTGCAAATTCATACGGGCAGCAATTGCCTTCCTATTTGTACATCGGTGCCTTTGAGTCAGCCAGGGGTTCTGCACTGCAGAAGCATCATCTCCTTCTGGCCACTGCTAGAGAATGGAAACACAGCCAACATTGGATTCTCCAGTTAATCCACAGGCCCCATGCTAAGTACCTTTATACAGCAGGCTGCCCAGCCCAAGTGCAGGAAACCAGTTTGTATCAATCCAGAGAACAACTAATGAGAATAACTAGCCGTTAGCACAGCAAACCAGGCGACAAATGCTAGAGACCACATCTGATGGCTCAGATTTCTTATAATACACGAAGGTCAGGTTTTTTTTTTAGCTTCCCAGTAAAACAGTAGCCACTTCTGTGCAGCTTGGCTTCATTGGAAGTGGCTTTTAGAATTGTAAAATCATTAAGGATGGAAAAGACCTCGAAGATATCCAGTCCAACTATCAACCCAACACCACTATGCCCACTAAACCATGTCCTGAAGTGCCATGTCTACATGCTTTTTGAACACCTCCAGGAATGGTGGCTCCACCACTTCCCTGGGAAGCTTATACAATGCCTGACCACTCTTTCAGTAAGTAATTTTATCCTGATATCCAATCTAAACCTCCCCTGGCGCAACTTGAGGCTATTTCCTCTCATCCTATCACTTTTTACCTGGGAGAAGAGACCAATCTCCTTTCAGGTAGAGAGCAAGAAGGTCTCCCTTCAGCCTCCTTTTCTCCAGACTAAACAATCCCAGTTCCTCCAGCCACTCAAGCCACCTTTATTAGCATTATAAATCAAATCAAAACTTACAGTAAATTATAGTATCTGAGATTAAGGTTCTACAGTTATCCATTCAAGTCATCTTCTGCCAAGGCTGTGTTTCACTCTGCTGGTCAAGGACCTTAGGGCCAGCTGGGGGAAGTCTGGGGAGAGCAGAGCTCTCCAAATCCAATCACTTTTACCAACAGACTCAGGTGCAGGAACTGGGTGAAAAGGGGCAGAAAACTTGTTATTGAATTATGCCAGAATGCCCTTTTCTGTGCTGTTTTAGCTTACCTAATTCATCTAGGATTTCTGTACTGTGTGGCATTAATCCTTATTTCAGCCAGCACAGAAATAAAATGCACTTGGAAATACTTCACCTGGAGTTAAAACTTTGGAACTAGCAATCAGAGGAGTTTTCTGAACATGTTAGATACTTTTCTTCAAGGTCTTCCCAATCAATTGATGTATGTAGGTGACAGAAATTGGCAGTTGCTGACAAGAACTTCTCTTTGGTATGGGAAACAGCAGAAAATGAGCAGCCCGGAGAGTGTAAATGCAGAAAATGAGGACTGCTGAATGCCTTTTAAGCTGGACAGAGGAGTGAGAAGGGACAGTGAGACAGACAGTGCCATCATCAGCTGGGATTCGATGTTTCTCTTCCAGCTGAAGCTACTACAGGATCTTTCATGACCAGTTCTCATCACCAGTGGTCTCACTCAAGTGGGTCGGGACTTTCAGTTTCTACCTTCATCCAAGGAAGGAGTACTGCAGGAGTGCAGAGCTGCAGGATATTCTTCTCAGGTATTTGTTTTAGAGATTTGGAAGGGAAGAGAGCTGGCTGCTGCCTCATCCAGTTGCTTTGTCAAGCACAGAGCATTTTTTTTCTTGCAAGTCTCTCCTGCACTGTGTTTTCCTCAGGTAAACCATTAGGACCCTGACCAGTCTCCTGCCTCAGGGCTTATTTTAGGATGGAGCTTCTTCCTCTCTCAGTATAGCATTTCAGAGTAACACACTGCTCATTTTACCATCTCTTCTGTCTGCTTTCACTGTAAGATGGAACACAATCACCACCTCAGAGCAGACCAGCATAACAGGAGCCAGCTTAATTGTATTCCAGCTCACACAGTTGTGCCAGGATACTCTTCCCTGCCTATTTCTAATGCCACTCAGAAGCAGGACATAACTGCAGCTTGATTTCCTTATCACTTTCACAGCGTTATTAGCTTGGTTTAGTCAAGAAATTGACACCAGCTGCCTTGTTGGGTTTCAACAGATGGGCAGGCAGAGGCTGAAAATCTGGTTGCTCATTTATTTTCTTTACACAGACTGTTTATCTTTGCAGTCTGCATTATCTTTGGTGAGCTTGATGGAAAGCTAGTTGAATTGTTTGGGAGACCTTTTGTTACCTTTGGTGTTTGGATGTAGACCCATAAGAATATTTGTTCCTTTTTTCTTGTAAGAGTGAAACACATCAGGCTTTGTTCACCAAGATAAAAACTGAATTCAGAAAGAGTGACTGGGAAAGAAAAGAAAGGAAATGTTTTCTCTCTCACCAGAGGACGTATTTTGAAATACTGCTGGATTTATAAAGTCTGCTTCATTGCATGGAAAGAGAGAAAGAGTCCTTTCTGGGGTAGCTATTGAGAACTCAATGGATGAAAAACCTGTTATCACTACAAAGAAAATATACCATGTATTATACAAGAGTTGTTTGCCAAGATCTGATCCCAAAATGAAAACTAACAGAGCAAGAAAAATTCCTAATAAAAGAATACAGGGAAACAGTGTCCCAGAAATCTGAGACCTTCACATTAAGTCTTCAAGGAGGAAAGAATATCAGTGAACAAGAACATTTCTTTCTTTTTCTGTGTTTCTGTCTTCTAAGTTGTGTTTTCAAATTGCCTAAATTCAGATGAAATATCCATGCCTGTAGTGGTTTTAGTGCGTGTGGAGAGCAATTCAGAAAGCCTGAGGGCAGTGCAGAGTGAGAATGTCTTGATTCAGACAGCAGAAAACATGAGACAAAGATGACCCTTGGTGGTATTTAAGCCAGCTGAATATGCCCATCTTTATCTGTTTGTTTTTATATAGGCTGATATCAGCTGGTGTGTTTAAACATTTTTTTCCTGTCCTTTTATTTTTAGAAGATGGCCTGTGTAGGAAGAGAAGAGAATCCTTTTCCTCCTAAGGAACATAAGGTACGAACTCAACCTCTATCCAGTGGATACTGTAGGCTGCTTCCAGAAAGAAGATCTTGTGCCCATTGCCCATGAACCTTGTGAGCTCACACCGTATCTCACAAGGAAGTGGGACTTCTTGTGACTACAATAACAGCAATTCAGAGACACTCATCCATTTGAGCTGCACACTTTAAGTGATAGTCAATGTTTGCATGGTAATTAGAATCTCAAATAAAACTACAGTGCAAATTCTAATTCCCGGCTGGGAAGGAAATGGGTGGCAGTACATCTGAGTAACTCTTGGGGATGAATGTCTGCATCCTCCTTTGTACAATGGCATACCGTGTGGGTGCCTGGCTTTTCAGAAGGCTGATGTTGTTGACCAGTGCAAGTAGGGCCTCCTGCCTGCTCTCCCACCAGCTCTCCTCAAGAGGAAAATGAGGGCCACAAATATGGTTAGGGGTCTGGAGCATCTCTCTGACAAAGAGAAGCTGAGAGAGCTGCGGCTGATTAGCCAGGAGAAAAGGAGACTGAGATGGGATCTTATCAATGCTTAGCAACATCTAAAAGGCAGAGGTCAAGAGGATAGGGCTGGACTCTTTTCAGTGATGCCTACATCACTGAAGGCAGGTTCATTTCTATCTTGTGGATCCTCAGCAACTTAGGGGTAGAATGGTGCTTTCAGTTTATTTTTTTCCAATGAATATTTATCCACACAATAGCCTTTGGCAGTCTTAGAAATTCCAAAAATTGGAATGTACACACACCCTCTACCTTTTGAATGAGGGAAGAAAATCTATACATTCACTGATCAGACTGTGTAGGCAGAGAAATGTAGTAATTTGTTCATTCTTCAGACACATTTCAGAACTTGTCTATAAGTTCTCCTTCAGTCCCAGTGTATCATAGGCTTTTGCCTACTCTCTTCTGGATCATCCAGCTGTAGTGAGATGCAGATTTTCAAGTGAGGACACGAGTCAGTTCAAGGGCCTAATGGCTGTGTGGAGCAATGGGTACTTGTCTGAGGGAGACCTGAATCTTTGGTCAGGTTCCAGAGTGATAAAATGTGCTGAGAGTTTCTGTGGAGCAACTTCACAGATGTGTCTTCTCCCTAGTAAAAAGCGATAGGATGAAAGGAAATGGCCTCAAGTTGCACCAGGGGAAGCTTAGGTTGGATATTAGAAGAAACTCCTTCACTGAAAGGGTTCTCAAACACTGGAATAGGATCTCTGGGGAGGTGGTTGAATCCCTATCTCTGGAGGTGTTTAAAAGATGCAGAAATGTGATGCTGACCAATATGGTTTTGCACCAGACTTGGTCAAGTCAGAGAATGGTTGGGCTCAACAATCCTAAAGGTCTTTTCTAATGGAAACAATTCTATGTTTCTGTTCTAGCATCACCATCAGCCCAGCTTTAGCACAGTTCTGATTTTTCTTCTTTCATTATATTTTAAATTAAAAAAATAAAACCAGGGAATGCAGGGGACTGTTCGTGTCATAAATGGATCTATAAAGGAGATCTCTATTTTACAAAGCTATTTTTGGAAGGAAGTATGTGCTTGCTGGAGCTAACTTCAGTAGCTGTCCGTTGGTCACATGTTACTCTCTAACATTTCTGTAAGGCACTGAAAATCATTAGAGCACAAAACAAGGTGGTTGTCTAGTGAGAAAACTCATTACACTTTGCCCTTTACCAGCATTTCAGCTATAGACCTCCAAGGAGGTTTTCTGGTTTGGAGATAAGATTATGCAGGTAAACATTGTCTAAAAGGGAAAAAAAACCCTATTGCCTCATTGATTAGAATGTGAGACTAGATTAGTTTCATCCTGTGCTCTCTGCTGACTCACTCTTGAACAAGGCCTCTTTATGTTTTCCTAACTGTAAGAAGGCAGTAATAATATTTTCTGCTTCACAGAAATCATGTGAACCTAGCTCAGCTCTTCTGGTTCACTCACATGGAAGATACAGTGGGGACACATAGTTCATTTTCCATGTAGCACAACCAGGAAGAGTTCTAACCACAATGCTTGTGGTGTTGCAGGCTTCCATTCAGGAAGCCTTTTTTTATCCTTCTATAATTGCATTTTCTTTCTTTCTCAAAACAACTCAGAAATTTCAAGACTGGAGCTAGGAAATTTTAAAAAAACATAAATTTTGTTCACATACAGAGAGATTCTGACATTGTTGTCTGATCTGGGGCAGCATTTCATAGAATCATGGAATGGTCCAGGCTGGAAGGGACCTCCCCACAGTCAGCAGGGACATCCCCAACTAGACCAGGTTGTCCAGGCCAGTCATTTGGTGTAAAATCTCTTTTAGCATCCATTACATTATAGTCACAAACCCTTGAGGAAAATAGTTGGTAAATACTCAGTGGTGCTTAACAATGGAAAACCCTGGAAATGTCACTCTTGTCACACTTGAGCCTCTGTTGAGTTTATTGATTTGATGGTGGCAACTGAAGTTCTGAGCAAACTGTAGCAATGATTTGGGTGTGAAAGAGGAGACCTGCATTCTGCTATGAGGATTTGGGAAACTGGGTGGACATGTGCTTTGTACTTTCATACAGTGGGAGATGTTCACTTGCTTGAATTTTGCAACTTTGAATCAGTATAACTTTGATTTCTGAAAAGTGTCTGCCACAAGCTGTTAAGGGAGCCTACAAGAAAGCTGGTGAGGGACTTTTTAGGGTATCAGGTAGTGATAGGACTGGGGGGAATGGAGCAAAACTAGAAATGGGTAGATTCAGATTGGATGTTAGGAAAAAGATCTTCACCATGAGGGTGGTGAGACACTGGAACAGGTTACCCAGGGAGATGATGGAAGCTCCATCCCTGGAGGTTTTTAAGGCCAGGCTGGATGTGGCTCTGAGCAACCTGATGTAGTGTGAGATGTCCCTGCCCATGGCAAGATGGTTGGAACTAGATGATCCTTTAGGTCCCTTCCAACCCTAACAATTCCATGATTCTGTGAAAAAAAAAGTTTACTAAGTACCTAAATGACCGTAAACTGAGAAAAGAAATAGCCAACAAAGCCAACAAATCTTTCTAGCTGCAAGTGTAGTGAAGTATTAGGACATACTGTCAAGAGATATTAGTTTCTTAATGTGAAGAAAATAAAAGTCTCAGAGATGGTATCCAGGCACTTGTAGTCTGCTTCAGTGCAGAACATTGTATGAGATGATCTCCTGAGACTCCTCCTAGCTTGCCAGATCTGTGAAGTTATCTTCAGAAAGCACTTTTTTTGGCATATAGATAAAGCATGGGGACATGAAGGCAAGTGAATATATCTGGAAAAAAAATCACTAACTTTTAAAATGACTGAAAGCCCTTTCTGGAGCAAACAACTTGCCACTCTCAGGATGATTTATAAACATCCTCATTCGTATGTATGGTTTTGCAACCTACAGCCTTCCAGACTCCTGTGGAAGCCTGAATTTGCTTACAAGGGCCAGGGTGCCATGTAAATGTCTGTGTCCTGCTCTTGCTTATGCTTTGATAAGTCTCTTGAATTTTGGAGGACATCTCTTGTGAAGCTCTGCATGGGTTGAAATATGTTGTGCCTAGAAACAGAATATGAATCACATAAGATTTGCTTTTGGTCTGCCAATATGGTAAAAAGTCTATTGGACATTCCTTCTGCTGACATAGTTAAATCCATTTCTGGAATTTCTCATCCTGTATATTTATTTCCAATTTCCTAAAGCCAACTGGTAGGAAGTAGGACTTTTGTCAGAACATGCCTTAATATCTGCTTAACGGAGGCTGCGGGAAAAGTGTCCTTCTCTTTCCTTCTCTTCATTGTGGAAAATAAACTCCTTTTTCATTTGTTAAAGTGGAAAAGGTTGGAATATTTGACTCATGTGGAAGATTGCAGACTCAATAATGTCACTGTTTCTAGTTAGCCATATTACCGTTTCTGAGAAGCAAAGCTGCTAGTGACTTAATTCTTCTGGAGGAATACTGATTTCATGTTGTATTAACTAGGTTTATAGGCAGGCAGAAATAGTGAGCTACACCTTCCCTTTCCTTAGCAGAGAATTTGTCAAGACAGCTCTTAGTGCTGTGCAGTTGCATTGATGTTAAAAGAGACATAATGACTCAGGGATGTATATTATGGCTTCTGCTGCCTGTGGAGTTAAGTGACAAAAAGATGAAAAAAAAAAAGATAAATGCTTTAGCCAGAATAATCACCTTTTGTAAGACAAAGGGACCTTAGAGCTAGAAATTTTTTCATTAATTTGCCTTACAGCAACACATTTCAAAGTAGACATCCAGCAGCTGCTGGTCCTCCACATGTACTGCATTCATTTTTCACCTCTGGAGACACTAAAATGGTACACAGTACCTGCAGTGACCTAAGATCAACCCTCTGGTTGCAGGTTATTTTCTGTTCCTTGTGCTTTCAAATTTCAGTATGCAGACTGCAGATCCAGCCAAGTCCTGCCAAACAGGACTGCTTGGAGCGGAGATAGAATGTGGCAGGAGAGGGGCTAGCAGAGGGTGAAGGCAGCAGTGGTGGTGGGTCATTCAGGGAAGCCACGGGGACATGGGTGTAAACACATTTACACTCTTTGTAATACACCCTACATCGTGGGCAAGGCTGTCCTGAGCCCTTCTGTCCCAGGAAGGTGGAACAGCTGCCTCAGCCACATGAACAGCTCCAGCACAGCAAGCACTGAGTCATATCCTGCTGCCTCCCGCTCACTCTGGGCACATACCAGGGATTTCCCACACAGTGGAAGAGCTGCACCAGGTTGAGAGGAGGAGAGCAGTGTACTGCTTGGATGGGAAAGAAACATTAGGAAACTTCTGTCCTTTGGGAACAAAAATCTAGGCTCCTTCTTTCTAATGCTTTCCTCGCTTTGCTGCCTAACAAAGCTAGCTGTCTTTTGCCCTTTCTTGAAGCCATTCTGAGAAGTCAAGGTGTAAAATCATAGAATCATTAAGGTTCAAAAAGACCTCTAAGATCATCATGTCCAATGGTCAACCCAACAACACCATGCTCACTAAACCATGTCCCATGGATTGGCACTATGCTACCAATATGGCATGTCTCACTAACCTTCATCCAGCTTGCAGGAACTTAATTCTTATATCTGCCCCTTTGAATTCCTTTTAAAATGCTTCCTCATTTTTCTACAGTTCCCTTTTCTGAAGCTGAGCATACCTCTAATGGATATTTGGCCTCTATAAATACTGTGCACTGCTCACATCCAGGTCAAGGGCTGCTTCTTCTCTTATGACTTCCTCCATAAAACAGATGTATCTAAAAGTTTGGCTGCAGGGTTGCATTCCATTATGATCTTAGCCCAAGGAACACAGGTATTACTGAAGGCTCTGCCAAATGCCTAGCTTTTACAGCCTCTGCCATCTCCATCAGTGTGGAAGAGCAGCGCAGTCACGGTGCCAGGGAAGCTGGCAGCATATCTCCCTTGGGCCTGGGATTTGTCTCCAGTGGCACCAGGGAAGGCTTAGATTGAATATTAGAAGAAACTTCTTCGCTGAAAGGATTCTCAAACATGGGAATAGATTTCCCCAGAGAGGAGGTTGAATCCTCATCCCTGGAGGCATTTATAAGAGGCAGAAATGTGGTGCTGAGGGACATGGTTTAGCACCAGGGTTGGTAGAGTCAGATAGTGGTTGGACTCGAACTTAAAGGTGTTTTCCAAATGAAGCAATTCCACGATTCTCTTTCCATCCACCCAGGTGCTTTGCTGCTCAGCACAGTGGTTGGTTTGTTGGTGCAGTCTGAGCCTCATGTGTCAGTTGAGGGAATGGAAGAAAGCAATGTATTGTCATTGCTAACAAACTTGTGGCAATGTACACATCTTCCAGGATCAACACTTGCATGTGCTGAAACTCCAGCCTGTGCAACAAGTTCATGCAGCAGAGCTTCTAGGGGAAAAAGAGAGTTGGAGTGGTCCTCCTGCAGAAGCAGTGTGTTCTTTATTAGTTAAGAAGGAGAACTCAGATTAAAGACTGGAGATGAGGCTTTTATTCTGATGAAGGGATTGAGGCTAACCTACGTTTCGTAAGTGATACTGACATACTCTAGGAATTGTAGGCAAGATGACTAAGAAATCTGTTTGTCCTGGTGCACGTAAGGTCACCCTTTGTGACTGCCAACAAGGAAACAGGATAGAAATAGGAGCACGTATTGTAATCACACTGAAATGTTTTGGACTAGAAAAGGTTTCTGGAGGGAACAGATTGGTTAAGTGGCTGGAAAATCAGGCACAAACTCTTCTTGCAGGCACAGGTGCAATTCAGAGGGCAGCAGGAATAACACAGGTGTAGGAAAGTTCATGTGTATTAACAGCTAGCAAAAGCAAACCATACTTTTAAAGCTTCCTTAAAGTACAGGAGCTGATTATGGGGTGACGGGAAGAGCACAGTTCCTATCAGAAAGAGTGACTGTACCTTTATCTGCTTTGCAAACATGGCAAACTAGTCACACCCCCCCCACACTTCTGCCTCCTTTACCTAATGATAGAAGGATGTCTTAAGATGCAGTCTCACCTGTATGCCCATATTAAAATAACAGCAAAGCAATCATATCTGATCTGAATCTTCTCCCTGATATTTCAGACTCTGAAGGATCAATATCAAAAACCCCAAACCAAGCTCTTAAGTGCCCATCCTATGTGTGACAAATTTGTCTGGAGATGTGCCAGGACACCTCTATCAGGCAAGTCAGCCCTAACACAGTGTAGGGACCCTACCCCAGATTCCTGACTAGTCTAGAAGAGTTTGTGTTGTAGAAATTATTTTGATTGTATTTGTATAAATATATGAAAGATAGCAAAACATAACAGTGGAGACAAATGCAAGGTTTACTTGGACTGGCTAGATTTGAGGGCAGCTAGTCAGGTGGTAAAATGGTGTCTTGAGTTTGGCTGTGCTGAAGTTAATTCTCCCCAGAGCATCTTTCTAGTGCTGTGTTTTGCAGTGCTGAGACTGTGTATTGATAACACACCAGTGTTTTGGCTACTGCTGAAGAAGCACCTAGGCTGTGCTTGAGTATCTCCAGGGATGGAACCTCAACCTGTTCCAGTGTTCCATCACCTTCATGGTGCAGAACTTGTTCCTAACATCCAATTTAAATCTGCTCTTCTCTAGTTTGAAGCCATTGCTCCTCATCCTATCACTGCAGGCCTTTGTAAACAGTTTCTCTCCACCCTTTTTGTAGGCCCCCTTGTAGGGTACTGGAATGTCGTTACTAGGTCTCCCTGGAGCCTTCTCTTCTCCAGGCTGAAAAACGCCAGCTCCCTCAGCCTGTCCTCGTAGCAGAGGTGCTCCAACCCCCTGATCAAATTCGTGGCCCTCCTCTGGACCCACTCCATCAGGTCCATATCCTTCCTGTATTGAGGACTTCAGACCTGGATGCAGTTTTACAGTGTATTTCAGAAGGGGTTTTAAGGTCATGGTTCAGAGAGGTTTGTAAGTCAAGAGGAAGTTGTAAATAAACATATAAAGATACAGTCAGTCTTCTTGAAGTGCAAATTACACTCTAGCTAGACTTTAGGATCTTCTCTCTCTCTCTCTCTCTCTCTCTCTCCTTCTCTCCCTCCCTCTCTCTCTCCCTCTACATCTCTCTGTGACAGGCAGGGCAGCAGGCAGGTAGCACAGCAGTTCTCAATGGTCTTGGTCTCTAGCTGCTGACTTCTCAGCAACTGATTCTTTGCATGCAGCTCCCTAGCAAAATGGCTTTCCCATAACAAGCAGCTGCTCATGGTAGGCAGTGACCCGCCCCTAGCAGATTCCTAGTAGACTCCCTAGCAGACACCCCAAGCAGTTCCTTCCAACCAGTTCCCTAGCAGATGCCCTAGCAGATTCTCCAAGCAGTTCCAGTCCTCCCGCCATACAGTGACGTTTTTATGGTTTCACACCCTGTTGCCAAGGAGCAGCCTGATTTGTCAGTGGAGCACATGCCCAATGCAATCTCCAGGGCTTTCAAATCTGCCCCCAATCTCCAAGGCTCCAAAATCTGCATCTCCATCTCCTCTTCCACCAGGGTGTCCCCAGGGCTCTAAAGTCCTACCAACGAATCTCCTGAGTTCAAAGTTCCCTACTTGACCCCATGGGGCTAAGTGCCAAACTCCCCATATTCCAAATGATTATCCCAAATGATTCTCCCAACGATGTTGAGCCACATATCTTTCTGGTCTCTTACACCACGAAGTGCTAGAAACCTTAGAAGGTGGTTCTCTCAGAGCTCATTGCCCCTCCAGAGCAGGCATGCAAATGTTAGTGTGATTTTGCAGAATGTATGCTTTAGGCATCTGAGTTCCCTGATGGAGGAAATGAGTAACTCGGTTTCACTTCAGTGACAGTTACTCATATCCTGTGAGGAGACGAAAGGGAAGAGGAGGATCCAAGAAGACAGAGAGGATGAGTGGGAGGGAGATGAAATGACAATCAGTGACAAGTGGTTCTCAGCTATTCTGTCCTTTGCTGGCACAATCTAGAGAAAATTGTCATAATTTTGAGAACACAGTGGTAGGACAGTGAGATCATTATAATTTCCTTGGCATCTTCTAAGACGTTATCTTTCAGTAGCACACAGAATAATATGAAAATGTTAAATACAACTTCAAATTTGTGTTCATTGAGAAATGTTGCACGTGTTGGGCATGAGGTGTCTGTCTACCTTATACATGTTTATATGCACAGAGTTAGAGGAGGATATTTCGATATTTAGGGATAGAGCTGAAAAAGATGCTTAGGAGTTAACTCATTACTTCATGATTACTTCAAGTTTCAACCCTGACTTGCTTTTTGCTTTATGGATCAAATCCAGTAATAACTGTGTGTGCTGCTTGGAAAGGACCTTTACTGTGTACAGAAATCATAGAATCATAGAATTGTCAGGGTTGGAAGGGACCACAAGGATCATCCAGTTCCAACCTCCCTGCCATGGGCAGGGACACTTTCCACTACATCAGGTTGCCCAGAGCCACATCCAGCCTGACCTTAAAAACCTTCAGGGATGAGGCTTCCACTACCTTCCTGGGCAACCTGTTCCAGTGTCTCACCACCCTCATGGTGAAGAACTTCTTCCTAACATCTGATCTAAATCTACCCTCCTCTAGCTTGGATCTATTCCCCCCAGTCCTATCACTACCCAACATTCTAAAAAGTCCCTGACCAGCTTTCCTGTAGACCCCCTTCAGATACTGGAAGGCGACAATAAGGTCTCCTTGGAACCTTCTTCTCTCCAGATGGAACAATCCTAACTCTCTCAGCCTGTCCTCATAGGAGAGGTGCTCCAGCCCTCTGATCATCCTCGTGGCCCTTCTCTGGACACCTTCCAGCACATCCAGATCTTTCTTGTAACAGCGGCTCCAGATGTCTCTTGAGAACCTAGAAAGCACTTGACCAGGGAGAGTCACACTTATCTATTTCCTGTTCAGGTACAGAAATACTAGATTATGGAAATGGCCAATGGTCTTATCTGAGTGGTGGCAACACCACAGCATCTTCAAGTGGAGCAAGGAACTAGCTACATTTCTGAGTGCTGTTCCTCTGGCTTTCTCTGCCCCTCCAGCACAGTAATGAAGGTGTTCAGTCAATGCTGAAGGAAAGTTGGGTGCATTAAATGTAGGCTTGCATCTACTCTTACGTGGCATGGGACAAAAATATGGAGCTGGCAACAACTGATACCAGCTGACACTAGCATTCTATAAAGAAGACTATAGCCTGGATTTAATTGATTTAGTCCTTGCCTGGGTCCTTAATTTCTCCAGCAAGTCTGGGGGCAGACAGGGAGCATGATGAGAAGGCTGATCCATTGGTTCCCAGCAGAGGCAGTTCAGAGCAAACATAACTTGGAGCAAATGGTATTGCACTAACCCATCAGGTTGTGCTGATACATAGGACCATAAGGAAGGTTGAGTCTAATGCACTGTACTTAAAATGCTTCCTGAAAGGTTTTGGAAACCTTCTGTGTTGTTAAGAAGTGAGTTCAAAATAGGTCAAGGCAGGCTTGGTTTTATATTGTGAAAAATCCAGCAGTACTTTACAAAGTTCAGCAAACTCCTTGCCTGCCATTTAAGGAGACCTGGAAAATACTGTGCTTAAAATCTCAGTGGGGGGAAAAGCTTCACACGCATGTTTTAAAGCAGTTTTAAATCACTGTTACCCCATAACCCACTGTGCAGACAGCATATATCCTGTCTGAGCGGGAACTATGAACTCACATCAACTTGGACCTTCACAAGCAAAAATAAGTACTTATGGGGGGTGGGGGGGAAGGAGGGAAGGTGGTTTGGTGGGGAGGAAGAGGAAAGGTGTGGGAAGAGTGATGAAGATCAAAACTATTTTCTTTCTCCATATCCCTTAGGCATAGAATCTCCTTCCCCAAACCTTCTCAATAGGGTGATAAAGCCCATGGCTAACGTGTTTCTGATCTCCTCTAGAAGCTCCTGATTACAGATTCTCTTTCATCAGACAGCAGCTCATATTTTTTTCTGGAGAAAGGTGTGCTTATGCAGCAGCATGAAGAGGCTTTGAGCAGCAGAGCCATCTGTGAGGGCAGTAGGATGGGAGGACAAAGGCCAGAGAGCCTTTGAAGGAGGTGACGAGGGTGAGGGTGTCACTAGAGATTGGCAGACACAGACAGCACCAGTCAGACACCCACAAACTGGTAGAAATACATTGAGGCCAAGCAAATACGGATTGTAGAGAAAAGCTTTGCAGAGTAGCTGCAGGAAAGGTCAGGTCGAGTGGGATCATTTATGGATCTCTCTGCCAAGAGCTCAAGGTGGTGAATCCAGCTGCATTAGTCTAAACTCACTTTAAAGGTAGAAAGGATGATGGCTTGCTAAGACAAGGTACAGAAAGAGTAGGTTTACAAGCAATTGTGTGACATCTGCAGTATTTTATTATATATGCCATTTACAGGTGAGTTCTTCACCTCCCTTTATCTGACATCTGACACTCAGAGTAATTTTGCTGTAATTACATACCGTGGTTTAGAATAATAAATTTCTTTTTCAGAATAGTGGGAGATCATTTTGAAATATTTGAACCTGTATTTCTCATGAGCCTGTAAATAGCCTTAATCATCCAAATATAGCCCCAGGAGGTGTTGGACAAGCACATAATTCCCTGACCAGAAGTAGAGGGTACCAGATTCTCCTCCATATAGACACCCACCCTGGTTCTTAGGTGGCATGCAGTAAGCCTTAGGAGGAGAGAAGTTTTTAAAGGGTGATATGGTGACCCTAGTACTCAATAACAAAACACTGCACACAATGTTGTCACTTTTTTTTCTTTTATTTTTTTTCTATTATCTGCCCTTCATTTATTTTAATCAGCTGCCAAATCTAGCTAGCTGTTTCTAGTGGCTTCCTGATTAAACTCTGTTACATATTTAGGTCAAGCCAGCCTACCATTGAGAAAGACAAGAAGAACTGTATCTTATTGGAATGTCTGTGCCTGTGGAGTGAATCTGAGAACTCCCTGAAGCTTTTCAAATGTTATTATTCATCTCCCTCCTCAGCACCTGAAGCAGTTCTTAACATTGCTATGCCAATGTAGGTATCTACAAGCCTTTGCATAAGTAAACATATCAGCCTTGGGAAGGGTGTATATCTGCAAAACCTGAGCAACTGCCTCTCCAAAAAGACATTAATGAAAATGTTGTGATTAGTGAGGAATATCTGGTCAGCTTCACTGTAAACACAGACTGAACTATTCAACTTTCTTACTAAAGGCAAACTTGTGGACAGTTCTTGCGGGATGACATTTTCCTTGGCTGACATCTTTCTGCAATAATTTCTTGAAAATACTGTGATGAAACATGCAATGAGACAAGTATTTGGGCCTTTCCAGACACCTGTGAGTCAGCTAGACTGCTTTTTCTTCCTTCAGAGACAGTTACTGAGCCAGTTTTCTGAAAGCTGTAACAGTGACAGAGGCACTAATACAAAGAGCACTTAAAGCATGGTGTTGACAATATCCTGGTTCTCTCAGCCTTCCAATCACCCAGGCTGTTCCTATTTAATAAGGTTTATTTATTGTATATATGAATAATTTGCAATAATAAGGCATGCAACTTTAAAAACCCCAATTAAATGGTTTCACTAGTTTTGGAATGTTATTGTGCCACCTGCAAGCTGGCAGCACCTCACTAACAGCATCAGACAGGAAACTCTTTAAAATCACAGGTTTCATGCTGTAATCGAATGTCCAAAGTAACACTGCTGCTTTGACATCCTTAAGCATCTATCCTCAGTGGCAAAGGGACTCACCTGCCTCATTAAACTTCTGTTGGATTAGAGTAGTGCTTCCCTGGGTCCTTTTATCCTGTCACACTGCAGGGACAGCTGGTGGGTGGTGGACACTGTCTGCCCGGGGGACTTGGCCGATACGTTGCTAGACTGACTTGTGCCATCCTTCATTGTGACATATCCATTTGCTAACCTCCCTGATAACAAAGGCCAGTTCATACAATCACAGAATCATAGAATGCACTGGGTTGAAAGGGACTTCTAGAGATCATCTAGTCCAAACCCTGCTGCATTAAGCAGGGACATCCCCAGCTGGATCAGGTTGCTCAGAGCCCCATCAAACGTAACCTTGAATGCCTTCAGGTATGGGGCCTCCACCACCTCCCTCAGGAACCTGTTTCAGTGTTAAACCACCCTCACAGTCAAGAACTTCTTCCTAATGTCCAACCCAAATCTATCCTTCTCTAGTTTAAAACCATTGCTCCCAGTCTTAGTGCTACAAGACCTTGTAAACAGTTCCTCCCCAGCTTTCTTGTAGACCCCCTTCAGGTACTGGAAGGCTGCTATAAGGTCTCCCCAGAACCTTCTCTTCTCCAGTCTGAACAGCCCCAGCTCTCTCAGCCTGTCTTCACAGGAGAGGTACTCTAGTCCTGTGATCATTTTTTTGGCACTTCTCTGGCCCCTCCCCATCCACTCCACATCTGTCCTGTGTTGAGGGCCCCAGAGCTGGACACAGTACCCCAGATGAGGTCTCACCAGAGCAGAGTGGCAGTTCTGTCCAAAGTTGACATCATTTCATCTTGTGGCTGGCATGAAAAGAAGTAGTAACATGCTTCATTGGGTAGATCTACTTAAAGCCCCTGTAATGAAGGACATAAGGGAAATCTCTTTCTACAAACTACTTCAAAAACTGTATCAACTTACAAATTATGAAAATAAAGTAATACCGCAGCATGCCTTTTTTCTACAGGTAAACAATATACATCTGTCAAATACAAACTCAGTATCTGTATAGGACCTATGATATTTATTTCATCATTGCCTGTCCAGTTACTTAATATTTATTTACATTCATTTCTTGCCAGAGAATCATGAGATCCAGTTGACAGGACAGTCTCTTGTACGAAAACCTCATTTCAGAGAAAAAGCAAGTGAAAGGATGGCAAAGTAAATAGCAGACAGAGGGAGTCACAGCTATACTTGGCTGTTTCATCTGAGCTATGGAGAACAATCCTCTGTCCCTTTATTCCAGAATGAATGTGTTTCCTGTTGAAAGACACTAACCAGATATTTCACTTGTTGGGACACACAATTCAGCTAAATGGGTAATTCAAGTGTTTGATTATCAGTAAGGGACTACTACATCCCCATTATCTTGCTGCCACACTACTCTTTTGCTGTCATCTCCATCCCACACAGCAATCCTTTCCTTGTCCCTGTCTAGCCCCAAAGTTTCCTATGTATTATATTAAATCCATTTTAAATGAGAGGATTTGAGATTTGAACTTTGGCTACTTACCTTACAGTACAAAGCCCTTACTTTAGGGCTACAGATTGTTCTGGAGTGGTGAAGCTTTGCATCCCTTTTCTTGATGGTGCACTTTTACTCAGTGTATTCATTTGTTCAAGGACTGGAAGCTATGTATTTCCTTCTCCCTTGGGATATATTGACTCATACTAGAGTATAAACTGGATCTATATGTTCTCAATCTGTCTTTCTGGATTGATGACAATTTATGTGCTTCCAGGTGATGTAGAACATTTTTGAGAGAAAAACTTAGCTCAAGAATGTTTTACATAGTAGTATCCCCTAAAAACTAAAAGCAAGGGTGACTACAGTTTAAATACAGTCTGTACTGTAGTCTTTTTTCACTCCAAAATGCTGTACTTCTAGACTAAAAGACCTGTAGATGTGCTCTCAAAGGACTGACCTGAAGATTATGAAAGAAAGGAATCCAGCCCCTTGGGACAACCTAGCATGGTCACAACCACGTGTCTCCTTGCAATCAGTTTTGACACCCTTCTCTCCTCAGTGTAGGTATATGGAGGGTTAGAAATAGTAAGAAATTTCTTAGGTTAAGTGCTTGGACAATCCTAAGAAATAATCCACTTCCTCACCATAAGAAGTAAGAAATATGTCATGACCTGGTATCTTGAGCCAACCCTGGGCAGTAGGGGAGGTCGCTTTATACACACATACCTAGTCCCACTGAAATAAAGGATCTGCTTCACAGAATCACAGAATGGTGGAGGTTGGAAGGAACCTCTGGGAATTATCTAGTTCAACCTCTCTGCTAAAGCAGGTTCATCTGGAGCTGGTTGCACAGGAATGCGTCCAGGCGGGTTTTGAAAATCTCCAGAGAAGGAGACTCCACAATCTGTCTGGGCAGCCTGTTCCAGTGCTCTTGTCATCACCTTCAAAGGAAAGTTTTTCCTTATGTTAAGGTGAAATTGCCTGCATTCCAGTTTGTGCCTGTTGTCCTTTGTTCTGTCACTGGACACCACTGAAAAGAGTCTGACTCCATCCTCTTGGTATCCATCCTTTAGATTAGTACTGATGAGATTCCCTCTTAGTCTTCTCTTTTCCAGGCCAAACAGGCCCAGTGTCTCAGTCTTTCCTCGTAAGAGAGACGTTCCAGTCCCCCAGTTACCTTTGTAGCCTCTGTTGGACTCTCTCCAGTACTTCACTCTCTCTCGTGAACCGGACACAGTATTCCAGATGTCACCTCACGAGAACAGAATAGAGGGGGAGGAGAATCTCCCTTGACCTGCTGGCCACACTCTCCTCAATAAACCTGAGGAGAACATTGGCCTTTGTAGCTGCAAGAGCACACTGTTGATTCATGGTGAACTCATCCACCAGCACTCCTAGGTCATTCTCCACAGAGCTGCTGTCCAGCAGGTCAACTCCTAACCTGTACTGGTGCAGGTGGCTATTCCTTCCCAGGTGCAGGACTCTACACTTGCCCTTGTTCAATCTCAAGAGCTTCCCCTCTGCCCAACTCTGCAGCCTGTCCAGATCTCACTGTACGGCAGCACAGCCTGACGGTGCGTCAGCCACCCCTCCCAGTTGTGTATCATCACAGAATCACAGAATGGTAAGGGTTGGAAGGGGCCTCCAGAGAGCCTCTCCTTCAAATGCCATTGGACAACAGCTGGACAATTCTGCTGGCTTTTTTACAGCAGAAGTTGGATAAATCATTACTGCTCCGTCACCATGCAAGAGAAAGCTTATTGCAATTTTTACAACACCATCAAGTGAAAACCTCCATTGCCAAAGCTCCTATCAGTCCCAGGTTCATTAAACACATACAGTGCTCACTGGCACACGCAAAGAGGTTTATCTGACTGCAGAATTTCAAAACTGCCCAATTTTCCAAGTTAATACTTGCTTATGTTGAGTGTTTGTGCATGTGAGCATTCAAAATAAAATGGCAGGCCATCTGTTAACAGAAGAGCCGTTGTTCTGTTCAGTGCAAGAGCTCTTTTTCTGCTTAATGCAAGAGCCCTTGTTCTGTTCAGTGCAAGAGCCCTCTTCTTTTTGAGCTCTCAGCTTCAAAACTGTTGTCTTTTTCATGAATATGGCTTCTCTCCCTGGGATCATACCTTGGGAAACAATTAACATTTTTCTTTAGCATTTGTGGAAAGTTAACCTATAGCAAATTGCTTTTCCACAGCCAGAGAATGAAGTATAGAATAGAATCATAAAATCATTTTGATTGTAAAAGACCTTTAAAATCATCCAGTTCAACAACTATACTCTAACTTTACCAAGTCTGGTGCTAAACCATGTCCTTCAGCACCACATCTCTGCTTCTTTCATATGCCTTCAGGGATGGATGGGGAAGATATGTACGTTGCAAAAAGTTTGTTAGCAATGACAATACATTGCTTGCCTCCATTCCCACCTGACACATGAGGCTCAGACTGCTGAGAGGGCAGCCTTGCTTCTTGGCTCAGACTGCACCAACAAACCACTGTGCCGAGCAGCAAAGCACCTGGGTGGATGGAAAGAGAATTGTGGAATTGCTTCATTTGGAAAACACCTTTAAGTTCATTGAGTCCAACCACTATCTAACTCTACCAAATTTGGTGCTAAAACATGTGTCTCACCACCCCATCTATGCCTCTTTTAAAGGCCTCCAATGATGGATAAAGATTCAACCACCTCCCTGGGGAGTCTATTCCAGTGTTTGAGAACCCTTTCAGTGAAGAAGTTTCTTCTAATATCCAGTGTAAACTGTGCAGCCAAACTGCACCATCCCCACTCTGCTACAAATTTCCACTTCACAACATTAATTCATTTAGACCTTCATCGAAGCATATAAGGCTAATGAGGCTAAATCCAGGAACCTGGTAATATTTATAGTATGTAAATACCAAGTTAAGATAGTCAGGGGAAGATCTGTTGGTACTGTCATGTTACCTGAGTGTTAGCTATAAACAGAAATTCGGAAGAAGCATGGTGATGATCTAAACAGTTTTACAATAGACAGCGCTTTTGTGCTCAGAGCAGCTGAACGTGCTGGTTAAGTACAGCAGCAGCAAGAATACAAAATTCTTGGTCTGCTTGTTCAGCTACCATTAACAAGCAAGTCTTCCTAGGATGCTTTCCAAGAAACAAAAGCAAACGTAAAATCTGCATGAAAGCATACACAAACAGCGTGGAATGATTGTGAAAAGCAGAAAAAATACTTCCTGAAGATCATTTCCACCGTGGATGCTGCTCATGGCATGCACACAAAACAGGATGGCTGACATAAGCGAAGCATGATATGGACATGCTGGAACATATCCAGAGAAGGGCCACCAGGATGATCAGAGGGCTGGAGCACCTCTCCTATGAGGACAGACTGAGACGAGTTGGAGCTGTTCAGTCTGGAGAAGAGAAGGCTCTGAGGTGACCTTCTTGTGGCCTTCCAGTATCTGAAGGGGGCCTACAAGAAAGCTGGGGAGGGACTTTTTAGGATATCAGGAAGTGACAGGACTAGGGGGAATGGAATAAAGCTGGAAGTGGGGAGATTCAGGCTGGACTTGAGGAAGAAGTTCTTCACCATGAGAGTGGTGAGAGCCTGGAAGGGTTGTCCAGGGAGGTGGTTGAGGCCCCATCCCTGGAGGTGTTTAAGGGTTGTCCCTGCCCATGGCAGGGGGGTTGGAACTAGATGATCCTTGTGGTCCGTTCCAACCCTGACTGATTCTATGATTCTATGAAAAAACCCCACCTCATTTGCAAACTTTGCTTTGTGTGCCCTTTGTTTCTAGAACATAGTCCTATGGGTTAGAGGTAAAAAGGGCCTGTCAGTCAATCAACAATTAGTTCTTAAGTCAATAAAAGTAATTTAAACTTCCTTCCATAGATCTGAAAGAAAAAGTAGAATAAAACTTTTGTACTAGTCTCAGGTTTGGTGCCTGAAAATAGGGCTTTCATTATTTCTTACATAAGACTGCATAACATGCTCTATAAAGCAAAGCTAAAATTTCTTTCTTTAAAGGAGTGTGGCTTTGTCTAACAGCAAGTCAGCATCATCTGACAGATTAATTTTCTCTAAGTGTAGGATGTGGATTTTGCATATCAGGCTCTCCATGGGCACCTGTTGGAAACTTGGTTCACTACAGCATGGAATTTCACACCACACATAAGGTCAACTTGATGGGCTTCCAGTGTAGAGATCTGTATCACGAAATTCTCATCAATAAGAATGAGGCTGATACCAGATACTTCAAGTTTTCTTGTCCTTCAGATGTGCCTTTCTAGAAACGGGACATTGACATTCCTTAATATTTTCTTGGTTCTTTCTGAAACAGCTAACATGCCTAGTATCCATAGTACCATTCAGGCCAGGAGGGACCTCAGGTGTCCAACTCAACCTCCTGTGCAAAACTGGGTCAGCTGTGAGGTCAGATGAAGTTGCTCAGAGTTTTATCAAGCCTTGAGAAACCTCTGGGATTTCCAACATCTCTGAGGACTATGTTCCAAAACTTAATTGTCCTAATGTTGAAAAGCCTTTTCCTTGTGACCAGTATGGACCTCTGTTGTTTCAATTTGTGTCTACCATCTGTCATTCTTCTGCCTTGCACCACCATGAAGAGGCTGGTCCTGTCTTGTCCATAACTTTCCTGTAAGTATGAGCAGGTTACATCTCCAAAAGCCGTCTCTTCTACCAGCCTAGCTTGCTCAGCCTCTTCTCAGGGAAGAGGTGCTCCAGTTTATGCCCTTGTGGTAGCATCTGCTGAACTTGTAGTTTATCCACATCATTCCAATATCGGAGGGGCCCAATAGATGCAGTCTACTAAGTGTAGAGCAGAGACAAGTAATCACTTTCCTCGATCTGCTGGCTGCACTCCCACTGATGCAACCCAGAATGCTGTTGGCCAGATTTTATTGCCAGGGCCAGCTGCTGGCTCACGTTCTGCTTGCTGTCTGCCAAGACTCCTAGATCCTTTTGAGCATTGCTGCTCCCCAGCCAGGCAGTCTCTGGCCTTTATGTTGCAAAGTCCCAAAGTCTTTCAGTATCAGTTCTGCAGGGATGGCCAAGACCCTGCTCATGCTACACACAAAGCTTAAGTTTCCAGCTCTCCAAAGACCATCTGCATTAAGAAGCCAGGATTAACTCCACAGAGACAGGAAGCTGAAATCATTGTCAATGCACTTTTTCATCATCTTTAAAAACCATCATCTTTAAAAACAAGTGTAGCTGCATTCTTGTATCTGAAAATAAGACCAGCTGCTGCGAGGTGTTCTTTTCCTCCAAGCCTGGTTGTTTGTAGTAAAGAACATCAGGCTTTGATCAGTTGCTTGTATTTACTAAACTGATTCCAACATCTTTGACAGTGGGCTGTATGTGTTCCCAGCATGAGAAGCTCCTGCTCATTTGAAGTGGTTGAGAATGTTTTTCAATGGATTATGCTCTGTGCTTTCTACAAAGCACAATTTGTAACAGAGCAGCACTCCCTGTCTACCATAACATGCAGAACTGCTTTATATCTTGCTCAATCCCTTTCCTCCCATGATGCTTTATCTCCATTTATTCTTCTGTTTCAACCAAAGTTTCCTTTTACTGCTCTCTCATGTGTGGCTTGATATGCTTGTTAGCAGCTGTTTTATCAGATTGCTTACCCCAACACTGAAAGTTTGGAGGCAGTCAAGACTCCTCAAAGAAGATAAAACACCTTTTTCCAGAGGCATTTGCTTCCCCTTTCCCTATTTTTTTTTTTTTTACTGAAAGTGGAGTGCTAAATGGTACAGACCCAGTAATCCTGCATGCCCTACAAATCTTGCGTGAATAGCCCCCTAATGAGATCACTACCATTACACAATGGTTTGCAAACAAAGATTTTTAAACCTCAACAGCAGGGGTGGGACAAATCAGCATATCTAAGAGGAGAAAGGAACTACCATGTCCAAACCCCAATCTGATGCTTTGTACATTAGATAGCTGTAGCAAATCAGTGTTTTTCCTTTGAGTCAGAGCACCTCATAGAGGAGCTGCAGACTGTAAAAGAACAGGTAAAGCCTTACAACTGCTAGTCCAGCAAAACAAAATACAAGAACTAGAGGGGCTGTGCATCTTGCAGTACTACTCACTCACCAAAACACTACATAAGGTCTCAAGAAAAATGAGCAATTTTGGCTCTCTTGCTTATTGTATCACTTGGTTTTAACTGCACCCCAAACTACATCTCTGTTAAACTTGGCAACACTCACTACACTAGACACGGGTAAGGCATTGATTCTCCCTGGTTAAGCGAGGAAGTTATAAGAACTCTATTGCTACTGAAGATGAATACCACCTGAGTCCAACCATCCTCAAACTCTACCAAGTCTGGTCCAAAACCATGTCCTTCACACCACATCTCTGCCTCTATTTTAGACACCTCCAGGGACAGGGATTCAACCACCTTCTTGGAAACCCTATTCCAGTCTTTGAGAACCCTTTCAGGGAAAATGTTTCTTCTAGTATCCAATCTAAACCTCCCTTAGTGCACCAAGGCCTTTTCCTCTCATCCTGTTGTTACTAGGGAGAAAACACCAACACCCACCTCACTACCACTTCCTTTTGAGGAGTTGTAGAGAGCAAGATCTCCAATCAGCCTCCTTTTTACCATACTCTCAAGTTCATATGGAATTCTGCACTGGGTTCTTGGCTCCCCAGTTCAAGGACAAGAAACTAGTAGAGAAAGTCCAGTGGAGAGCTACTAAGATGCTGAGTGGGACTGGAAAAATCTATTTTATGAGGAAAGGCTGAGAGAGTTGGGGTGGTTTAGCCTGGAGGAGACTGAGGGGGGATCTCATTAATGCTTACAAATACCTAAACGGTGAGTGTCAGGAAGAGAAGCCAGGCTCTTCTCAGTGGAGTCCAGCAACAATGGGCAATGGACACAAACTGGAACACAGAGTTCCATATAAGCCTGAAGAAAAAGAAATCTTCCCTTTGAGAGTGGCAGAGCACTGGAACAGACTGTGCAGAGAAGTTGTGGAGTCTCTATCTCTGGAGGCATTCCAAATCCACCTGGATTTACTCCAGTGACCCTGCTGTAGCAGGGGGTTTAATTAGATGATCTTCAGAGGCCCCTTCCAAACCCTACCATTCTGTGATTAATATTTTCCTTCTGAATTCCCTTTAGGGACTACAGTTTGTATAATCAAGGCAACAAACCAGACTGAACTCAGACATAGTTATGAACAGAAAACTCAGAAATTAGTATTTTAAGTCAATGCAGCATACATAAATACATGTAGTTCTAGACCAGTACCACCAATTCTACAACAGAAGTGTTCCTCACACAAAACCTGCAGTTTGAGGTTTGCTAAAAGATGTTAACAGCAACCAGAGCACTCGAGAGCCCCACAGGAGCCAGGCTGGACTCAGAGCTGTGTGTCCCCCCATACCAAGTGGCAGTTGGGCTTTGTGGGGCTGCTCTGCCACCTGGTGCTATGAATCTGGCAGGGGCTGGCTGTGAGAGCCACTTCGTGTCTTCAGTTGCGACTGGGCGATGTCTGCCAGGGCACTCTGGATCTTCTCCAGCAGCATATCCCCACGATAAACTACCTCTTCCAGGCGGGCAGCTGCTTCATGATTTTCTTCTTCCAATCGATGCAGGCTAGCAGCCTGTAAAATAAAAGGGAGAAAGGTAAGGATCTTCAAATGGAATACAAAATTGACCTAGCTGCTAGAGGATGGTGATAAAACAGGGAGCGCTCCCTAGAAAAGAGAAAGATTCTCTTTAGCCTCAGAATTAGAAACATCTTGTTATGAGTTGTAGCCTAAAACAGCACACAACCACATGGAGAAAACAAAGGGTTCTCAAAGACTGGAACAGGCTGCCCAGGTTGGTGGTTGAATCCCCATACCTGTATATGCGTTAAAAATGCAAAGATGTGGTGCTGAGGGACATGGTTTAGCACCCGAGTGAAGACTTCTGCTTAATTTACTGTAATTTTAAAGATGACACCCTTCACTATGCTAATGAGGAAAATCAAGTACATGCTTAACATATCCGACTACGTTACTCAACTTTCCTTCCAAACCATACTAAACATCACCTAGAAGGCAGGGATAATCAAGGCTGGGGCATAAAACCCACAAGAGGGACATCTCTGGGATGCTGCCTGTGGCACTGTGGAGCGTGCACGCCGCTAGCACTGGTACCAAGGTCAGCAAGCCGGGTGGGGGTGCAGCATCAGCCAGCATCACCACCAGCTGCAGCAGCAGCTGAGACTGGATAGGACAGAGAGAAGGATGGTCAATGGGCTATCATCCTTTTTCTCCACTCCAAGATAGGGACACCTTTCTTGGTGAGAACTGCACCTTCAACATATGGCTTAACTTTTGTTACATTTCTATTAGGGCTATTGCATCTCTGACTTTGTCAAGTGTTACCTGAGATCATCTTGCAGTTAGTGCATTTATCACTAGCAATGCTGAATCTGTTCTGTCACTTTGAACAATTAAATTATTTGATTAACTTTCTGAGCTATGTTAGAATAAGTCCTTACTGACCTCCAAAAAGTGGAGGCAAATGTTTATTCTGCCAAATAGTTCCAGCAAGAGTCCTGGGCTCTGAGACAGGCTTTTACCCCTGATGGACACAACTCCATGATTTTATAAAATAGAGAGGTTAGCTTCTTTCATATTAAGGCTTACTGAAAGATGCTTAGCAAGCACTGTAACTTAAACTTCTCTATTAAATCACGTATTTCAGATAAAACTGTACTAATTAACCTTCCCCCTCCCCCCCCCGAAATATTTTGTTACAAACTGCTTTTAAGTTACACAAAATGAAACATTTTGTGAAATGCAACATTCTAACATTCCAAATTTAAAAGCACCCAAAGTTGTTTTAAGTGGATAACAGAAAAGGCAAAAGAAAATAGTTTCATATTGGTATTTTTCTAAAGCAGTTTTACAGGTCCTTAAGAAATCATTCTTAACCTAACTGGCAAATTCTATCAACATAATTCACCTCCTGTTCTGCAACACTGAAGGCTTTAAGGACCTTGGAGGAATGGCTAGAGAAAGAAGAAGATAAAACTTAAGTGCGAAATTTAGAATCCAGCTCAGCTGTTATATAGTTAACTGCAGGTAAGCCACAGATTGGAGCAGAATATGCACGGCCAATTTCACTGCAAGAGAACTCAAAAAGGACAAGCAAATTGTGTTGGGCATTAGTTCCTTTTATTGTTTAAAACAATCCTGAGATTTGAAACAAATACCAAGACAACCTTAGTATAAAAAGAAAAAAAAAAACCAACCAAAAAACCCAACCCAAACCAAAACCCCACAAAACAACCAAATCCAAACAAAACAAAACCCAAAATGCAACAACAAAAAAGCAAAGGACCTCCCAAAAAAACAAACCACACCCCAAAAAAAACCCTCAAACCACAAACCCAAAACATAGATTGGCTTAAGTACATCTCTATTAGCCAACAAAACCTATACTGCCTATTTTAGAGCGTTTCTAGCACCTTCAAACATTTTTTTTAAAGAATGTCAGAATATTTATCTTCAATATTGCACCAAATTAAACGACAGAAAATAAAAATCAAGATTAGTAATGGAATTCAAGCTCAAAACTACATCAAATGAAAAAGGTCTGAAATTCTTGTGAAACAAAACTCTGCGTTAACAGACCAAGCAACCGAGCATCACCTCCAAGAAAAACATGTTCCTACTGGATAAATAACTATCTGGAGCAGTCTGCTTTCCCTGCATCAGCTGGCATTGTGATCAGGCCCTGCTCAGTCACAAAATAAGCCTGCAGCTTGTCTGAAGAAAAAAAAAAACAAAAAAGAGCTGTCCAGCTATTAAATACATAGTGACATAAAAAAATGCTGATGTTAACAGGCCCCATTACTATGCTCAGCAATTATTGCTACTAACAACGTCTCCAAATTTCACAGAATCACAGAATGTTAGTGGTTGGAAGGGACCTCGAAACATCATTCAGTCCAGCCCCTCTGCCAGAGGAGGATCACCTAGAGCAGATCACACAGGAACACATCCAGGTGGGTTTTGAATATCTCTAGAGAAGGAGGCTCCACAACCCACCCTGGGCAGGCTGTTCCAGTGTTCCATCACTCTCAAAGTGAAAATTTTTTTCCTCATGTTAACGTGGAACTTCCAATGCCTCAACTTCCACTCACTGCCCCTTGTCCTGTCATTTGGCATCACTAAGAGCCTGACTCTATCCTCATGGCGCTCACCCTTTACATATTATTAATATAGTACATTAATGTTTATAATCTGAACAACTGTGGAAAATAACAGGGACAGCAGTTCCCAGTAAGCTAAGTTTAAAATAGTCTCACTGTGTATAATCTTATTTAGAACTAGATGCAAGGTCAACATTTCCAAGGCTCATGAAAAAAAGTCAGGCTTATATTAATTTTTCAAGATTACATGGCCAAGAGAGTAAAAACAAGTGCTTTCAAAAAAGGAGATGTTTGCCTTATGTTTTGACCTTTCAATTAAGAAAACTCTTACCTGCAAAGCTGCTGTGGATTCTTCACTAGGCAGGGAATCGATCAGAACATCGATATCTTTTGCAGTTCGGGCAATCAGTGCTGCAAACAGCTGGGCATACTCTTTAAAAAAAGGAAAGTCAGGCTACATCATGAGAAATCAGCATGATTCTTCACATACAGCACAGAAAATTCAACATACTTGAAGCATGCAGGTATTAAAAATTCTGTGTGAAGAAACCAACAGCTGATAGGAACTCAACCATATCAGAAAATGAAAGTAGTTTGATTCCATTTTACCAAGACTTAACACAAGAGTCCTAGTCACTGCATGAAGTATTGGTAAGTAACTAGAAAATTCATTTAACTTTTCGATCCTTGCCTTGAAATCTACCACTATAGTAAAAAAGAGAACACTACAATGTAAAGATAACTCAAACAGATGGATTATTTAAATCATGAAAAGTAACAGATCATAATTTTTTAATTAAATTAACTCCTATTCAGCCACAGGAAAAAAAAATTGCAATTGCCCCTGAGAAATCATAAAGGATTGGAAGTATTGGGAATAGTGTGACAAGCAGGATGAGGAAAGAGATTGTCCCTATGGACTTGCAACTGTCGAGGCCACACACTGAGTACTGGGTTCAGCTTTAGGACCCTCACTACAAGACACTGAGGTGGTGGAGGAGCAGATCCAGAGAAATGCAACTAAGCTGGTGTGGAGTCTGGAGAACAGACTCTACTGTCTGTAGGTCTGCTGAGGGAACGGCAGTTGTTTAGTGTGGAGAAAAAAAGGCTGAAGGGAGACTTTCTTGCACTCCACAGCTACCTGAAAGGAGGTTGGAGCTAGGTGGATGTTGGTCTCTCCTCCTTAGTAACAAACGATAGGATGAGATAAAATGGCCTCAAATTGTACCAGAGGAGGTTCAGATTGGATATTTAAAAAAAAAAAAAAAAAATCCCTGAATGGGTTCTCAAAGACTGGAATGAGGTCACCATGGTGGTGGTTAAATCCCCATCCCTGGAAACATTTAAGAGAGGCAGAGATGTGGTACTGAGGGACCTGCTTTAGGACCAGACTTGGTAGAGTTAGACAGTAATTGGACTGATCTTTTCCAACCAAAACCATTCCATGATTCCATAATGCTGCAGAGTACCAACTTTGTATTATAAAAGTGTACTATGTCAGAACATGTTCACATCGTTTTAGGAAATGCAGAAAGATAAACTTGCCTTCCGTTGGATTTGCAGGCTGATCTTTGTTTATTGCTGTCTGAATGTTGCTGAAAGAGGCTGGGGGGCCACACTGTTGCAACACTCCAATGGCGTTACAGAACTGATCTGCGAGCTGCAAAAGTGGAGGCCGTTAGTTTATTCCCCCATCAAATCCCACGCAGCAGCTCACCTCCAACCCGGCGTGTAGGTGCGAGTACATCTCCGCACCTCTTGTTGGGGGTCTGCCAGTACTGGGAGAAGCGAGTAGAAGCCCGCGAGGACGGGAAAAGGGATCGCACACCATTACACACAGAACGGCCAACACCGGGCCTGGGCGTGGCGGCAGAAGCCGCGGGGCAGAAAAGGACGTAACACAGCACCAGGCAGCGTTCCCCGCCAGTAAGACAAACGACGGGATTTTGAGAAAGAGAAAAGGGCAAAGCCCACCTCACCGAGTTCACGGCATCCTGCAGCTGCGTTAAACGATCCGCCATGATGCCACCGCCCACCTGACCGAGCCCGCAGCCAATAGGGCGCCTGGATATTGGAGTGTCGGGGGCATGGTGAGGGCTTCTTCCCGGTGTGGTGAAGGTGGGCCTGGCGCGCTCCCTGCTGGCTCGGCGGAGGCCCGGTGCCACCTTCGGTCAGGCGGTGGGGCCGGAGTGGCTGCAGAGAGGACTCCGCTGTTTCAAAGCGCCAGGAATCCGCTGACAAATTTTGCTCTCTTGCCTGGGATTGACAGCTGTCGAACGGCTTCGCTGGGGTCAGGCAGGCCCTGGTTTGAGTAACGTGGTGCTGTGGCAGAGGCGAGCTTGGCCCACGGAGTGCTATGGGCTGTGCCAGAGGGGAGACTGTGACTGAGGAGGGAACGGCATTGCCAGGGGGTTCCTCTGGAGGAATTGGGATTTCACGCTATTAACTCTCAGAAACATCTATCCATGCTCATAGAAACGTTTAGGTTGAAAAAGACCTTCGAGATCATTGAGTCCAGCTGTAAACCTGACACAGCGAAGTACACCACTAAATCATACCCCATTGTTGTTAAATACCTCCGGGGATGCTGACTCCACCATTTCCCTGGGCAGCCTGTTACAAATGGAGCAGGGTGAAAACCTCCTGTTTCCTCGGTTAGCGGCAAAAGAAGGTCGGTGTGCCATGGATTGTGCAGCTTTTGCAGTAAAACAGTCACTCTGACACTGGATGAAGGCAGGATCACTGCTGGGATGCTCTACTCCAGCGCCAAGCTGGTCAGACAAGATGGGTGCTGGACTGAGACTGGTGGAGTAAGTGAGGTTCATGGCACGAGACAAGTCTGTGACTGAAAGTCACGGGTGAGGAGTTCACAAAACAAGCGTGACTGAGGTCTCACTAAGACAATTACTACAGTGCCAGACACTAAAGAGATTTATAATAACCCATGGATTTTGACTTACAGGAACCTTGCTGAGCAGAACAAAAATAACTTCAGCAAGCTAGATGGAGAAAGGCTGCCTTCCTAAGCACAGTGGTGGAAAGCAGGGAGAACATACACCCATTTATCTGAAATAGCTAAGAACATGGACCAGCAATCATCCCTGTTTTTTGTAACAGACCGACACCTTCCTTTTGCTTTTTTTTTGTTTTTTTTTGTTTTTTTTTTTAATTCAATTCTTCTAATGCCAGACTCTGCTTCCTTTTGCTTTTTGACTGGAAACTGTATTCAATTCAGTCCTCCTCTCCATCTCGACCCGGAGGGCTTTCCGAAGCTCCATACTCGCCACAGTAACTGCAGCAGAGCTGGTGGACGAGGCTTGGGAAGATAAAAGCTGTTTCAGGGAGGGTTGGAGGTGGTCTCTTCAGGCAGGTGGGTGAGCAGTAGGAGAAATGGCCTCCGAGTGGGCGGATCCTGTGAGGCGGCGCTGCGCGGGTCCTGAGCTGCGTCATAGAGTCTGCTCGGCCGAAGCTCCTCCTAATCGCCTTGGCCAGCTCTCAGCCTCCTCTCCCCTTCCCTCTACAGTGGCATGGGGCTTTCTCCTCGCACCGTGGTACTTTTGGGGCTTCTGGGGATCCTACGCCACGGCGATGCTTCAGGTGAGCGCGGTGACGGGAGCGGGAGGGAGGGAGGAGGAGGAGGACTGTGGGCTGTGGCCGCCATTAAGCGGCCAGAGGGCTGTTGTTGCTGGGTCAGTATCTAGTAGGATGGAGGGGGTGCGGCTTGGGGGGTGCCTGCAAGGGTTTGTAGGGAATAGCCCAGGAGACGTGCTGCTGTTTGGAGGGCTGAGCAATAGTGAAAAGCGAAGTGGAGCTGCAGCTGCTTGTGAAGCTGAAGCGATATAGTGACAGTTCTCTTAATTTTTAGTGTAGACAGGGAGGACCCATTCCTCTTTCGCCTTCCCCCCCTTTATAAAATTTTATTTACAGCTTAATTGTCGTGAATGCCATCGTTTTAACTCTTATATGAGTTTGTTGGCTTAGTTTTTACCATGCTGTTACAGGGCAGGCTGATGAGTTGGTGTAGAGCTGTATTCTTGCAAGGTGGCTTTCATACCTCTGAGTTTATATGAGAAAAGTAACCATATTAATAGCAAGGGTGGGGTTTTTTGTTTTGGTTGTTTGTTTATAGCCACATACAGGTGGTCTTGGGTTTCCAGCACCCTGTGAATTGTATGTTGAAAAATCACTGTCCCTGTAAAATTAAGGAAATGAGTGAAACCTGGAACTTGGAGCTTGGTAAGCATGCTATTATGAGTATAGCTTGTGAAGACTTAACAGTTGCTTACTTTTTTATGGGTACAGTCTTACCTGTTTGAATGAAGAAAAAAACCCAAGCCATTTCCTTTCAGAGATAAGCAAGCACTCCCCTATGTTAGGGCTGATCTAAGCCTCCTCTTCTTAGTTTTCTTTACATTTAAACTTGCCTCGAATTAGGCTTACTTGTCCAAAAGGTGAGATCTACTCTTGGGATACTTTGCAAGGCTGAAGGACAATGTTTGGAATCAATCTCAAGTGTAGAAGACATCCTTTCCTCCCCCCTTCCTTCTTACACCCTTATAATAAAAGATGCTGACAAGCAGTATGTCTTTCAGACTTGATTAAAAATGGGTCTTTTTTTTTTTTTTTTTACAATATATAAAAAAGCAGAATGGATATGGGACTAAGCTAACTGCATTGCCTTGAAGAAGCCAGTTGCAGTATTTCATTGCCAAATTGAGAGTGGAGGGGCAAAGTATTTTCCTCATGAGAAACTAATAAGCTCAATAATTTGTATACCAATGTCTACCTGGTCATTAGGCCCATTAAACAAGCATGCTTGCTTAACGTTTCACTTGCTTAAAATTGTCCTGTGGTTATTAAATCCTGAATACCTGGGTTTGCAGGGATGAGCTCTCCTCCTAGTACTGGAAGATCCTGATTAGTTTTAAAAGTGCTGATGAGTAAGATCTGTGTATGATGAGTGTATATTATCTCTCTAGGGTTCTGATGGGCTGCAGCTCCTCAAATTCAGTATTCCTGCAGAACTGGTTTATGTCATGTCTGTTACCTTCCATGGAGCTTCATCTTCATGAAGCAGGGGTGCAGCTGGACTTGTTTGATACATCTCAACCAGGTTGTTTAGTGTTAGAAAAGCTGAAGCAAATTTGTAGTGTAATTGAGATCAAGCAGTGCTCTTTTCATAAAGGAAGCTTACCTGGATGAACTTGGTTTGTGCTTGCTGATTAGCCTATGCAAAGGAAATGTTTTAACATAAGCAGTTCATACAAAGCTATTTATCTGTCTGAACACGTTGGGCAGCTTGGTGACATCTTAATGAACAGTGCCAGCAATGTGACTGAGGCCTGATCTTGTGTGTTCTGACTTACAGTTGATGTAGATTGGTAAAACCGTAAGCAAGTGAGATGGGTGCTTCTTCCCTGGCTTTTCAAGACTGTAGAAGACCTCGTGACCTCTAACTTGGTGAACAGAATAGACTTCTGTAATGAGAGTGGTGCAGTTGCTGACAAGCTACATTCTGTGGCACTATCTCTTTAAGCTTCAAACTCTGCTGCAAACATGATTCTCAGTATGCATGCATTTAAAGTTTAGAAGCTTTCATAAATCTTCTTGCTGCTTTTAGGGGTGGGCGGTGTCCTTATTTGGGGTTTTACTGGCTTGGGAAGACACACCTTGTAGCAGGACTCTGCTTTGCATCCATCTCTGCATGGCCTTAGAGGTCTGATATAATATGGCTGCTGGGTTTATTCTGTTAAGTAGCTCTATGCTCATGTTTTCACTGCTCAAACTAGTTTTCAGTCTGAGCTTGCATTTCATCTCCATTAAATGCCTTCATGTGACTACTTGTTGACATACTCCCTACACTGGAAGGTTTGGTTTCTCTTACCTCTAAAGCTTGCATAAGGTTATTCTGTATATGCACTGTGAATTCTATCAGCTCAGAGTAGAACTGTACTTTCTCTGACTGTAGAGAACCTCTTTGAGGCAAGCATGATGTTGAACATGGCTCTGTAGGTAAAGACTATTTCTGTGTGGGCAGCAATGGCAATTCTTCCATTGTCTGTCTTAATGGAAATTAGACTGCTAGCTACCATCAAGGACTTTGTATGGTTAACTGTTTATTGGTGGTAGGGAATGATGCTTGACTGTTGAAGCTTGAAACATGGCTTACTTTAAAGCATTAAATGAACAGAGCTTGGCACTGAATCAGCAGAGGGGAAATGGTTCAAGGTGGCTGTTGCTTGCTGTGGAAACTGCATGGCACAGGGCAGGGATTGTAAATGCTGCACCTCAGTGTATAGAGTTGATATCTTTGATGCTTAGATTTAGGAATAAGGATTTTTGATATCCGAAGAGCTGTGAGAGGCTCTGTTATTTTGCTGCCTTTACTGGCTTTACCCTTCACATGAGTACAAAATGGAGTGACAAGAGTGGGCTGTTGTCCACCTCTGTTCAGCAGTTGTTTTACGCTGGGCTGTGCTCCTGTTACAGTGTTGGTACTAGTACACCAAGTAATAACATGCTCAATACTCCATCTTTGCTTTGCTCTAACTAAGTTTCAGCAATGTTGACATCCTTTAAATGTGTTTTCAGTTGATAATGTCTGTAGTAGTGAGAGTTCCTCTTATGTATCAAACCTAATGCTACTCTGACATGCCCCTGACTACTTATCCCTACATGCTGGGGAAGAGAGGATAGCCTGTCATCTTACAGGGTGTTTCTAGGCCTTCACTGTTTGAAGCAAGTGAAGCAATGAAAAAAGCTGAGATGCCTGGATTTTGTTCCTGGCTTTGCTGACTTGTTGGGTCAACTACCTCACTTAACGTTGTGATGTTACCCTTACTGTTTTTGTTGCTGAACCTGCAGTCCTGTTTGGTGTGCTACCTTCAGTGAGATCAAGCTTGCATGAAAGAGTAGTACTGTGTGTTCATGGAGGTTGCAATATCTGTCCTTCAAAGCATCTTGACAACAGTGGACTCTGCACAGCTGAGGTAGTCTAATGCCTCTCTGAGAACTTGTGATAGCAATAGGCCTGATGAATTTTGAGTTGGTTAACTTGCTCTCTGTGTACCCTTTCTGCCTCTGAGCTCTGCCAGTGACTCGTTCATATGATAGAAAAAGAGAAGGCTGTGGCCATGTAGCAATTGTTTTTCCAGCAAACTTCTTAGAAGGTTCCACTCTGCAGTACTTGTGAGCTCTCAGTCATCTATGAACAAGCTGAAAAATACTTGTCTGATAAATGTGGTAATTCTTGATCTTCTGTCCAGACTTGGGTTTAAAATGTATGTCATGTGCACAGTTGTAGGACCAATTATGCAAACAGTAAAGCAATGTAGAAACCATGACTTAATTTACTACATTAAACTTGAGAGAGTATCTCTGATGTTTAGAGTCTCATGATCATGTTGAAGTAGTAGCTGCACATCTTGATGATGAATCCACTTTTATTTATGCAGAGGCCTCTGGATATGAGTACAAAGTTGAGAGAGCAAAGCAGTTGTTTGTTGGTTTTGGTTTTTTTTTTCCCCTTGGTGGAGAGTATAGAGAAAGATGTATATAGTTTCAGCTTGTCCCTTTAAAAGAACATCTAAGTGTGAACATCTTATGGTTCAGCAAACTGTGCTGAAGTTCTTCAAGATCAAAGAAAAACATATTTTCCTGCATTCTAAGCTTTCACGCCAAATTTCTAAGTGCATTGCTGTATAGTCTGTGCCTATTGAATGCTTTTCTGTTGCATTTGTACTGCTAGTTGCATTTCTGGTAGAACTTAAGAGCTGAGGAAGAAAGAGGTCTTGTGAAGGGGGGGACAGCTGAATGCTGCTTAGTGGACTTTATCGGAAACTGAAGCATATGCAAGCTCTTTTGTAGCTCTAATTTTATATTAAATACTCTCTCAAAACTTGAAGTAGAAACTTTTTCTATTGTAACCCAAACTGCAGATGAGGGGACAGAATTTTTTTGTATTTTTTTGTAGATGATTTATGATTCCCATATTCCAGCTGTGGTTTTATTGGTGACTCAGTACTGGTATCAAACAAATTTTGGGGGTGAGCATACAAAGGTTGAAGTTAGCAAGATGAGATGAGTTAGACTTTCCACTGCTTGCTTTCTCTACTGAGATGAATGCAGGAGGTGTGAAGGTAGGAGCTCAC